>NC_056744.1:1807292806-1807506720 GCF_019279795.1 Protopterus annectens
GGATCAGTCACGGAACACCTGATCTCACTACGCACCAAAGACCTATGGAGGGTGAGTGGAGGCTCTCCTACAGCCACGCTTGCAGAGGGGGGGGACGAGCCCCATCCCATGCAGCGCTTCCACTCAAAGGTGGCACAGGGCCACTGGAGGAGAAGGTCCCGGCCTGGGCACTGGTGCCAGGTGCACTCGCCAGCTGAGGTGGGAGAGGTGGGTCCACTGGAACCCGCCTTCCCTGTTGTCCTATGTTTAGCATTATTTTATGGTATTTTGGGTTAGTAACAAACAACACCATTCAAAATTAGTTGTAACAGCATGCATCAGTATTCCCATTAACCAAACACACATGAATTCCGAACATTGAGCAGCAAGCATAACACATGCATATTTAGAACAACAGTGGACATTCCAACAGCATGCAGGGTTGATTGGTGGCAACAGGCCATCAGGTTTGGATATGTGAACAGGGCACATGCATCAACATACATGCAGATATGTATAAACCAACAGGACAAATGTCCATGGGAATTAATTGTGAATACACATACCCAGTTTGGTGTGGAATGGCATAATTTGTGAAAATAGGGTAGGGTGGAGAAATATTACATTAACAACTTAAACTACCTATACATATACTGTACATTCCTAGTAGATGCAGATATATATCCCCTAAATGTATTAGTACAGTTTCCTGTATGTAACCTTAGGAATGTTGGTGATGGGGATGTTACTGCTACATTAATATACATTCCATTTTTATTCATATATGTTAATATCTGGCTGTGTTCAGGTAAAGCATCCTGCTACATTTGATTTATATGGGTCTAGACAACTGTGGATGTTCAGCATCTCATACAACCATACTATCTCCATAATGCAAGGGTACAGCAACATATCCAAATTGTGGGATGGACACAGTCCAGGTTCTGTACTTTATTAAAGACATTTCACTCTTTGGTTGTGGCTGTCTCATTCATTTCATTATATAGTGAATGCAGTATACCTTTATTCCAGACTTCTTACAGCTTTCTTGGTAGCTTCAAACTCTCTTCCACACACTCTCTCACTTATTTTATATTTACATTTCAGGATGGTACTTAATTCTAGGCTTTATTAACATTTATTACTGGGTCACAACAATCCTTTCCTGTTGACTCACTTATTTCATATGGCAGAATTTACAAGGATGTATTTGACACTTGTCTATCCTTTGTTTATTGATTACAACACTCATTTTCAGGCTGAAGCAGTTATCTGATATTACAATACAGGTGGAAACTATTTGAGACTTGTTTAATCTTTATTACTGGATTGCAATACTCTTTTCCAGGCTGCATCACTTATCTAATCTTACAATACTAGAGAATCTTTCTTCTAGGCTTATTTGACCTTTATTACTGGGTTACAACACTGAACTCTTTTACAAGCTGTCCCACTTATATTCTATAACAATACCAGCAGAATAATTACTAACCTCGACAGCCTATCAGCATAGGATTGCCGATTCGCGGAACGAACACCTGCAGCTGTAATATAAATGAAGGAATATTGTAACATACCTATCCATACTATAGGCTTGGATAGCATTTCTTACATACTTAATTACATGGATACTTACTCAGTAGTGGGGCATTGGGCATTTGGCGGGCCTCCTGGATCCATCGGTTCAGTTGTTCCTCCTTTCATCGCTTCAGGTCTGCATGGTGGTGACAGACCTGTTCACCAGTCCTCAGAATGTCTGTGGCACTGGTGAGATCATGTGCCAACCGGTTCCACACCTCTGCCTTGTACGCTCCCCATTGAACCTGGCCCTGCATGAGTTGGGCATCATGATCATGGACTAGGAGCCAAACCATATATTTTGACTCCTCAACACCCCACCTTTGTGCTCTAAAGCAATTTCTCTCTCCTGCACCTGCCATCCTGACTGCAGATGGGTACCACAAACAGTTATGGTGTGTATTCCCACCTATGGGGCTTATATATGCCGGTTTTCCCTCACTTATCTGTGATTGGCCATTTTGGATATTTATCAGCTTACAGCAAACCTGCTTTGTCATGGTTCTATTTTCATTGATTCCTATATGTATGCTAATACTGTATTTCTAAGTACAACTGTCATGGCTTAGTGGTTCAGTACTTTGACCATGGTGCACAGTATCCCGGGTTTGACCCTTGTCATTGCTATTTTATGTTACTACTGTCTAGTCAGGCTAGGAGGTGTGTCTGTGTAAAGGCGACTTTGCTACAGCTTGCCCAACGTTGCCCGATGGTAAGCTGGTTGGCGCGTTGCGCAGCTCCGCGCAAATGGCTTACGCTGGGTAACACGTTATTTACCTATAAGCACTCATATTGAGCTGGGTGAAGCGCTGCTGAGCTATGGGTACTCATATTCAGCTTGTTAAAGTGCTGCTCAGCTACGGGCACTCATATTAAGCTTGTTAAAGTGCTGCTGAGCTACTGGCACTCATATTAAGCTTGTTAAAGTGCTGCCCAGCTATGGGCATCCATATTAAGCTTGTTAAAGCGCTGCTCACCTATGGGCACTCATATTAAGCTTGTTAAAGCACTGCTCACCTATGGCAGTCATATTAAGCTTGTTAAAGCGCTGCTCAGCTATGGGCACTCATATTAAGCTTGTTAAAGCGCTGCTCACCTATGGGCACTCATATTCAGCTTGTTAAAGCATTGCTAAGCTATGAGCAATTATGAATCTTTTTTTATATATTATGTCGGTTTTGTTCACAAATACATGGGCCATTTCATTACATTTTACTTAAATTATAGTTTTATATATATATATATATATATATATATATATATATATATATATATATATATATGTATATCAGGGGATTGTTTCATACTTATTTAAACAAAAATGGAGAATGATGTTGTGGGGGCTCGAACCGTGACTACCTCCTCTTTGGTCGACGTCTCTACCGCTACGCTATTGCTACTTGGTTTAATTTGCATATGTAGATCTTATATACTTTTCAATGTCTGCTAACTGTGGCTGAGCGAAGGGCATACCCATGCAAATGAGCACAAATGCAGGCAAACATTTTGGAAATTATAAAAAAAAAAAATTAAACTGCTATTTTTACATTTTACACATTTTCAGTAGGGTTTTGTCTGTGGGGATGTGTGGTGTTGTGTTCCTTGACATTTCAGTGGACTCGCTCATGGGTGTTTACTTTCAGGACTCTGACTCTTCTGGGGGTGTGTCCCTTTGCAGTACTCGGCAATCGGACACGTCCCCTACTTTCCTACATGGACCTTGTTAGACTAGGGTATGATTCAGCATGCCCTCATGAATATGCATGGCATGCTGACATCATACCGTTCAACTGCAGCCTCCAAGTAAGACATATTAAGTCTTACACAGAGGTTTCATGAATCCGGCCCAAAGTTTTTCTTTGAAATAAACAATCCAGTTTATCATCTCCCCTGGTGTTTAACATTGCCCAAGAAACACAAAAGGATTTGTATAGGTACAAGCATCAAAAAGACATGCAAGAAAATAAGGAATACAAATTATAAAAGGATTTTAGACAATATCTCTAAACTGATTGAATCTAAGAACAGCCTACTTCTCTCTTCTTGACAGACTTCACTTAATAAAAATCATTATTATTTCAATATTTATTTAATACTTTTTTTGCTTTCTTATGGCAGCCTAAAAATGTCTATACCCATCATAATAGGACATGGAAAATGTGGTTTAATTACCTGATTTAGACACCTATGCAATGGCTGCTTTGGGTAAAATAATAGTAAACTGAATCTGAAAAATTATTCTGCTAACTGGAAAAAATAGTATACAGAACTTTTCAACTATAAAATCTTGAAGATTTCCAACACATATCAAGAATTATCAAATATTTATTTGTGGTTAATTCTATGTAATTATTTCCAGTATAATATATTTACCATAACACAATCCAGTTATGTTACTCGAATTCTAAAAAGATTCAAATACATCATCTCGAATAAAATACCCTGAAACTTTATTTCAACTTACTGGTACATTTTCTTTTATCTTCCAATATTTTATTGGGAGGAATGAAAAAATGTTAAACTGGAAAGAGAAACACATTATAGCATACTATAGTTATTTTAATGATGGTTTGCTAAAATATAATGAAGAAATAATATCAAGGTTTAGTCTAGAAATGTTTGACTGTTTTTAATTGAAGGAGTCAGGAATTATGTTCAAAAGAAACTTTATGAAGATCTTTGATTTCAGAATAAAACAATCCCTATTACAATTGAATATCTTTACATGATAATATATAGGGATAATAGTCTCTTTATGGTTATTTCAAATTTATATAATTATTTATAAACTTTAAGACCATTTTAAATTATGGAATTTCATTCTGTTAGAGGACAAAAGTAAAATGCTTGAAGGGAATAAATATCTTATTTTACAATCAATCAAGAAAACATCTCTAGTTCAATAGTGACATTTATTCGCATGAAGGTGTCTGCACAGAGCCTTTTACACTCCTGACAAATTGTCACAGACAAACAAAAAGACTAATAATAAACCCTGGAGATGTAATCAGGATATCCTAGAAAACTGTCAACATATAATTAATGGTTGTGCATTCATATGGGATATTTGGAAAACAATTAACTATTTTCTTATAGCTTTATGGCCAGATAAGATACTTTTAGACAAAAGTCTGGTATTATATAACATATCCACAAGCCTTGCTTTAAAAAGATTACTATATCTTGTGAACCATCCTAGCAAAAGCAAAGAAAACCATCACTAGAAATTGGATGAAAAGCAAAGCTCATAACTTTAAAGAATTCCTCTCTCCTATAAGAAGTCATTGACAAAGAAACTGTCATCAATAAAAATAAATTAACTTAAAAACACATTTATATCTCCAAGGACGAATGTGTTATACTTAATGGAACAGTGAGATTGACATTCATCTCATGTATTAATTGAGTCATTTCTTTTAATGTACATCTAACTGCTTTCAAAAGTTTTCAAAGTTTTTTTTTCATCATATTGCTTTTTTTACTTTTAAAGCACCACTGAAGTCAATTGTGACATGCTATGTATATACAGTATATAATTTTGATTCTATTCATTTGAAATTTGTTGAAACAGATTATAGAAAACATTTATCTTATATTACTCTGGATCTGAAATCAGCAATGGATTTGTTAATTATAAATTAAAGGAAGTTGTGGTTCTTTGAAGGACTTTGAGTCCGGTACTATCTGTTGGTGCTGTCCTCCATCTGGCTGCTTAGAAAACAGCTTGTCTTTTCATATCTGCCTGGAGCCTTACTGCATATAGCAGCACATGTCTGAGTTTGTACTTCTGTCTATATAGGTTCATAGGTTCATACTAGGCTATCTGCCCTAGGGCATTTATAAGCCTAGCCAGAGTGTGTTTGGCTTTCGCCACCCATTTTAAATTAATTTTGCTATGCCCTTTTTCGAGGTTAGTATACTGTGCCTCTGTCTAACAGTGACACAGAAGTGATACCTGGGATAAACCTATGATCTCCCATCCACTCATCAAGATTCCTCTTGAAGAGAGTCAGTGAGGGACTCTGCCTAACCTGGACTGGGATTTTATTCCAGAGTGAAGGGAGCCTCTGTGTTATGAATCTGTCCCTCCAGCATGTCCTATTTATTTCAGTGCTGAGGTTCAAGTCTCTCGAGCACATAGCTCGATGGGATTTGGATTTTCTGAGGTGCAGCATGTCCATTAATTCCAGGTTGGACATGGCTTTATACATCAGGCACAGATCGCCTCTGAGCAGGCGGTATGCCACTGAGTAGAGCTGGAGTTTCTTTAACCGGGCAGCATATGGCATCTGTTTGAGCCCTTTGATCCTCTTGGTGAGGTACTTTTGGGATCTTTCCAGTTGCTGCAGGTGTCTGGTAAGGTACATCCCAAAAGGGGCATTGTACTCAATTATGGGCCTGATGAGGGATGAGTAAAGAGGCACGATGACCTCCCCTGATCTAGATGTGAATCCCTTCATGATTAGGTGGGCTATATAAAATGTTTTTCTAACCACTTTGGCCACGTGGTTGTCAAATGAGAGATTGCTATCAACTTGGGTCCCCAGGTCCCTAATTACTTCTTCCATACTTAATGGATTACCACCTATGTGGTAATTTGTGGGCACTTTGTTTTTGCCAAAGGGGATGACTATACACTTTTTGGCGTTTAGCTTGAGGCCATGGCTCTGGCACCAGTTGTCTGTTCCTATGAGGCCCTTTTGTAGGATGCTTGTGTCGGCTGGAGAGTTGATTATGGCACCCAGTTTGCAGTCATCTGCGAACTTGGTCAGCCACAGTCCTTCTGTGTTGGCCTGTACCTCCGAGAAATATATACCGAACAAGAGAGGTCCCAGGACTGAGCCTTGTGGGACGCCACTTGTAACTGGTTTGGAGTCTGACATGGCTCCAGCAATTCTAACCATGTGGGTTCTGTCCTTGAGCCAGTTTGCAACCCATCTAGTGACATAGGGGTTTATATATAAGCTGGTGAGCTTATCTATAATGCCCGAGTGGGGTATTGTATCGAAGGCTTTTGCGAGGTCCAGGTAGGCTGTGTGGACCACCTTCCCCTCGTCAATGGCCTTGGTGACTGTTTCAAAGAAATTGACCAGGCTTAAGAGGCAGGATCTGCCCTTAACAAAGCTGAACTGGGTAGGATCCAGTGTCTGTAGGTCCCCAATATCTTTATTTATGAGGTCCATGATGATCCTTTCCATAGCTTTGCAGACCAAGCTAGTCAGGCTTATGGGGCGATAGTTTCCAGGATCTGTTGAGGCACCACCTTTGTGGAGAGGGACCACTGTTGCTGTACGCCACTCTTTGGGTACATATCCTGTAGTAAGGCTGAGATTGAGTAGTAGTTTTATGTTTGGGTTTAGCTCTTCTTGGAGTTCATGTAGGACACAGCCCGGGACACCGTCTGGTCCCATTGATGCTGTGTTTTTTGCTTTGGAGAGCATCTGAGATGTCAGGGGGGCAGCACTCTGCTGGGATAGATATTTGTCCTTTTGGTGGGGAGAAGTTTGCGCTGAACCTGTCAGCTAGGATGTTGGCAATGTCTGTGGGTTCGGTGTATTTTTTGTCATTTTGGACTAATTCTGAGCATATCTGGGAATTCCCACCCAGGTTCCTAACATAACTAAAGAAAGCCTTGTGATTATCCTTAGTGTCCTGTGCAATTTTTCTCTCGAAGCTGGCCTTAGACGATTTTATGAATGTACTAAAGTCCTGTGGTACCACAAAACCTGGTGAAGCTGTAATCAGAGTAAGGTACTAAACACAGATAGAGCCACAGTTTTATCATACTTAAGTTTGAGATGCAGTGGTCCTGAATGTTTCTGCTGTATGCATGGTTGGCATTTAGTTTGTCACCAGAATACTCCTGTGCACTAATACTTTGCAGTATAAAGGTTAATAAGGCCTGTCATTTTTGTCATAGCTACCCACCAATATGGCATCATGACCAATGGCTCCACACTGGCTCCTGTGTTTGGCCCAAACCAATGTATCAGTTGTTGTGTCAGGTGCAGATGCAATGGCCAGGACTTGTGTGGAGATTTCACTGTTTGATTTGGGAAGGGCTTCTGCAGTTATGATACATTCTGCACTCTATGACAACTTGATGCAAAGGTTTATCACTAACTGTTGGGAAAGTCATGCATTTATGTGTTATGAATTTGTGATAAGCAAACCTTTGAAGCTGCGATGACTGTTCCCTTCACCATGCATAACATGTGATTTCTGCTAAACAATCATCTGGGCCATATTCCAAAAGAGAAAGAAAAAGAACTACAGAAACATCCTGAACTTTTAATAAAATAACAAAATTGTGCATTGCAGTAAACTGTGTTCAATAAATGCAATTCCAAATAAAACTAATGTCTTTCGGCTTTTCCCGGTTAGGGGTCACCACAGCGGAACTATAGTCCACTAATGATTGGCAGTGGATTTATTACGATGCCGAGTTGCCAGCTCAACCTTCAAAGAAGGCATGCCCATTCACGCATGCACCCACCTGCTTGTCTTTAAACGTCATTCGACCACAGGGAGGACATGCAGAATTCCAAATAAGAAAAATAAAAATAATTACAGAAATGTTTTGAACTTTTAATAAAATAAAAAAAATTGTGCAATTGCACAATTTTTTTTATTTTATTTAAAGTTCAGAACGTTTCAGTAGTTGTTTTTCTTTTTCTTATTTGGAATTGTGTTTACTGAACACAGTTTACTGCAAGTGGATTATTTTGTATTGTTTTGCATATTCCAAAAGAGCTGTTCTCAGTGTAGGCCTGCCCTGATTCTGAAAGACCTGTTTCAGTATAAGTGACTTACTTTGGTGTAAAGCCTATCTGTACACAGGCTTCCTGTGGGGATCAGATTCCTAAAGACCTGCTTTCAATGTAAGTAGCCACTTACACTGGGAGCAAGTATTTTGGAATCAGACCCTGTTGTGTTATTAGTATAATAATAGAACTATTCTCAAATCTCAAATATTAGGTTATATATACTATGCGTTTTTTAATTATGTAAACAAATATGGCACAGTGACAGAAGTGAAAGATTATTACAGTAAAAGTAAAGAAAAAATAATACAAAGATGTCCTACACAATTATTAAAAAGTTACTCAAACAATGGAAACTCAAGGTCAGTTAGCCAGATAAACAAACAAAAAATCATAGTGTAACTCATGTTAAAAATGTCTTTTACAGTATCTCCATTAAAGATATGTCTGTACTTGTGTTTTGTGGCATACTTGCTGCAGTAGTTTAGTCCTTTACACCACATGAATTTTATTTTTACAAAAAAGGCATGTCTTGCTTTCATAAGAGTGTACAGGAGGCAGAAACACTAAAATACAGGCAGTGGATGTTTGCACATTTGCACCCAGGTAAAGTGGTGCAAGACATGCCAATAAAACAGATAACTTGAGTTTGCTATATTTTTGGGGAGAAAGGAGGATCAATCACCTGCGGCAATAAAGGTATTGAAAACTGGACACAGAAATATTTTTTCTGAACCAAATTTTTAGCGAATTGAGCGGCATGTATTCATTCCTTCATATATTCCCTGTCCCTGCCACACTTGAGTAGTTACTGTAGATTATACATTGCTCTGCTTTATTAGAGTGGTTTTATTGCATTTCAGAGTGCAAAGTTTTATTTGTAAATCAGACTGATATTGTACACTGATTAAAGGCTGTAAATACACATTTGCTCACCCAGCACCTTTTTGATTCTGCCACATCAGGTAAACAAATATGACCTTTGTAATGAAGTAAATAAAGAATATCATTAATTTATCTCTACATAAATTACAGGGAAAACAGAACCTCCATGGAGAAGAATGCTGACTACTAACCTTTAGACTTGGTATAAAGACAAAGTGCAGTCTTTGTGAACACGTGTTAATAAGGCCCCACCATTTTGTACATAACTTACATAGATGGCTACCCTACCTGCTCCTAGTTTGTTCTGTGGGGAGGGAACCTGGCATCCCTAGGTTCAGTGAGAGCTCTGTGGTCCATTTGTTCTTACCCAAAGCCCTATCACCCCCATCCACTCCCCTTCCGTGGCAAAAATAACAATGGTAAGGAGTGGGCCAGCTAGGCAATCCCACAGGATGACCCTCCCCAGGCTGCCTGCTGACTGACCGTGGTTGCCTGGTTGGAGCAGGAGATGTGCATTTTCCCCCACACACCTCCTATTCCCCAACTCAGCAAGCAAGTCTCTGCCCAATATAACATGTCAACAGGGCCACTACAAGTGGGTGATACACCCAGATACCACTAGTGCCATGGGCATAACAGTCTCCCTCCTTCCAAGGATGACCAAGCTGGCATCAACTCAAGCTCATCCTCCCCCACCCAGGCCTTCAGATGCCCACGATACCAATCAAATGCAGGTTGCCTGGGCAATAGTCAGTATGTGCAGGAATGACTGAATGTGTACGTTTTGTAAGTGTAAACAACGATGCTTAATAAAGATAGGCTGTAATAGGATTCTAATGGGAGGATATGAGTTTAGTTGGTATAATCTCTTATAAAAATAGTATTGGCCATCCTGGAGTCATCTTTTTTCCTTCTCCCTAGCTAACCATAGGTTCATAGGTTCATAGGTTCATACTAGGCTATCTGCCCTAGGGCATTTATAAGCCTAGCCAGAATGTGTTTGGCTTTCGCCACCCATTTTAAATTTATTTTGCTATGCCCTTTTTTGAGGTTAGTATACTGTGCCTCTGTCTAACAGTGACACAGAAGTGATACCCGGGGTAAACCTACGGTCTCCCATCCACTCATCAAGATTCCTCTTGAAGAGAGTCAATGAGGGACTCTGCCTAACCTGGACTGGGATTTTATTCCAGAGTGAAGGGAGCCTCTGGGTTATGAATCTGTCCCTCCAGCATGTCCTATTTATTTCAGTGCTGAGGTTCAAGTCTCTCGAGCGTGTAGCTCGATGGAATTTGGATTTTCTGAGGTGCAGCATGTCCATTAATTCTGGGTTGGACATGGCTTTATACGTCAGGCACAGATCACCTCTGAACAGGCGGTATGCCACTGAGTAGAGCTGGAGTTTCTTTAACTGGGCAGCATATGGCATCTGTTTGAGCCCTTTGATCCTCTTGGTGAGGTACTTTTGGGGTCTTTCCAGTTGCTGCAGGTGTCTGGTAAGGTACATCCCAAAAGGGCATTGTACTCAATTATGGGCCTGATGAGGGATGAGTAAAGAGGCATGATGACCTCCCCTGATCTAGATGTGAATCCCTTCATGATTAGGTGGGCTATATAAAATGTTTTTCTAACCACTTTGGCCACGTGGTTGTCAAATGAGAGATTGCTATCAACTTGGGTCCCCAGGTCCCTAATTACTTCATCTGTACTTAATGGATTACCACCTATGTGGTAATTTGTGGGCACTTTGTTTTTGCCAAAGGGGATGACTATACACTTTTTGGCATTTTGCTTGAGGCCATGGCTCTGGCACCAGTTGTCTGTTTCTATGAGGCCCTTTTGGAGGATGCTTGTGTCGGCTGGAGAGTCGATTATGGCGCCCAGTTTGCAGTCATCTGCGAACTTGGTCAGCCACAGTCCTTCTGTGTTGGCCTGTACCTCTGAGAAATATATACTGAACAAGAGAGGTCCCAGGACTGAGCCTTGTGGGACACCACTTGTAACTGGTTTGGAGTCTGACATGGCTCCAGCAATTCTCACCATGTGGGTTCTGTCCTTGAGCCAGTTTGCAATCCATCTAGTGACATAGGGGTTTATATTTAAGCTGGTGAGCTTATCTATAATGCCTGAGTGGGGTATTGTATCCATCAGCTGCAGAAGTCCCTGTCCTTATTCATTGGGTCTACTGGACCCATCTAAACCTTCCCTGTGCTCAACTCGACCTCCATCTGGGGAGAGGAAGGAGATCAAGGACACTAGTACAGCATCATATGGCCCCTGGGGAGTGTTCCATATCCCTCACCACCTGAAGCAGCCTTATTTTCAGAACTTCCATGCACACTTCCATGCAGGCGAGACCTCCAGACCAAATGGCATATCGCTTGCAGCATGGAAGTTCCCAGGCTTTAAATGCTGCTAGTGTAACAAGCCTAGGCTACCTCCTTCTCTTCAGGAAGGGTGATCTGACATTGGCTGCACAATACAGTTGTCCCCCAAACTGCCATTCCAGTGCTTGTGTTACAAGTGGAACACAGGTCATATGGATACAGTAAGGCCTTTATACCCCTGCACCATGGGGTCATTCTTCTTGACTCACTCTGTCAACAGTCTACAACCCATCAGTCAAGTAATACATAATCAACACTACAATGATTAAAAATCAGCCAAAGAGCAACTCATCTTTGAGTTATCTTCTTGGAAATGTATATTCTAACTTCTTCCACTTCATACACCCTGTATTTTCTTGCTTCACATTAGTGAATTAGCCACTAAACAAAAATACACTTCAACACTTTGTCACACTGCATTTGTGCAAGAAGGGAGTAAGTAATTCAGCAAGCAGCAGAGAATCCTCTCATAGTTGGGAAAGCTTTTAGAAAGGTTTGAACCAGAAAAAAACTGGAGGCAGCTCTGCACAAACATTAGTATTTACTTGTGTACAGTGCTAGAAGAACAATAAAAGAAGAAACAACTGGCACATCAGCATTCATTACAGAATGTAAACTCCATTTTAAAGAATTACAGCAGTGCGTACAGAAAGCATGGCATGCTGCAATTGTAATATAATTAGTTTTTACTTAGATTACTTTCATTTGCAGTTTTATCTCGTTATTTTGCTTATGTGTAGTACAAAGATTTGTTAACCTACATATGAGTGATATGCAGTAACTAAATAGCAGTAAATACCTCAACTCATCTTCCAATTACCAGTTCTTGGTTTCAAAAGTCAAAGACAGTGACAAACATAATCGGGGACAAAGCTCTAGACAGGAATGCTTTAAAAGTAATAACATTATTAATTGATAAATCTGATAATCTAAGAGAACTTGCAATGCATGCACTGTCTGAAGCAAAACACATATGTCATACACTGACAGTGGTTTAACTGGTAGTGCATTTGTCTTTGGTATTAGAAGATCAGAAAGCTGTAGGTTCCATTCCCACACCAACTGCTTGGATTAGTTTTCCCAGTACTGACTCTGCAGTGCAGTATAAGGGGGTGCTGCACCCCAGAGTGAGCCATCCTTCTGATGCGATGTTAAACAGAGGCCCCAGCTACCACATCTGGTAAATAATCCCATGTCTATAATAAAAAAGAGCAGGTGTTCTTTGTTACATCACAAAAGCAAACAATTGTAGTAAACTAAACTAAAAGTAATATTGTCTTAATCTAAAGCAATAAAATATCATACAACAATAAGAATAAATAACATTTAAAAAGCATACAAATCATATGTCCAAAAATATACAGATATTAAACAACAGAAAAAGAAAGGATGGAAAACATAGTCACACCTGCAGAATGTCTGTCTTTGCCCCTGCACTAACCCTTTATTTATAAGTACCCCTAGACTCGACCATAATTGCACACTTCCTGCTCTTCAACTTCTCCCTCATCTTCCTCACAGCCCTTCTTCTCTGTCCTCTCACCCACTCACCATAACTGACCACTACGCCCTCCAGCTCCCCACACTCCGTCCTTCTTACATTCACCTATAGAATCTTCTTCTCACTCCGGCTCCTCCTTCTCCACACGTTCAATCGCTTCTAGTCCTCCTCCATCTTTGATTCTGTCTTTATTCTAAACCAGCTCCTGGCAAGCATAAAGGATGCTGCTTTTCTGCAATTTTATGTGTATTTTAAGTCTTTATTATGAAACTGTTTACTGATGTATACATGCTACTTATCCGAATGTCTGTGTACATACATGCTACTTATCCACTGAGATTTATGTCTGTATACATACCTGCTACTTATCCACTGAGATTTATGTCTGTGTACATACCTGCTACTTATCCACTGAGATTTATGTCTGTATACATACATGCTACTTATCCACTGAGATATATGCCTGTATACATACATGCTACTTATCCACTGAGATATATGCCTGTATACATACATGCTACTTATCCACTGAGATATATGCCTGTATACATACATGCTACTTATCCACTGAGATTTATGTCTGTATACATACATGCTACTTATCCACTGAGATTTATGTCTGTATACATACATGCTACTTATCCACTGAGATATATGCCTGTATACATACATGCTACTTATCCACTGAGATATATGCCTGTATACATACATGCTACTTATCCACTGAGATTTATGTCTGTGTACATACATGCTACTTATCCACCGAGATTTATGTCTGCATACATACATGCTACTTATCCACTGAGATATATGCCTGTATACATACATGCTACTTATCCACTGAGATATATGCCTGTATACATACATGCTACTTATCCACTGAGATATATGCCTGTATACATACATGCTACTTATCCACTGAGATTTATGTCTGTATACATACATGCTACTTATCCACTGAGATTTATGTCTGTGTACATACATGCTACTTATCCACTGAGATTTATGTCTGTATACATACATGCTACTTATCCACTGAGATATATGCCTGTATACATACATGCTACTTATCCACTGAGATATATGCCTGTATACATACATGCTACTTATCCACCGAGATTTATGTCTGTATACATATATGCTACTACCACTGATATTTATGCCTGTATACATACATGATACTGGCCTGCTGAAATTTATGTGTGTATATTGAACTGGGTTCATCATCTTCCTTTGCCCAAAACAATAATCCATATCTGTGCCTTACTGTTCTATCTGCAGTGACTCCATTTCTAAGCAGACTTTTCAATATACTATTGAATGACTTTTCTATACTATGTACAAACTTTTACAAAATGTCTTTATTCACTAGACTAAGTGCACACTGGTAAAATGCTGTTTTTCTTTCCACACTGTTCACTGGAATATGTATGCACTTGTAATTGCTGTTTTTGTCAATGCTATGTATAAATCTTTTCTAATATGTATCATTTGGAGCTTTTCTCTCCAGACCTCTTCTGAAAGTGTGACTCTATGCCCTGTCGGACTTTCCTGGTCAACAAATGCAATAAATAAATAAATAATCAGTGCCATTATCTCCATCTGACTGACCCTTTCATCTGCACCCGCAGTTTAACTTTCTTCATAGCATCCCTCGTGTCTGATTTTTATTATTATTGTTTCAAACGTCTCCATCTAACCAACCCTTTCATCTACACCCACAGTCTAACTTTCTTCATAGCATCCCTCGTGTCTGATTTTTATTATTATTGTTTCAAACGAGGCATAGAATCGTCATACATACCTTACAAATAGAATCCACATGAATATTAGCAGTTTGCTCATACAACCCAAATCTAATATTCTGCATATTTGCCTTTGTAAGATGGGAAAATATATCCTTACAAACTCCCCAACTAAAATTACTTCTGCTGGTTCCCACCATGATAACGTCAGCATTGACCACCTACCCACTTTTGCTGTAAGAGGTAACGCACAAATGAAATCTGAATTAAAACCTCTCTTGTAACTTAACCTTTTTGTCAATATGTTTTAGTAACTTATCCAACCTTGATGCAGATACATTTAAAACTACTATGAAATCAGTCAAATGAAAGTACTAAAAACTCTACACTTAGTTGAAGTTGTAACTCTGTTTAATACTGTTTCTCAATATTTTTAAATTTATCCCAGTTACAAACAAATGTGCCAAATTTAACATATCTGCTTGGTTAACTAGACAAACACAATAGCTAATGAAAGATAGAGACAATGCATGGACTTGCTAGAAATAAAATAAAACTGAAAAAAACCCCTCCCTAAATATAGACAACTCCGGAATCAGGACAAAAACAGGATTCAGTTTGGCAAAAGATCTGCATACACCAGCCTACAAAACACTACACAAACAAGCCCTAAAATGTTTTGCTCTTCAATAAACTCAAACACTCTGGGTATACTACTCAGCCATACCTCTCAACAAATAATAAATCAGAGAGCATAACTAGCAATTCAATTCCTTTTTCATTCAAACGTTAACATTTTACTCTTGAAAGACTTAACTTCAAACTCCCCACCAACCATCGTCACTGATCACTGCCACAACAAATTCTCTCCCCAACCGATTCAAACTTCTTCCATCAAAAAAACTCTTCCTCAAATTAAAACCACCAGTTGTCCCAGATATTTCTAATGAACATATTAAAATAGCTACAAAAGCCTTAGCCTTTCTTGTCTCTGTCTTAACTGGGCAGTCAAAGAAAGCTATGTTTCCATAGTCTGGAAGAACACCTATAAACTGCCACTTCACCAACGTAGCAATTCAACCAACTCTACCAGCTATCATCCCATGGCCATCCTTTCTCTGTTTTCTAAAATTCTAGGAAAATATATCCAAGAATAACTACTCAGCTCCACACTTGATAATAAACTTCTTTGTCTGACTCAGCATGGCATTTGTCACCATCTCAGCCCTCCTTAATTTCTCTGTCACTATAATTCTACAGAGAAATGCTGGTAATCTTGTATCTGCAGTATTCCATGACCTGTCCAAGGCCTTTGATACTGTATCACACTCTAAACTGCTCAGAGTACTCAGATCCTTAGGGAATGACATTCTCTCTCTCTCTGTCTCTGTCTCTCTCTCTCTCTCTCTCTCTCTCTCTCTCTCTCTCCAGGTTTTCTAGTTATCTGTCTGATAGACAACAGGCTGTGAAATGAACAGTGGCATCTCCATCTTTCTTTCTGTATCTGTAGAAATACCTCCAAGTTCAATCCCATGTCCACTACTATTTAATATTTTCATAAATTTCCTAAACGAAGCCAGCAAACATGCTTCAGTCATACACTATGCCTACGACTCTATGCTAATCCCTTTATAAATTATATCAACAAATTCAGGAATCCTTTCTCTCTGCTGAAGCATGGTTCAGCAATTCCAAACTCCTACTGAATCCTAAAAAAACTGTTGCTGTTTACACTTAAACCAGACAATAAGAAATCCCTCTTTTCTTTAACTTCCTTCAGCACCAACATTGAAATAATAACTCACACTAAATTTCTAGGTGTTGCCATAGATGACAACATAAAATTTGAAGGAAATTAGATCTCCATATAAAAACACTAAGCAAAAAGCTCATCAGAAACTTGACAATGTCTACAGAATAATGCCGTACTTAACTGATAATGGAAGAATGTGCATTTCTAATGCATAGCTACTCCCAATTCTTCTGTATGGAGCATGCATGCTTGTCAAGTTACAGTCGAGTCAATCTCACCTACTTGAGCAGTATTATAACAAAGTAGTTAAATTTGCAGCCAGCATACCCCACAACTCACATGACTGCTTAGCTCTAAAACAACTCTAACTTCTTCAGTGCCTACCCACTCTCAGCTATTAATCTCTTATGTTCTTATCCACATTCCTAAGAAATGTCTGCGCTTGTCCAAAATACTCCTACAGTACACACAAAGTATAACATTATGCACAGGTGATAAATATCTATTAAATATAAACAGATCCAACAATTCATCTGGCGATTCTCTCTCTTTTCCTGAGTCCTGCCATGTACCCAGAATTTGGAATATCATGCCACTCCATTAAAGACTTATTACTAAGCTTAAATCATTTAAACAGCATGTGATGGGCACATGGTCCTGCTTTTGCTCTACTCTAGGCTAAATACATATAATAAACAGTGGAGTAAATCACGTACACCAAGAGCGGGTCTTTTAGAATCTGGACCTCCACATGTGAGCATGCTCTGTAGATAGGCCTTGCACCAAAGTAAGTCACTTACACCAAGAGTGGGTCTTTTAGAATCTGGCCCTCCCCATGTGAGCATGCTCTGTAGATAGGCCTTACACCAAAGTAAGTCACTTACACTGAGAACAAGTCTCTGATCTTATTTGTCATAATCTGCTATCCAGCATACTTTTTCCTGTCTAATAAATTCTCGGATTGTAACTTCTAATGGCGTGTTAAGTGAAAAATATCCAACAAATGACATCAGCATGCTGTTTTATTTATTTTTATTTTTATTTTACATTTGTTGACTGGGCTAGTCTAGCTGGATATATGTCCATTTTCAGTAGAGGCCCGGGGAGATAAGCTCCAACATTCAAAATGAGATTACATTAAAAAAACATGTGAATACATAAAAAAAAAAACATGTGAAAAAAACTTTACAGCAGTACATGAACATAGGCAAATAAGGATAACATTTTAACTGGTGACAAAGTTATAAAGTACAAATTTCAGAAAGAAGAACATTTAGATAAGAATATTATTACAAAATATTGCTTAACGTGGTATTTATGGTGAATACTAGCATAATGTATAGTAATAGAGGATACAGGATAGTATGAAGAAACCTGGCAGATATGTTAGTATATCGTGTGGTATAAGAAGTGGAAATAATACATATATATAGAAATAACTATATATATATATATATATATATATATATATATATATATATATATATACATACATACACACACACATACATATACATACATATATATATATACACATATAATACATATATA
This sequence comes from Protopterus annectens, assembly GCF_019279795.1. Taxonomy (NCBI): domain Eukaryota; kingdom Metazoa; phylum Chordata; order Ceratodontiformes; family Protopteridae; genus Protopterus; species Protopterus annectens. Next base: position 1,807,310,950 of record NC_056744.1, read on the forward strand.
TATACATATACATACATATACATATATATATATATATATATATATATATATATATACATACACATACATATTCATACACATACACACACACATATAAATCCCCATATGTAGATAGTGAGAAGGAGATATAGAATCAGTGGATGTAAATATGAGGTAGATACAGTGGTCTAAAGATGTAGAAAGTAGTCAGGTGTCGGGGGCTAAAGTTAGTCAGGATTAGTACAGGGGCACAGCCATTGTGATTTAAGGTAGAGTTTAAGTTTCTTTTTAAAGAGAGATTTTGAGGGAAAAGAAGAAAGTTTAGGGGAGGAGGTTCCAGTGTTTTCCAACAGTGTTAGAAAAGAGGGAGTCTCCAGCTTTGTTGTTTGCTTTGTCAATATCAAATAATGCAAAATGGACCAGAATCCACCAACAGAAGCTCGTACACGGAGGAATAAAACCAATTCTTTTAATCCACAAAAGGTTAAGCGCTTTCAACTAGTAACACTAGTCTTCATCAGAACCAATAAAAACAGCATAAAACCTGGTATATATACCCCTCAGTTAAAAGATTAATTGATTAATTAGAAAAGTTAATTAAAAAAGGCGCCAAAATTTTTTGAGGATGAAATACAAGAAGAAACCTGGCTAATCTTCCATATAATGCATACACTGTAAGACTAAACATGATTTAGTTTACAAACCAATACAATAATACAATAACTCTACAATGATTACATTACATATCAAAAATACATATAAAATGAGTAGTATGTAAATGGGAGCAATGTGTCTGTAAATATGTGTATACACGCTAATAGTACTGTCCTTGCTGTAAACCTTCAACCACATCCTACTAATAAAAAATGATGACATTACAAAACTAGCTGGAATAAAACTAGCTGGAATAAAACTAATGGAAAGGAATATCTCCATTCTAAATAACCTTACTGTGCAAGGGCCAAAAAGGGTTTAATGCTAATGGAATCATTGAGTCCTGGGGGTCTGGTGGCGTCCAAAAGAATCTGCCACTTGCTCTCCAGGGCAGCTAATTTCATCTTCCAGTTCCCTCCAAAAACACTGCATTCAATATGGTCAATGATGGCAAACCGAAACAAATGTTCTTCCCCGTACTCAGATATATGCCTGTACAAAGCATTTTTTGTGTCTTTTTTCTGGATGCGGTAGTAGTGTTCGTCAATATTTACAAGAAGTTTGTGTGCTGATTTTAGGGAGTTTAGGTTGTGGTAGGGGTGAATAAGAATAGATAGTATAGGTGTTTTGTCAGGTTGATATAGAAGTTGATGGGTTATGCTTAGTTGATTAATTTTTAGTTGTTGCTGAAATTCTAGCCAACCTAGTTGTTTTAGACTAGTACAGTGGTGGGTTCTAAAAGGGTTGCCTGTGGCAAATCTGGCTATGCTGTGGTAGGAGTTTTCTAGCTTAAACAGATTCTTTTTTGATAAGTTAGTATAAGTGGGTGAGGCATAGAGAAGGGGTGAAATAAGATGTGAGTGAGCAATAGTTATTCTAGAATCTGGAGTGAGGAAAGGTTTAATTTTGTAAAGGGAGCCTATTTTTTTATTAATATTTTTCAAAGTGTTGCTTATGTGGGTATCGAAGTTAAGGTTGTTGTCAATGGTAACGCGTAGTAGTTTTGTAGTATAATCTTGTGATATAGGTGTGGCATTTTTAGATGTTATTGTAAAGTCTATGTGGGGAGATTTACTGGAAGGTGTGAAGAGGAGGAGTTGGGTTTTTTTTGGGTTTAGTAGGAGACAGCGTTGAGAAAACCATTCTTCTACAGATTTAAAAATGTGTTGAGTAAGGGAGTGAAGTTCAGAGACAGATTTTGCTGAGCAAATTAGTGTAGAATCATCTGCGTATTGTATGCATGTAGCTTGAGGGACTACTTGTTGGAGGTCATTGATAAATAAAGAGAATAGAAGGGGGCCCAGAATGGACCCTTGGGGGACACCAATGTTAACTGGTAGCTGTGAAGAAAGAGTGGAGTTCCAGAGTACTGCTTGATGTCTATTATTTAAGTAGGATTTAAACCAGTTAATAGGTTTTAGACCAATATAATGTCACAAAACAATGAAAATCTCCCATTGTATACTTTTCACATTCAAAGAAAGTATGGCAAAGTTACTGAAATAATTTTGCTTTTGTTTTTCTCTTCTTTGACTTACCTTTTTACAAGTAGTAATTTAATTATTTTCATTTGTAATCACCTATATCTTTGCCTTCTAAACCAAAAACATCACATTTATTGACTAAAACTATTGTACAAAGATTTGCAAAACAGCAGTTTATAACAATTCATCAGGCTGTTGTACACTCAATGCTGTCTCAGAATCAGTATCACAAAGTCCAGATTCTGATATCAGAAACAATAGTAGTTGAACAGTTTGTCATTATTTACCTCCCATCCCCATAATTCATATCACAAATAGTGCCTTCAGCTTCAGGTAAAAAATCCCGAACTGAACCAGGACAACCCATCCAAGTATATGTCCCTCTGTATCACATTTTGTACAATGTTATTTACACTGTTTAGAAATATGTTCTTTTTCCTAACACTGGCCATAAACTCACATTTTGTACAATGTTATTTACACTGTTTAGAAATATGTTCTTTTTCCTAACACTGGCCATAAACTCACATTTTGTACAATGTTATTTATACTATTTAGAAATATGTTCTAGGCGGCCACAGTGGTGCAGCAGTTAGCGTTGCCACCTCACAGCAAGAGGTTCTCTGGTTTGACTCTCAGCTGAGATACCTTCTGTGCAGAGTCTGTATGTCCTCCTTGCAGTCATGTGGGTTTCATTCCAAAGACATGCTGTAGGTGGATTGGTTACTCTAAATTGGCCATAGGTGTCTGTGCCTTCAATGGAAGTTTGGGCACTGGGCTGGCAACTCAATACCGTAAAATCCACTGACACTCATTCTGTGGACTGTTGTTCCACTGTGGTGACCCCTAACCAGGAAAAGAAGAAGAAATATGTTCTTTTTCCTAACATTGGCCACAAACTCTAGAGGGACAAGAGCTAATAAAGTGGTCAAATGAACCACAAAAACTGAGTTTTTTTCCAACATATCTTACAAACTTTTATACCATAGAAGGTCCCCCACATTTGGTAAATAATTTATATCATAATTTTTCTGTTTTAAAGACAGTCATGGCTTCCCCTACTAGTTTGCAAAAGTCTGTCATCCAAGATTTTCCCCCGGATTCACGAATCCTCCGTGTAAGACTTAATAAGTCTTACTCGGAGGCTGCAGTTGAACGGTATGACGTCAGCGTGCCATGAATATCCATGAGGGCACGCTGACTCAACCGTAAGTCTTACACGGATAGTGTAAGAAAGCAGGGGGCGTGTCCGACTGCCAAGCAATCTAAATGTCCACGCCCCTGTAAGTGTTGAAAATAAAAGCAAATAAACAAGAGCGAGTCCGCTCAAATGTCTCTGCACCCAACACCTCACTGTCTGATATTGTAAACCCCCATCACAGTTCTAAAACGCATAACATTAAAATTTTTTTTAAATTCCCAAAATAGCTGCCCGTATTTGCGCGTGTGTGCGCGGGTGTGCCCATTGCTTAGCTACAGTTAGCAATTCTGACATGGAAGAGCATAAGAAGGAATGTTTATGCAAATCACACCCAATAGCGTAATGGTAGAGTGTTCGCACAAAGAAGAGACATTCACGGTTCGAGTCCCACCATTCCCTTTCGTATTTATTTTTTAAAATCAGTATATGGAATAATACCTAACATATATGTTAAAACATAACTAGAAAGCAGTGAAATGGCCAATGTATCAGTGAATAAAATAAATATTTTAAAGGATCCCAATCTAAAATTGCCTGCAGTTAAGCAGCGCTTCACCCATCACAATAGAGTTGCCCATAGTTCAATAGCGCTTTACCCTGCGCATTAGAGTTGCTTATAGTTTAACAGCACTTTACCCAGCACATTAGAGTTGCTTATAGTTTAACAGCACTTTAGCCAGTGCAATAGAGTTGCCCATAGTTTAACAGCGCTTTACCCAGCGCAATAGATTTGCCCATAGTTTAACAGCGCTTTACCCAGCGCAATGTGTTTGCACGGACATGCGCGCCGCACCAACCAGGATACCGTAGGGCACCGAGGAGCAACGTAGAGCAAAGTTGCTTAAATGCAGCCACAACCTCTAGCCTGTCTGGACAGTATGAAAATAAAATGAATAACAAGGTTCGAACCCAGGACTCTGTGCATCAGAAGCAAAGTACAGAACCACTAAGCCATGACAACATAGGGGCAACAGCCACTGTTAACATTCATATACTTACTAATGGTAGTTTAACCATTCCTAAGCAGATCTGCAGTCAGCCGAGAATTTTACAAAACAGCCAATCGCAAAAAAGTGCGGGGAAATGCAGCATATTTAAGCCCCACAGGCACGAATACATGCCATAACTGATTGCAGCTCACATCTGCAGTTAGAATGTCTGGTGTCGGAGAGGGAACATGCTTCCAAGTGCAACGTTGGGGCATCGAGGAGTCGAAATACATGGTTTGGGTCCTTGTCCACCGTCATGAATCAAGACTCCTGCTGGGCCAGTTCCAAGGGACGGAGTACAAGGCAGAGGCTTGGAACCGGTTAGCTCGTGACCTCACCAGTGCCACAGGTGTTCCTCGGACTGGTGAGCAGATCCATCACCACCATGCAGACCTGAAGAGATGAAAGCAGGACCGCCTGAACCAATGGATACAGGAGGCCCATGGGATATGGGATGCCCCACAACTGAGTATGTAGCCATGGAATGCAGTATGTAAGAATTGATAATGGAGTATGTATAATGGATAGGTATGTCTCAATATCCCTTCATTTACTTTACAGCTGCAGGTGACTGTGCTGCGAATCAGCAAGCCTATGCTGATAGGCTGCTAAGGCTGTGCCACCAGGCAGGTTAGTGATTATTCTGCATGTATTGTTATATACAATATGGGAGAGAGCATGAAAGAAAGTGTTGTAGTCCAATAATACAGCCATAAAATTGCCTGAATAAGTCCTCTGCATGTGACGTCAGATAAAAGCGTCAGAGAGGCAGAGAAAGAGTGTAGTAACCCATTAAGAAAGGTAACATATGTCTGGAATAATATCTCTGCAGGCACTGTCATATAAAATAAGTGAGTGAGCCTGAAAAAAGAGTGTTCTAACCCATTAGTAAAGGTATAATATGTCTTGAACATGTTTTTCATATACACTGTTAAAACAAATAAAGGAGTGAGCCTGTGGAAAAGTGTGTAATGTTCATAGGTTCATAGATTAGTACTAGGCTAATTGCCCTTACGGGCCATTTTAAGCCTAGCCAATTACCCCATGTGAGAATCAAACCCTGCACCTTGTGTCTGCAAGGTAAAGACCTTAACCATTCTGCCATCCTCCCACCCCATTAATTAAGGTCTACAACCCGGAGTGTGTCTGTGTCACAGAGTTTGAAATGTTCTTGTACCCTTGCATTATACAAACAGTACTGTTTGAAAAGGTGCTGGCAACCCAGAGTTGTGCAGTCCCATATAAAGTGGGTGATGGAAGTGCTAGTAGCTGTGAAACATATATACAGTCCACAACAGTCAGTTACTGGCTGGCATAAATAAGTAAATCTGGCACACATGTAGCTTGTTTTTTTCCCCAGAAATATGAGTGTGTGTCAAGAAATGCAGGGTTCTGTACAAATCGAAGTGAAAATGTCATGTGAAAACATCCTAGATATGTAGATAAAGAAATATAAATGCAATCAAGAAATGTGTAGCAGTAACATCTGCATCCTGGACAGTTAGTATGTCAGATATAGGTCAAGCATATATTGAACCAGCCAAACCCATGACACAACCTAATATATGGTGGCAAGTGTAATAATACATGTAGGGGATATACACTTGCAGTCACTAGGAATGTAGACGAAAAGGTAATTGTAAGATGTTAACTGAGGTTTTTTCTACACCCCCACTGTATGTGCATAAACCATGCAATTCTACACCTCAATGGGTATGTGTAATCTTAAATATTTGTTGGGACATATGTCCTATTGTTCTATAAATATTTGCATTTATGTTGATGCATGTGCCCTGTTTAAACACCACAATCATGGTGGCCTGTTGCTACCAAACATCCCTGCATGCTGTTGGAATAACCACTGTGGTTCAATATATGCATGTGTTATTGTTGCTGTTCAACTGTTGTAACCTTGGTGTGTTGGGTTAATGGGAATATTACTGCATGCTGTTACAACTAATCTGGAATGCTGTTTTGCTTATGTTGTAATTAAACACACCTAATCACAGAACGTATGGGAAGGCCGGTCCCAGCGGACCCACCTGTCCCTCCTCAGCTGGTGAGTGCACCTGGCACCAGCAGGTCCGGTGCCCGGCCCGGGCTCCCCTCCTCCGTTGGTCCTGTGCCACCTTCGGGTGGAAGCGCTGCAGGGGATGGGGCTTGTCCCCCCCGTGCAAGCGTGGGTGGAGAAGGGCCACCTGTCACCCTTCGAAGGGTCCGGGTTGTGGTGCATAAGGAGATCCAGCATTCAGTCGCTGATCCCCTACGCCAGCTTGAGGTGAGAGTGGCACATCTCACGGGTGAGCCTGCCCATCCTATGCAGCCCCCAGCACAGCCACCCTTGGGGCTGTGAAGGTTCAGTGGTGACTGCCCATGGGTGGGGATCTCAGTTCCACTGTTACCATCTGTGGGCTTATGGGCTTGCAATTTCCAAACCTCCAACCCCGTCAATTGTGTTCACCCACCCCATGTGTCATACACCGCCCCTGTATGCATCTTGTCTGTCTTGTCTGTTTACCTTCCCAACCTACCTCCCCGGACATACCTACTTCCTCTACCTCACTTCCCACTCTCACCTGAAAAAAAAAAAAAAAAAAGGGCAATCTGTATCCACAAAAAAATTACGCCCCATACATAGCTGCCCATTTTGCACACATGTCCATTGGACATGTAAGCTGATAATTAGAATTGGCAGTACAACATACTTTGTTGTCCTCACCCCTCTCCCAGGGGTGGAAGGTTTAAATTTCACTCCAAATTCATTGCATATGCACAGCTGTTGCTATTAAAGAAATGGGCAGCTATGGACCTTCCCTACACCCGTCCTGCTCATCCCGAGCTTGTTTACCTACTGTCTGTCCCTCTTTGTGCCCCCTTTTTCACCACTTTCCTATCTCCCCATTTTCTTTTCTTTAAAAGAAATTAGCATGGGGGTTAGTGGGAGTAAGCACTTTTAAGCAGTAGTGAGCCGGTTTAAGCAAGTGTGCGCATTGCACAAACCCGCTTACAATTGCTTAAAAGTGTCTTAATCACTCTATGGCAGGGCCCTTGTTCTGTTGAGCAGCAAAAGAAAAAACCTCTGCCAGTCTCGAGCCCCAGACCATTGACACAATAGACTGCATGAATTACCACTAAGCCACAGCAGATATACAAATAGCTTGGTTCTGAAATAAATATATCATGCATTACAATGAGGGAATGTAAATAGAAATTAGGAATGGTATAACACAAATCCTTTTCTGTGGATCTTTAGCAGCAGTGGTTGTGGAATTGCATGACATGACTGTGAAAGGAGAAACAGCCATCCTAGCAGGGAATAATGTTACAGTAGCACCTTACAAACACCACACAGTATCAGACCAGGATAAATACTGGCCACAGGAATACAGTGCAATAACCACATTTGTATGGCAGTTAATTGTGTAAGTGAGAAAAAAGTACAGAATCCCATGTATCCTGTGTTAGCATTTGGAGGGGTGCGTACATGTCTACACTGAGATGTGTGTACTGGAAGCAGCAACATTCAGGTTTGAGTACAACATACATATAACTGGCTACAACCCTAGCATCAGATAAGAGACATATACCAACCTTCAGACTGACACAACGGTGTCCAGAGCAAACAAGCATGGGCCCCACCTTGGAAATCTGAAAGGGCTACACCTACCTAACCTAGCATTTTATAGCAGTGGGCTGCAATCACAGTGAGTGATGCAATCACCAAACAGCAGCCTGCATGCAATTACTGAATGGTGGGCAGCAATTGATGCAGAGGCTGTCACATGCACAAGTGCAGATACCTAGAAAAGCAGGCTGTACCTGCAGTCCACACATGCAATTATATCATTGCAGGTGCTGTGAGATAGAGAGTGAGATTGAGAGAGAGAGAGAGAGACACGGACACAGACACAGACTGAGACAGAGACAGAACAGAGTGAGAAACTGAGACAGAAAGTTAAATAGAGGGCAAAAACCCAAAACAAACCACCAATAAAAAAAAAATACAAAACCGTAACACACGTAGCAGGGAAATACAAAGGTAAGGTATGTAACTCACATGTATGTGTTGGCATGTTGTAGATGTTCCTGAAGAGTACTCTACACACACTGCAAATCATCCATGTGTGGCAGCAGTATGTATCTATCTGTATCTGCATGTGTGCATAGGGCAAGGGACATACTGCAACTGTTAGTGAAGGGTGGACAGATATCTGTCAGTGAAGGTTGATATGTGCATATATCCATGTAGGTCATAGTGTGTGGCCTAGAAAATAGCATGCAGTGCGCAGGAGCGGCCTTAGGTCAACTGGTGCCCTAGGCAAAAGGGCTCCATGGTGCCCCCTACCACACTCCCTTGTGCCCCCATCCTTGTCTTACTACACCACATAAATAGTGGAAAAGCACCCCTGCTAGAGCAGCACCCTAGGCAGCCGTCCAGTTGGCCTATGCCTAAGGCCAGCTATGGTAGTGTTGCTATATGTCATGTGGTGGTTAAATGCTGTGGGACAGATTTGTCAGATCTGCTGTGTTACAGCCGGTGAGGCCTGCTAATGCTATAAGGGCTGAGGACACCCACATGCATTCTGCACAACACTGTGCAATTTAATCACATACCTGTACATCCCACAACTGTCACATAAGTGATATCCCCACCATGAAAGATGGACTGTACATGTGCCTATATGTACATCCATGTGTACAGCAATGGATGTGTACATGTATGTGTATAGATATGCATATATATAATATATATATCTGTATATCTATCTATATATATATATATATATATATATATATATATATATATATATAGTGAGAGAAACAGAGAGACACGGGGTCATATGTACCGCAACAGGTGTGTGGTGACCAAGGCATGGACTGTAGACAAGTGTTGATACTGCAGTGCTATTCCACCTTCCCAAAACAGTGTACCCATTAACTACCACATAGGTAGAGATCTACCCAACAGTGAAGGTGTGATAAGGGAACATGGGACACAGGTGGATAGAAGCCTCCGCTTTGACGAAGACAGTGCCACACTACACCTATAATCTGTCTGTGTGGTATGTGTCATGACAACAGGTGTGTCATCTATGGAAGTATAGGGTAGAGTTCCCCTCTACTCATCACAATGCCCTGTGTGGTATGTACTTCACATGATAACCGCACCAGGTGAACAGGCCACAGACAGACCTCCCAAAGGGTAAAACTGGCCGCAAACAGATGCCCTATGCAGACTGACTCACAAAACCACAACTACACTGTATTGCATACTGGCCACACAGAGGTGACCTCTGCCGGACATACAGAGGTATGTCCCACCCATAGCTGGGTGACAACCACCATGGCAACATATCACAATCCCTCCGGGATACACGCTCTAGGGCCCTAAACCTCCTTGTCAGCTCACTAAACAGCATATGCTGGAGGGATAGGTTCCCATCTCAGAGGTATGCCATACACTGGAACAGACCACATAGCAATAGCAAACAAGGCTCCTCCTTAGCAGTTGTTATAAATACCCCTGATGATTGTGTGGGAGATCGGTAATACACCCCAGGAAACACATCTGTGGTTCAGGTTGGCAGGGGCAAGTGAAATCAAAGTACATGTGTGTCAAAGGCCAGGGTAGCATATGGCTAAGCTACCGTAGGCCCTAGGGCCAATAGCATATTACCTACCTATGACACTATGCACTCACACATGTACTTAATGCAATAGCTGCTATGTGAGGTTGAATAAGTGTAACGCTGAATGTGTGCAAGGTCTGTAAAGGTGTGATAACTTAGTGTGATGTTGTATCTTTCATGGTAGTGCCTATCCTAGCTGTGAGGACAGCAACTGATGTGTAATGTACTGTTAGGCAGACATAGTAGTATGGCATACGATGTGATGTAGTTCTCCGCTGATGAATGTGGTGTCACATTGTAGGCTAAAGCAATACATGTATGCTTAGTGAGTGGTACTGCTGGTGAATCCATCACCAATATGAACTGTAGTACTACCTGAAGCTGTAGGCCTAAACAGCACAGTATGGTGTGTGTTCACATTGCTTGGAAACACTGTCATGTGTGTTTCCTGTAGTCTGCACAGAGGACAGAATGCAGGCATAAGGGTGTGTAAGTAGTGGCACACAGTACCATATGGTACACAGGTAATGCTCAGCTGTGTTGGCATACAGTGGTGCGTTGTATGTTTACCTGATGTGCGTGTGATTATGCCTGTACAATGGCTGCAATCATATGTGTGTTACAGGGTAAGTATCCAGCAACATATATAGTCTGTTACAGCAGTATGCCACCTATAGTAACAACTGGACACATCTGTTAGGCAGGGCTATGGCATCAATGACTAGGGTGGTTGATTGGTACTACTGTACCTGTACTTTACATCCATTGCAATGGATGACATCTCTGTTCGTGCATTGGTGTGATATACACCCCTGTCTTGAGGTTATGCAATGTGTCACAAACAGTGTGTCGGGTACTGTTGTATAGTGGTGTGATATATAGAGTCTTCCAGGCAGTGTTAGTTAGTTGTGGCCTGAGAACTAGTAATTGGTATTGAACGTGTGTAACCTCTGACAGACAATCGGATGGTATATATGTCAGTAAAGTGATATCTGTGGGTAAAGGTGTAAAGTGTGCCACAGGACACTCTCACACATATTGTTCATATATTTTTCAGCCAGATGGCCCACCAACACAACCCAGCGTACACAGCAGATGATGAAGAGGTGATACTCGACAGCCTATTGCAGCGGTACACAATGCTCTCCTCCAGAAGCAGCCAGCACCAGCAGGAGCGGACTGCACTGTGGCAGGAACTTGTCTGTCGGGTAAATGGCATAGGCATGCATAACCAGACATATGAGCAGGTACGCCATCACTGCAGTGATTTAATTAGACAAGTCCAGCGGCATGCATCTGATATCCAAAGACAGCAGCTTGCCACAGGTGGTGGGGTGGCCATTCACCCCCCCCACCAGAGCGGAGGAGCTGCTCCTAAGCATGGTGGCTCCTGGACAACAGCTACATCAATCTCTGACATGTGTTGTAATGGAGGCTGGAGCCACCCAGCACATCCACCTGGAGCAAGCAGGTAACATGCCCCATCTGTAGACTACAGTTAACTGCATTGTTAGATTATGTGTACGTGAGATGTGTACTGTGTGTTTAGCAGTTCTGCTGCCTAGTGTTGTGCAATACGGATAGTTTGAATAATATCCCTACACCTGTGAGTGTTGTTGTACTGCAGATTAGCATACCCACTGTAGCAATGCCACAGTTGTGGCCACTGACGAACCCTCTCATATTCTCGTAGTCCCTCTGGTGTGACGGCAGGGCAGCCGATCCATGCAGATGAGTGTGTTATACCTGCAATGTTGGTAATGAAATATGCATGTCATAGGTGAGGTATAGGCGATGTACACGTAACACACCTATGCATAATGCATGCCATGCATGTTTGCTGTGAGACGTTGCAAAGCTCATTTATGTCAGTAGCTGCCTCAATGACATGCAATACACAGAGCATGACACACAGTTGTGGCAAGCCCGTACTGCACATTGGATAGGCATAGTTGCAACACCTCTACACAACATAACACATTTATCACATGCAGTACACAAAGTCATGCTACATATGGCATGACCACACACCCGCTGTAAGGTCATACTTCAGTATCCCACATGTCATCCACACACACATGATGTACCTCAGGGGTAGAGGCCTATTATGGGGCTGTGCAACACTCTTTAACACATAACACAGTCATGTTAGGCAATGCTCTCTACTGGGCACCTCATACACCCATGTACAAAGTGGCTGTGTAATAGTGAACGTATCCACGGCACTGCAGTTCAGGTACAGCATGCTAGGCGGTGGTCTGTCACACAGTAGTAGCCGTGAGTGACCACAAGATGCATGATGATGATGGCACATGGTACTACACCCCATCCGGTTACAGTGACCACAGTACTACACATAGCAGTCTTTGCTGTGCACCTCATTGTTCTGTGTGTGCAAACATATGCACCTATACACACCATGCATAGCATGTTGTGTGTGTGCTTACAAATGCTAGTATACACATTTTGCACAACAGTCACCATCTGTACAAAGAGTCACATATATGTCCTGGAATGCTATTGGGTGTATAGGGCACATGACACACATTGGGTATGTGTGGTGTTTAATGTTGCAGTCGTGTAGCATGCCATGTCATGGCTGGCACCGACATATCTGCAATATGTCCCACACTCACCATAACCACTGTACAATGTCCATGTTGTGCATTGAGATTCCTTCACATCTACATGCACCACTCATCCCATGTCTGTACATTGCATGCATTTGCTACACCTGTGCCCACTATTATGTGCTATGGACACAGACGCTGTCATCAGACATGGCAATCTATGTGTCACACAGATAACACATGCAACCATGGTATGTATACCATTGAGTGATGGTGCAAATGACATTGCAGAGCAGATAATACTTGCACAGCAATGTTGTGTCCATGTACACATTGTGTTCCAGGGTGTAGCCAATCACTGAACAACTACACACATGCATCAAAGCCATGTATAATGTAATTAGATAGGGCTGTCTACACTTGCACTGCATGGTGTTGAGCAACACATGGTCTGCATGCTGACACGTGTGTGGTGACTGTTTGCCTTGTGATACTGTCACCCACCATCACCCACTATTGTGTATGTGTTGGATTGCTGGTGTGTGTGTGTGTGTGTGTGTGTGTGTGTGTGTGTGTGTGTGTGTGTGTGCTGTGGTGAGCTGTGTATGTCTATGCATGTGTGCATGTGTTCATGTGTGCATGTGTACATGTGTTCATGTGTGCATGTGTGCATGTGTGAATGTGTGCTAACATCATGTACAGATTGTAAAGTGTGTTTCCTATCTTCCTTCCACAGGTGCTGAGTTAGGGGTGGCTGAATGCAGCAGGGAACCTGATGTCACCGCCACTAATCGTGGAGATGATGAGACATGTATTGTGGCACAGGAAGGTCTGACAGGGTCTGTCGTTGTTCCACCAATCGACAGTACACAGCGGTCAACCCCATCTATGCGCACACTCATACTGCCAATACATCCCTCGTCACCAATGGCCGTAGCTGAGGGACAGCATACAGTTGGCATTGACCAGGAGAGTGTGGTACCTATGGTACGTGCATCCCCTCACAGCAGCCATAGCCGGATTACTGGAATGGTACCACATAGGCGGATGTCCAGGGGTTCTCAGGGGAGCACCACTGGTTGTATTGCCCCTGGTAGACGTGCCCCCAGAGGTATTACAACCTTCAGTATGTTCTGGGCTGTAATGCAGGCACAGGCATGTATGGAACAGTACACCCGACAGGGACTAAGGGTGCAGAGGGCCCATTACACTGCTATCAATGACAGCATCCTTGACCTTGCCGGTGCCATCCGGAATTACACCAAGGTCATTGATAGCTGTTGGAGGGAGACATTAGATGTCCTCCACAATGTGTTAGCCATGAGCCAGGACCATGTGGGATGGATGAGAAGCTGACACGAATCCATGCCAGCAACAGCATCAGCTGGCAGTCATCACGGATGGACCACGGATCACAGCCACTCCCGTAGTTGCAGTACCAGCCCCAGCAATGCTGGGGCTGGCCTGTCTATTGACCATCCTACTAGACCACATGCATGTGGCGCTGGCCAGTCTCAGCAGGGACATGGGTCCAGTCATCATACCTCTGATGATAGCACCCAGTCAGGGTTGGTACCCGATACTGCCAGTAGCACCCCTGCTAGGCACAGGTACTGTGTCCATGGCCAGAGACAGTGATCTGTATGGCCTAGCAGGTAAGTCTGTGGCTGTCCCACAACCGCCCGTATATGGCAGCCACATGGTAGAGTTGTGTGCATGCAGACACACATTTACCATACAACTAGGTAGGGCTCACACATACACACACACATTACATCAACATTGGCCCATGCAGTACTGTCGTCCCTCACACACACAGACACCGATTGGATGGGTCAATGTCAGGTTCTGGCAAACCTACAACACACCCTGTGCATATGATGACACCTGTGCCACCTCCTGTCATCTTTCACATTGATGCAGGAATAGGCTAACATGGTTCTGATGCACAGGGTGACATTATAGCAGTGTAGCAATAGTAGCAAGTTGCCAACAGGAAAGTGTACTGATATCCTTATAGGTATATCTGAGCAGGCATTATGCATCACAGCTCTGATAGTCATTGTAGCATTGTTTACACCAGTGTTAGGTCTGAGTATGTATTGTCCACCCATGTGCCACTTGGCTGAAGTGCACAGTGTTGCCAGCATGTGTTAGTGAGTGGACAGTATGTGTGTGATGTGTGCATTACAAATTAGCGGGTGTACATCTGTGAACATGGTGTGTGTGCACTGTCTGCATGTACGTGCATAGTGGACACGTGGGATGTGCGACATACCCTGTTCTACACATTGTTAACATCTCATGGTATCTTTCGATGGCCAGTATGCATTCTACTACAGATATGTACTAACATGGGTACACGTGTGTATGACATGGGTTGGCACTATGCTGTGGATGAAACCGTTGATATCTGTCAATGATCTGAAGTCTGGTAGTATACACCACCTCAACAGCATGACTATAACCAATCATTAGATGATATCCTGACAAATGACTCATAGTTGTAGGGAACTCAGTAACAGTTGGATCCTTCCAGTACTATACTATAACAGTAACCAGTGGTATTGACCGCCACATGTTTCTGGGACCACACCTGTGTGGCATATAGCCCTCTTAGGTACATAGGGATATGTCCAGCCACATCTGGAAATGCATGCATTGGCCTACACTGCATTCCCCGGATGGGACGCATATCCTACACAAGGGTATCATACAGACAGATACCTGTTGTCCAATACATGCTGTATAGCAGTATGCCATCTATGGCATAGTCATCCACATTTACTATACATACTATCCTAACAGTACCACATAGGTGGTAGCCCTGAACATGTATGTTGGGTACCACTGTATACAGACAGACACGTGTTATGTCATCTGTCCCTTGGTGTCCACATATCCATAGGTATTGTGGGGTCCCTCGGTGTTTCACATAACACATTAGGGGCCTGCATGCATATCTGCAGGGCTGGTGCACACCTATAATGACTGTCCATTATTGCCAGTCGTTGTGTATGAACATGCCTGACATATACCCCGGCAATTACCCTCACTCGCAGTACTCTATAGTACGTGTCATGGGTGTGTGTGGCAGGGATGTCCTTGGCCACAGATCACTACATTAGCCGGGCTTGACGCATACATACATATGTGACCTATGATCTGAGAAGCAGTGGCACAATCTGTCGAAGGTTACAAATGTATCCATGTAGTATGCAGGCTTCACACCTATGTACTGATTGAGGTCACATGTACACAAGTTTATTTGACACGCAGATACCCAATGTGTGCAATGCACATACTGTTTGAAACATATGTCATACCGTAGTAAAAGCAAAACCCACACTGCATTGACCACCTGTGGCACACACACACTCAGCGTTTGAGGGACTCAAACCCCTACCTAACTAGGTGATGATACTAGAGAGATATATATGCATTAACACGGCACGTTATATGCAATACGGGGTGGTTTCTGTTCTCCTTGAATATTTGTAGGCTGCTGACATCATCAGACTTTCCAAAGAGGGATGTACCTCTTTTAATGTGTTTTCCTAGTCTCCAAAAAGGCTACTCCTCTCAAAGGAAATCACACACATACACACACCCCCACGTTTATTTGACACGCAGATACCAGATGTGTGCAATGCACATACTGTTTGAAACATATGTCATACCGTAGTAAAAGCAAAACCCACGCTGCATTGACCACCTGTGGCACACACACACACACTCAGCATTTGCAGGAGTCAAACCCCTATTTAACTATGTTATGATACTAGAGGGATGTGCATTAACACGGCACGCTATATGCAATACTGGCTTGCTTCTGTTCTCCTTGAATATTTGTACGATGCTGACATCATCAGACTTTCCAAAGAGGGATGTACCTCTTTTAATGTGTTTTCTCAGTCTCCCAAAAGGCTACTCCTCTCAAAGGAAATCACACACATACACACACCCCCAAGTTTATTTAACACACAGATACCTGATATGTGCAATGCACATACTGTTTGAAACATATGTTATACTGTAGTAAAAGCAAAACTTACACTGTATTGACCACCTGTGGCACACACACACACTCAGCGTTTGCAAGACTCAAACCCCTACCTAACTATGTTATGATACAAGAGAAATACACATTTATACGTCACGCTATATGCAATACTGGGTGGCTTCTGTTCTCCTTGAATATTTGTAGGATGCTGACATCATCAGACTTTCCAAAGAGGGATGTACCTCTTTTAATGTGTTTTCCCAGTCTCCAAAAAGGCTACTCCTCTCAAAGGAAATCACACACATACACACACCCCGCTACTCCTCTCAAAGGAAATCACACACATACACGCTGACATCATCAGACTTTCCAAAGAGGGATGTACCTCTTTTAATGTGTTTTCCCAGTCTCCAAAAAGGCTACTCCTCTCAAAGGAAATTACACACATCCCGCTATTCCTCTTAAAGGAAATCACACACGCACTTGGCATTTGCAGGACTAGAACCCCTACTTGACTATGTTATGATATTAGAGAGATATGCATTAACATGGCACGCTATATTCATTACTGGGTGGTTTTTGTTCTCCTTGCATATTTGCAGGATGCTGACATCATCAGACTTTCCAAAAAGGGATGTACCTCTTTTAATGTGTTTTCCCAGTCTCCAAAAATGCTACTCCCCTCAAAGGAAATCATACACATTCCCCCTATCACTACACACACACTTGGTGTTTGTAGGACTCAAACCCCTACCTGACTATGTTATGATACAAGAGTGCTATGCATTAACATGGCATGCTATATGCATTACTGGGTGATTTCTGTTCTCCTTGTATATTTGTAGGATGCTGACATCATTAGACTTTCCAAAGAGGGATGTACCTCTTTTAATGTGTTTTCCCAGTCTCCAAAAAGGCTACTCCTCTCAAAGGAAATCACACACATATACACACCCTGCTACTCCTCTCAAAGGAAATCACACACACTTGGTGTTTGCAGAATTCAAACCCCTACCTGCCTATGTTATGATATTAGAGAGATATGCATTAATATGGCATGCTATATGCATTACTGTGCGGTTTCTGCTCTCCTTGCATATTTCTAGGATGCTGACATAATCAGACTTTCCAAAGTGGGATGTACCTCTTTTAATGTGTTTTCTCAGTCTCCAAAAAGGCTACTCCTCTCAAAGGAAATCACACACATACCACACCCCCACCCCCACCACCACCACCACCACTGTGCCTCTTTTAATGTGTTTTCCCAATCTCCAAAAAGGCTACTCCGCTCAAAGGAAATCACACACATACCCCCAGTCTCCAAAAAGGCTACTCATGTCAAAGGAAATCACACACATACCCCCCCATTTGTAGGATGCTGACATCATCAGACTTTCCAAAGAGGGATGTACCTCTTTTAATGTGTTTTCCCAGTCTCCAAAAAGGCTACTCATCTCAAAGGAAATCACACACATATACACACCCTGCTACTCCTCTCAAAGGAAATCACACACATTCCACACACACCCACCACCACCACCACCACTGTACCTCTTTTAATGTGTTTTCCCAGTCTCCAAAAAGGCTACTCCTCTCAAAGGAAATCACACACATACCCCAGTCTCCAAAAAGGCTACTCTTCTCAAAGGAAATTCCACAGATACCCCCCATCACCACACACACTTGGCGTTTGCAGGACTCAAACTCCTATCTGGCTATGTTATGATATGAGAAAGATATGCATTAACATGGCGTGCTATATGCATTACTGGGTGGCTTTGGTTCTCCTTGCATATTTGTAGGATGCTGACATCATCAGACTTTCCAAAGAGGGATGTACCTCTTTTAATGTGTTTTCCCAGTCTTCAAAAAGGCTACTTCTCTCAAAGGAAATCACACAACCTGCTACTCCTCTCAAAGGAAATCACACACATAGTGTTTCAGGATTCAAACCCCTACCTGATTAGGTTATGATATTAGAGAGATACACCTTAACATGGTGCGCTATATGCATTACTAGGCTGTTTTTGTTCTCCTTGCATATTTGTAGGATGCTGATATCATCAGACTTTCCAAAGAGGGATGTACCTCTTTTAATGTGTTTTCCCAGTCTCCAAAAAGGCTACTCCTCTCAATGGAAATCACACACATACCCGCCCCCCCCATTTGTAGGATGCTGACATCATCAGACTTTCCAAAGAGGGATGTACCTCTTTTAATGTGTTTTCCCAGTCTCCAAAAAGGCTACTCCTCTCAAAGGAAATCACACACATACCACCACCACCACCACCACCGTACCTCTTTTAATGTGTTTTCCCAGTCTCCAAAAAAAGCTGCTCTTCTCAAAGGAAATCACATACATACCCCCCACACACCCTTGGCATGTGCAGGACTCAAACCCCTACCTGACTATGTATTGATACTAGAAAAACACACATTAACATGGTACGCTATGTGCATTACTGGGTGGTTTCTTTTCTCCTTGCATATTTGTAGGATGCTGACATCATCAGACTTTCCAAAGAGGGATGTACCTCTTTTAATTTGTTTTCCCAGTCTCCAAAAAGGCTACTCCTCTCAAAAGAAATCACACACCATGCTACTTTTCTCAAAGGAAATCTCAAACATTTTTGGCATTTGCAGGACTCAAGCCCCTATCTGTCTATGTTATAATACTAAAGAAATATGCATTAACATGGTGCGCTATATGCATCACTGGGTGGTGCTTGTTCTCCTTGCATATTTGTAGGATGCTGACATCATCAGACTTTCCAAAGAGGGATGTACCTCTTTTAATGTGTTTTCCCAGTCTCCAAAAAGGCCACTCCTCTCAAAGGAACTCACACACATACCCCCCCCCCCATTTGTAGGATGCTGACATAATCAGACTTTCCAAAGAGGGATGTACCTCTTTTAATGTGTTTTACCAGTCTCCAAAAAGGCTACGCCTCTCAAAGGAAATCACACACATACACACACCCTGCTACTCCTCTCAAAGGAAATCACACACATACACGCTGACATCATCAGACTTTCCAAAGAGGGGTGTACCTCTTTTAATGTGTTTTCCCTGTCTCCAAAAATGCTACTCCTCTCAAAGGAAATCACACACATACACCGCTACTCCTCTCAAACAAAATCACACGCATACATACTTGGTGTTTGTAGGACTCAAATCCTTACTTCACTATGTTATGATGTTAGAAAGGTATGCATTAACATGGCGCACTATATGCATTACTGGGTGGTTTTGCTTCTCCTTGCATATTTGTAGGATGCTGACATCATCAGACTTTCCAAAGAGGGATGTACCTCTTTTAATGTGTTTTCCCAGTCTCCAAAAAGGCTACTCCTCTCAAATGAAATCACACACATGTACACACACCCCCACTCCTCTGAAAGAAAATCACACACACTTGGTGTTTGCAAGACTCAAACCCCTACCCAACTATGCTATGATACTAGAGAGATACGCATTAACATGGTGCGCTATATGCTTTATTGAGTGCTTTCTTGTTCTCCTGGTATATTTGTAGGATGATGACATCATCAGACTGGACATGGTAATGTGTGTACACATTTTTATGCAATCCCAGGAATGATTCATGTAGGTTGGCAGGTATCAACAGCTTGTACAGGTCCCCATGAGTCTCACCTTGTGTGATCTATCTGTGGACACATTGCCATCCCTTCATATGTCAACACATATCTATGCACAGATTGTTGGTTTTATGTATATGACATGTGTCTGTGATGTTGATGAAGAGCTGTTCAAAGTCTATGTGGGACATGTGTAGCTCTGTTCCATGATGTATGTCCTGGGTGGCTGCCTTGCAGATGGTGTAGCATGCTTGGGAACCATGATCTGCACATGAACATACCACAGTTGGTAGGGTTGTGTGTTTGTCGGTTTCCAATAGCTCTGTTTATGACTTCTGCCATGATGCACTCCATGGCCTTGCAGATCAGACTTTATAGGCTTACTGGACTATACTTCCCATGATGTGTTGTGCACCCACAGATGTGGAGAGTGCCATATGTTGCTGTAGCACATTCGACGGTTCCAGGTCCTGTGGAGTGGGTGAGGCTCAACAGACTGTTCAGGTGCAGGGTCTGTTTGTTCTGTAGTGCATGCATGACACATATTGGGAAACAATGTAATCCAACTGCTGCCATGCTTTTGGCTTTAGGGGGAGATGTTCAGCCATTCTACATGTGATATCTCCTGGTAGGATGTCAGGGACTATCGTCAGTGGGGGGTGGGTATGTATACATGGGCCTGTCTGACAGGATGTCGGCAATGTCAGTAAGGTACAGTTGTCCCTGACTCAGCACATATATGCGTGTACATTACTATTTATTACATAGCTGAAGGACATGTCATGATTCTCAGTCTGGACTCCTTCTCAGCTACTCTTTACAAAACACCGACAAACCTGAGCACTAATCCCGGTTATACTCTTTTACACACTTAACACCCTACTGATCCTTTGTGATCAGGCTACAGAGTATGTCATCATAATACACTGGCATGTCCAGGGGTCAGTTTCATGTGTACTCTCCAGTCCAGCTAGTGAATATTGTGGTTATGACACAATGTCACATCTGCCTCATGTACACAGACAACCCTCTCCTCCTCACATCACACTCACATATATGTGGGAGATGTAACAATATTGACATACAGGATGCTGAGCTCTCTCGACCCATGACTGGCATAGTCTATCAGGTGGTGAGGGTGACCACACACACCACATATCAGTCTCAAATACACCGATAGTGACAGCAAACAAACCACATTATCACACATACACATATTCGGCGGCTCTACATACACTCTGCCTAAGAAGCAGAAACCTCCAAAGCAGGCACACATACAACTGCTACCCCACTACAATGCCCACATGTCACACAGTTCACAATGTCAGTGTGCCACACAGTCACTGCCCTTTGGGCTAAACAACACACCTGATACACTTGTTATAGGTGACACTTAATGTCAAACACAGTATCTTTCCACTCACCAGGCCAGACAGGGGAATAGTCACTTTGAGCTGTCTCTCAGGTGCCAGGATCCGCCACATAACACATGCACTCAGGTCACTCCAAAGCAAGTCCAGGACTGGCTCCATAATTGTCCATGCTGGTGCGTACAACCTCAGACGTTCCTCCCTGGACCACATGACATGAAACATAGAGGAACTCTGTGATCATGTAGCCCAGCCCAGTATTACCCTGACCTTGTCTAGCATCTTACACTCACCAAGTATGATGTCACAGTATACCAACACACTGATCACGTTTAACAGTTGGCTAACATATTGGTGTTATTCAAAGGGGATACAGTGTCTGTCACCCTGGGGTGACATGCTCGACATGCCACGTAGCTTCCCTATGGACAGCTTGCACCTGTCACCCTTGGACTTGTAATACTGGCTAGGACACTTGCTGCCAACATACTGCCCTATTTGAGCAGGGCTCAAAGGACAGAACCACCTCCATACACATTACAGAGTACACGACACTGAGGGTAATGCTGCTCAACACCAGATGTCTTACCCTCAAATTGCGCCACTCAGGAATCTCCTCAGTATGGAGGATAGCAATATCTGTGCACTAACAGACACATGGTTCAGGCTCCCACATGCACACCAGCACTACCAGGTTATATTTCGTACCATGCTTTCTGACCACATAACTCGGAATGGCCAACACGAATAGGGGGAGTATCCATATACATCACAGATACACATACCTCCGGGTTGGTAGCACTGCACAAAGCATCACAGACCATACATATGCACCTAACATTGTGCAAATCTGCCTTTTGGTTTGTTGCCTGCTACAGACCACACTCCCCAACTCAGCAACCTCACTCAGCTTTCCTGGGAACACTGGACCATATGAAGGTCTCCCCAAACACCATTATATTGGGTGATGTCAAATACCCACACATTGACTGTAGATAGTACTCAGGCCCCAACACCCTCGCCCAACAGTTGCTACTATTTCTAAACTCATATGCTATGGCACAACCGGTCACCACACCCACAAGAGGGGACAACATATTGGACATGATCATCACAGACATGGGGACAGTATGTTCCACACCTGTGATATACCCCTCATTGGTAAAGGCAGAAAATACTTTATCTCACTGGACATTCATATCCCGTCCCCACACCCATCCTGGGTAATCTTGGTGAACTTCCCAAAAGCAAATGTCACACTCCTCCAAACCATGGTGGTATCCATCAGAGACCCTGGGTCAGTAGTAAGTATGGCTCAGACTGCTGAATCCTTTACATACACATTCTATGGACACCTAGTGGATCGCATGGATCGTTACATCCAAAATAACAACTGGACTCACTCCTCCAATGGCAGTGGACCTGTCTGGTAGACCCCAGCCATTAATACACTTTACAACAAATGGAGGAAGCTACTACATGATAGAGCACAATCCCAGACAGGGAAGGCATCTGTGATCTGTACTAGCAGACTGCTACAATCACTCGGGTATTTATGTCAGGCACGCTTGTAACGGACAATTGCACCAGACATGTTGGACACTCACAAGGCCTTCTTCAGTTGATTCAGGTACCTGGCTGGACACCCACTGATATGCTGTGTGTTACTGTATACTGACTAAACATACCCTGAACCCACTGACCTTGCCATCATCCTGGCAAACAGGTTCAGTGCAGATGTGTCCCCCCCATCCCCCCTAAGGTGGCACTGTCCATACCAACAGAGTGTAACCTCCCAGACATCACGAGTAAACAGGTGAGTGCTGCTCTCCCCACAGCGGACAATACAGCATCAATGGGACCAGACAGTGTCCCAGCCTGTGTCGTACACAGCCATCATGACAGGCATAACACTCACATTACGTCACTGTTCGATATAAGAGTTACTGCAGGATATGTACCCACAGAATGGCGTAGAGCAATAGTGGTCCCGCTCCACTGAATACTGCCACAACAGACCACAGACAATATCGGCCTAAAAGGCTAACTAGCCTGTTCTGCAAAGCTATGGAGTGTATTGTAATGGGACTCATGCACATAGACATGGGAAACCTACAGACACTGGGTCCTACACATTACAGCATTGCTGTGGGCAGATCTTACCTGTTGGACCTGTTCATATTCTTTCAACAGTTACCAGGTCCATCAGTGTTGGGGCAGTTGTCCACACAGCCTGCCTGGACCTCGCACAACCCCTTCAACACAATACCCCACTCAGCCATTATGCATAGGCTCACCAGCATCAATATCGACACATATCTGACACGATGGATTGCTACCAGGAGCAGGGATAGCATCCACATGCTCAGTGTTGCAGGTGCCATGTCTGACTATACACCAGTTACACTTGGCATCCCACAAGGCTCAGTCCTGGGACCCCTCTTGTTCAGTATATATTTGTGCGATGTACAGGCTATCACAGGAGGGATATGGCTGCCCATGTTCGCAGATGACTGCAAACTGGGTGCCATAATCAGCTCTCCTTCTGGCACATGCATGCTCATACAGGGTCTCACAGAGATAGGTTGACTGGTGCCTAAGCCATGGCCCATGGCTACATGCCATTAGTTGCATAGTCATCCCCTTTGAGGATGACAAGATGCCCACATATTACCACATAGGTTGTAATCCATTACATACAGTAGTAGTTGTTCGGGTTTTGGGACACGACCTGTTCGTACTCTCACCTTTGGCAATCCTATTGCCATAGTGGTTAGACAGTACGTCTACATAGCCCACCATATCCCACATGGTTTCACATGTTGATCACGTGTGGTCATTGTGCCCCTATACTCTTCACGACCATGCTTGGTTACTATGCCACCTTTGGGATGTACCTTACCTGACACCTGCAGCAACTGTAATGGCCACAAATGTTACTCTTCGAGCAGATGTAGAGACTCACACAGATGCCCTGCACAGTTCTGATACAGTAACTCCAGCTCTATTCAGTCACTTGCCACCTACACAGATGTGTTGTGTGCCTGTAGTTGAAGGCAATATCTGACCCAGACTTACTGGACATGCTCCACCTCAGGATATCCGACTCCCTTTCTGCTACACACTCCAGGGACATATACCTCAGCACTGATGTTAAAAGGACATGCTGGGGGGACAGATTATTATCAGAAAGCCTCCACTCACTCTGGAGTGTAGTCCCGGTTTTGCATAGGCAGAGCCACCCACTGACCACCTACAGGTGACATCTTGACAAGTGGATGGGTGATCGCATGTTTACCCATGGGATATCTTCTGGGTCCCTGCTAGACAGAGGCACAATACACTGAATGTACATGGGTTATCTTGTGTGGCCTACTATTCACAGGCACAGTGCTCTGATTTGACTGGGTTGCAGTAGCCAAACACACTCTGGCTATGCTTGTACATGCCCTAGGGCAGATAGCCTACTATCAACCTCTGAACCTATGATAATTTTCATGATGCACAATGTTTATTGCTGATACTGTTTGCAGGTTTTTATCATCTTTGCTTTCACACTTTATATGAACCGCTTAGGTATCTGCAGAACATATTTGCTTATGGCAGGGTTCCACTATATTATATACGTGTCTGTTGTCATATACGTGTGTGCACAGGGCAGATTGCTGTGTAGTGAGAGGTTCCTGGGTTAACACATGCAACTGCCTGCTATGTGTGACCCAATGCTTTACTCCAACATGGCCTAAGTGTGTGAGCATGCCCAGTTCAGACTGTCTGTGTTCTGTTGCCTGACATTTGTCTCATGTATTCAAGTGTGTGAGCATGCCCAGTGTGACCTTTCAGTATGTTGCTGTCTGAGGTCCACTACATTTGTTGATGTATGTCTACATGTCCATTATTAACATTTGTACTGTGTGTGCTGAAAGTCAGGTTCTATTCTTACTGCAGGACTCACCTTTGTGTCATAACTCGACAGGGATTATGCTGTACCTGCAGAGTTTCCATGAAATACTTTGCATAGACTTATCAACATTTCTTCATACAGGCTAACCACCGCACTACTACCAGGGTTTAGTAGATCAATACTATGACTATAGTGCACAGTATCCTGGGTTCAAGTCCCATTGCCGCTTATCTTTTCATACTGAGCAGACCAGACTGCTTAGGGGCCAGCAGAGCAAATATGAGCATGTTGGCTTTTGTTCAGCTATGCCCTACCTAGACCCAGCTTTTCCAACATTGCTCAATATTAACCATCATTGCTGGACATTGGCCAATATTACTCTACATTGACCACATTCGTAGTAGTTGGTGTGTGCAATTTTGTTTACATTGACTTCATGATGGTAAATGCTGTTTCACACTGCTTTATATTGCTTAACACATGGCAATCGTGCCTCAGGTGTTGATGCAGAGCTGTCTATGTCAGATGCACATACTACACTCCCTATACACGTTTGAAAGCAGGTAGTGTCAACATAGGCATCCCTTTTACTATATGTGTGGGTCAGAGAGAGGTATCATTTCCAGAGTTCCTACTGAGCCAGTGTATGTGCTATGTGTTGCCTCTTTGCCAAGGCCAAAGCATACTGGGCACGCCTCCTTCTGCCTACTGGGGCAGGCTCAGGTTGTTCCTCCTCCAAGTCACACTCTGCCTGTGATGGCCTTGGCAATGGTGGGGGGCTGTTGCTGGTCCTGCTGCAGCTGTTTTTGTAAGATCATATTATGTAGCATAGCACATACCATGACAATTTGGGTACATATAGTTGGTGAGTACTGCAAGGCTCCACCAGATGTGTCCAGGCACCGGAACTGTGACTTGAGCAGCCCAAACACACGCTCGATTACATTTCATGTTTGTGCGTGTGCCTCATTATGGCGTTCCTGTTCAGGTGTGTGTGCGTTTCTGATGGGTGTCATCAGCCACAGCTCCAGTGCATAGCCAGCATCCCCCACTAGGTGATCATGTGGCATGTCCCCATTGGCAAATGTCTGGTACAGCTGCGTCAGATGCCAGATATGGGAATCATGGTAGCTTCCAGGGCAGCCAGCACACACATTCAGTATTATGCCCTGGGCATCGTGCATGACCTGGCAGTTGATGGAGGGGAAGCCCTTGCGGTTGAAGTAGACCCTACCCTGCTCACCAGCTGGTGCTTTGATGCATATGTGCGTGCAGTCTATTGCACCCACTATCTCAGGGTATTCCACTATTTGCTGGAAGAGGCGTATATTGCTGGCCAATACCTCACGGGAATTGGGGAAATATACATGATCACCGACATGTGCTGAGATGGCATCCAGGAACTGGTGCAGTACCCTGGATGTTGATGTCTGTGATATCCCCATCATATCACCAGTTGGTCTCTGGAAGGTACCTGTTGCTAATATTCTTAGGCCAACACATACCTTAGTTTCCACTGGGATGGGTTCCCCTCTGTTGGTTCTGTGTGTGAGGTGTGACCTGCACAGCTCAGCAATTTGCTGCAAGAGGTCTCTGTCCACTCTATAGCGCTCCACTATCTCCAGCTCATGTAGCCCCTGGTAGGTAACCCTGGGCCTGTACACTCTTCTCCATCTCCTCACTGTGGGTTGTCCAGCAGCATTTGCATTATCACCACCCTCAGCATGCTGCATATGTCCCCTTATAACAGCAATGGCAGCCCCTTACATTTTTTGTCTCAGTGAAGCCTTTTCAGTTTTTACTTCTATTAGCTTACTGCAGCGTTGCAGTGTCTCTTGAGAGAAACATAATGGACTGTTGTTTGCAGAGTTTTAAGTGCTGGGCTGGGCTAGTGTTCTGCCTGGGTAATTGTCTGATTCTGATTGTTTTCACCTGCAAGCTCTGCTAGTACTCCCTGTTAACTTCCACTATTTGGTGTGCTTCCTTTTTCCTTTCTGTTTCCTCAGGGGGGAGCGCCGCGCACACAAGTGCAAACACAAGCACAGCAGCTAACACACGTGCACACATGCTTACATGGGCTAAAACTTGCTTATTCTTGTTAAAAACGCGTGCACACCAGTGCAAACGCGCTTACAACTATTTACACAGCTTTACATATGCTTACTCAAACCTACACGCGTGCACACATGCTTACACGCGCGCACATTGTCTTACTCGGGTTTACTGGCACGCACACGCACGCTCAGCAAGAAACTTTGGTGTTATCCACGGCATACACCTTCCATTTCTTGACTTTACCTGGCCTACCTGTTGACACACCTCTTTCACTATTATGTAAGCTGATAAATGTCACTCTGCTCCAATGTGCTTCACTCCTTTCATACATACCCCCCTCGTGATGTCACCTATCTTCTACTCTGTTACTCCCCTTATCCTACTCCTACAGTCCACTGACTGTGCTCATTTGCTATGTAAACTTGCGATTCACTATCCTAACTCTCATTTGCATAGGATTGCCTACTAATGCTTAGTTACATCTCTTAGACTGGGCTTCCCCCTTAGCAACCTCTACTTGGTGGCCATGTTGTCTTCAGCCTGCCATTCCCTTGCATTGTAAATTCATTTTAGCTACAAAATCCACATTTGTGGATCTTAATTATTAATTTTCTGCTTTTTAGTGTGCAGCGTGTTTGCGCGGTGCTGCACTATGGTTTAACCCCGGTGATCGGGATAAAAAAAAAAAGTTATTTTATTTTTAATTTGCATCACTTCCTGTTGCCAAGGCCGTATTTTTGGCCATTGGCATGCTTCCTCCTGTGAATGCATGCTTTTTTTCCAGCTGACATGCCTCCGCTTTGATTTTTGCAGAACAGTACTCAGTTATCAACTGAGTACATTTCTACAAATAACACTACTCCTACTCGGACAGGTTCGGGTTTCCTGGATCGCAAATTTACCTCATTTGCATGGCTTTCACCTGCAATTGAGGTAATTTGCATATCCCAGCCCTGTACATGTAGGACTAGTTTAAGGAGCTCTGTTACACACCCCTACCAGCTCTTCCTGGATCGCTCAGCGGACATGTTGGCTGCATGGAGTCTTACTCGACTCTAAGACTCCATGCAAGCCTTCGTGAATCCAGCCCTTTATTTATTCCATGTACATTTTTATACTTCTCCAGTAAATGGCTTGTATACAGTGAATATAAAAAGTGTACACACCACTCTTGAAATGCCAGGTTTTTGTGATATAAAAAAAATGAGACCAGAATAAATCATTTCAAAACTTTTCCCGCCTTTAAAGTGACCTATAACCTGTACAATTCAATTGAAAAACAAATCTGTTAGGGGAAAAATATAAAAACTAAAAAATGTACAGTAAGCTGGTTTCATGAGTGTGCACACCCTTAAACTAGTACTTTGTTGAAGCACCTTTTGATTTAATTACAACAATCAGTCTTCTTGGGTAGGAATCTATCAGCATGGCATATCTTGACTTGGCAATATTTGCCCACTCTTCCTTGCAAAAGTGCTCCAAATCTGTCAGATTGTGAGGGCATCTCTTGGGCACATCCGTCTTCAGATCACCACACATATTTTCTATTGGATTTAGGTCTGGGCTCTGGCTGGGCCATTCCAAAACTTTAATTTTCTTCTGGTGAAGCCATTTTTTTGTTGATTTGGATGTATGCTTGGGATCATTGTCATGTTGAAAGGTGAAATTCCTCTTCATCTTCAGCTTTTTAGCAGACGCTTGATGGTTTTGGAGCAAAAGTGACTGGTATTTGGAAATGTTCATAATTCCCTCCACCTTGAATAAACCCCAAGTTCTAGCTGAAGAAAAGTAACCCCAAAGCATGACACTGTCAACACCATGCTTCACCATGGGGATGGTGTTCTTTTGGTGATGCAGAATGTTGTTTTTGTGCCAAACGTACCTTTTGGAATTGTGGCCAAAAATTTCAACCTTGGTCTCATCAGACCATAGCACATTTTCCCACATGCTTTTAGGAGACTTGATGTATTGTTTTGCAAATTTTAGCTGGCCCTGTTTTTTTCTGTGTAAGGAAAGGCTTCCATCTTGCAGCAATACTCCATAGTCCAGACATATGGAGAATCCAGGGGATTGTTGTCACATGTAGTACACAACCAGGTACTTGCCAGAAATTCCTGCAGCTCCTTCAGTGTTGCTGTAGGTCTCTTGACAACCTCCTTGACCAGTTTTCATCTAGTCTGTTCATCAATTTTGGAGGTACGTCCAGTTCTTTGCAACGTCACTGTTGTCCCATATTTTCTCCACTTTTTGATGACTGTCTTCACTGTGTTCCATGATATATCCAATGCTGTGGAAATTTTTTGTACCCTTCTCCTGACTGATACCTTTCAACAACAAGATCCCTTTGATGTTTTGTAAGATCTCTGCAAACCATGGATTTTGCTGTAGCAGGCAACTGAGTAAATGTCAGGAAAATCCTACTAGGACAGCTGAACTTTATTTGGGGTTAATCAGAGTCTCTTTAATTGATGGTAGAAGTGTACCCAAGAAGACTGAATGTTGTAATTAAATCAAAAGGTGCTTCAACAAAGTATTAGTTTAAGGGTGTGCACACTTATGCAACCAGCTTATTGTACATTTTTTTTTATTTTTTATATTTTTCCCCTAACAGATTTGTTTGTTTATCAATTGAATTGTACAGGTTATAGGCCACCTTAAAATTGGGAAAAGTTTTGAAATGATTTATTGTAGTTTCATTTTTTATATCACAAAAACCTGGCATTTTAACAGGGCTGTGTACACTTTTTATATGTTTCAAGAGTTAGTTCTAAATACAATATATGGTTTACCTAAAAATTTGTATTTGATTTTCGCATAATTATTTCAGGGAAAGTAATCTTTATGAGTATCAGAACTATTTAAGAGTTTTCAGTCAACTGTGAGGATTCAAATGTTTTCTCTCAAAGTTTTCTTATAAACATGAATTAGCTCCCTGATGTTCTTTGCTTCAAAACCCTAAATCCTTACAACACTTTTCATACATCATACCTATTGGTACCTTTTGTTTGTTTTGAATGCAGTTTCACTGCAGATTTACTAGACCCTCTGAATGGTACCTTGCAGTTCCTCTTTGGATATGGAACTTTAACTCAATGTCCTACAATCTACAGAAGCTGCTACAAGTTTATTTAGTGTCAGAGGGCCTTCAATGCCATCAACATCTTAAATATCCGTGCATTATCAGTTCAGTGCTTTACTTCATTTGGAAGTAGGCTTGGAATATTAAGTAGGATATTTTGTTTAGATTTTAGAAAGTTAAGTTTATAAGTTCTATTCACTTGCTTGGCCAGACCCAGAGCTGCATAAATCATATCCTTGTTTCTAGTATGAAATTTTACTTTCAGCTGTGCCAGGCTCTATCTGTGAGAGTTAGGAGGGCTTTTAGCTCTTTTGTTATTGGACAGCATTTGTCTTAAAGTTGTAAAAGGGTTGCTGCTATGCTTTCAGGACACCAGTCTGACAGTGAGTGAGGACACTATTGTGGAAAGGTGCTATTATGAAGGTGGAAAGGTGTTATCATGAAGGACAGTGAGTGAGAACACTATTGTGGAAAGGTGCTATTATGAAGGACAGCGAGTGAGAACACTTGTGGAAAGGTGCTATTATGAAGGACAGTGAGTGAGAACACTATTGTGGAAAGGTGCTATTATGAAGGACAGTGAGTGAGAACACTATTGTGGAAAGGTGCTATTATGAAGGACAGCGAGTGAGAACACTTGTGAAAAGGTGCTATTATGAAGGACAGTGAGTGAGAACACTATTGTGGAAAGGTGCTATTATGAAGGACAGTGAGTGAGAACACTATTGTGGAAAGGTGCTATTATGAAGGACAGCGAGTGAGAACACTATTGTGGAAAGGTGCTATTATGAAGGACAGTGAGTGAAAACACTATTGTGGGAAGGTGCTATTATGAAGGACAGTGAGTGAGAACACAACTGTGGAAAGGCGCTATTATGAAGGACAGTGAGTGAGAACACTGTTGTGGAAAGGTGCTATTATGAAGGATAGTGAGTGAGAGCACTATTGTGGAAAGGTGCTATTATGAAGGACAGTGAATGAGTGAGATCACTATTGTGGAAATGTGCTATTATGAAGGACAGTGAGTGAGTGAGAACACTATTGTGGATAGGTGCTATTATGAAGGACAATGAGTGAAAAAACATTTGTGGAAAGGTGCTATTATGAAGGACAGTGAGTGAGAACACTATTGTGGAAAGATGCTATTATAAAAGACAGTTAATGAGAACGCTATTGCAGAAAGGTGGTACTTTATATTACAGATAGCTTGCATGGTTAGGAGATTAGAGATTTGCTGTTTCAGTGCTATGTTAAGTAGGTAGATTTGGGATCTACAGGCAATGAGATTAGAGATTTGCTGTTTCAGTGCTATGTTACGTAGGTAGGTTTGGGATCTACAGGCAATGAGATTAGAGATTTGCTGTTTCAGTGCTATGTTAAGTAGGTAGGTTTGGGATCTACAGGCAATGAGATTAGATTTGCTGTTTCAGTGCTATGTTAAGTAGGTAGGTTTGGGATCTACAGGCAATGAGATTAGAGATTTGCTGTTTCAGTGCTATGTTAAGTAGGTAGGTTTGGGATCTACAGGCAATGAGATTAGAGCTTTGCTGTTTCAGTGCTATGTTAAGTAGGTAGGTTTGGGATCTATAGGCAATGAGATTAGATTTGCTGTTTCAATGCTATGTTAAGTAGGTAGGTTTGGGATCTACAGGCAATGAGATTAGATTTGCTGTTTCATTGCTATGTTAAGTAGGTAGGTTTGGGATCTACAGGCAATGAGATTAGATATTTGCTGTTTCAGTGCTATGTTAAGTTGGTAGATTTGGGATCTACAGGCAATGAGATTAGATTTGCTGTTTCAGTGCTATGTTAAGTAGGTAGGTTTGGGATCTACAGGCAGTGAGATTAGAGATTTTCTGTTTCAGTGCTATGTTAAGTAGGTAGGTTTGGGATCCACAGGCAATGAGATTAGATTTGCTGTTTCAGTGCTATGTTAAGTAGGTAGGTTTGGGATCTACAGGCAATGAGAATAGAGATTTGCTGTTTCAGTGCTATGTTAAGTAGGTAGGTTTGGCATCTACAGGCAATGAGATTAGAGATTTGCTGTTTCAGTGCTATGTTAAGTAGGTAGGTTTGGGATCTACAGGCAATGAAATTAGAGATTTGCTGTTTCAGTGCTGTGTTAAGCAGGTAGGTTTGGGATCTACAGGCAATGAGATTAGATATTTGCTGTTTCAGTGCTATATTAAGTAGGTAGGTTTGGGATCTACAGGCAATGAGATTAGAGATTTGCTGTTTCAGTGCTATGTTAAGTAGGTAGGTTTAGGAACTACAGGCAATGAGATTAGAGATTTGCTGTTTCAGTGCTATGTTAAGTAGGTAGGTTTGGGATCTACATGCAATGAGATTAGTGATTTTCTGTTTCAGTGCTATGTTAAGTAGGTAGGTTTAGGATCTACAGGCAATGAGATTAGAGATTTGCTGTTTCAGTGCTATGTTAAGTAGGTAGGTTTAGGATCTACAGGCAATGAGATTAGAGATTTGCTGTTTCAGTGCTATGTTAAGTAGGTAGGTTTAGGATCTACAGGCAATGAGATTAGAGATTTGCTGTTTCAGTGCTATGTTTAGTAGGTAGGTTTAGGATCTACAGGCAATGAGATTAGAGATTTGCTGTTTCAGTGCTATGTTAAGTAGGTAGGTTTAGGATCTACAAGCAATGAGATTAGAGATTTGCTGTTTCAGTGCTATGTTAAGTAGGTAGGTTTAGGATCTACAGGCAGTGAGATTAGAGAGTTGCTGTTTCCATGCTATGTTAAGTAGGTAGGTTTAGGACCTACAGGCAGTGAGATTATAGATTCGCTGTTTCAATGCTATGTTAAGTAGGTAGGTTTAGGATCTACAGGCAATGAGATTAGAGATTTGCTGTTTCAGTGCTATGTTAAGTAGGTAGGTTTAGGATCTACAGGCAATGAGATTAGAGATTTGCTGTTTCAGTGCTATGTTAAGTAGGTAGGTTTAGGATCTACAAGCAATGAGATTAGAGATTTCCTGTTTCAGTGCTATGTTAAGAAGGTAGGTTTAGGATCTACAGGCAATACGATTAGAGATTTGCTGTTTCAGTGCTATGTTAAGTAGGTAAGTTTAGGATCTATAGGCAATGATATTAGAGATTTGCTGTTTCAGTGCTATGTTAAGTAGGTAGGTTTAGGATCTACAGGCAATGAATTTAGAGATTTGCTGTTTCAGTGCTATGTTAAGTAGGTAGGTTTTGGGATCTACAGGCAATGAGATTAGAGATTTGCTGTTTCAGTGCTATGTTAAGTAGGTAGGTTTAGGATCTACAGGCAATGAGATTAGAGATTTGCTGTTTCAGTGCTATGTTAAGTAGGTAGGTTTAGGATCTACAGGCAATGAGATTAGAGATTTGCTTTTTCAGTACTCTGTTAAGCAGGTAGGTTTAGGATCTACAGGCAATGATATTAGAGATTTGCTGTTTCATTGCTATGTTAAGTAGGTAGGTTTGGGATCTACAGGCAATGAGATTAGAGATTTGCTGTTTCAGTGCTATGTTAAGTAGGTAGGTTTAGGACCTACAGGCAATGAGATTAGAGATTTGCTGTTTCAGTGCTATTTTAAGTAGGTAGGTTTGGGATCTACAGGCAATGAGATTAGAGATTTACTGTTTCAGTGCTATGTTAAGTTGGTAGGTTTGGGATCTACAGGCAATGAGATTAGAGATTTGCTGTTTCCATGCTATGTTAAGTAGGTAGGTTTAGGACCTACAGGCAGTGAGATTATAGATTCGCTGTTTCAATGCTATGTTAAGTAGGTAGGTTTAGGATCTACAGGCAATGAAATTAGATTTGCTGTTTCAGTGCTATGTTAAGTAGGTAGGTTTGGGATCTACAGGCAATGAGATTAGAGATTTGCTGTTTCCATGCTATGTTAAGTAGGTAGGTTTGGGATCTACAGGCAATGAGATTAGATTTGCTGTTTCAGTGCTATGTTAAGTAGGTAGGTTTGGGATCTACATGCAATGAGATTAGAGATTTGCTGTTTCAGTGCTATGTTAAGTAGGTAGGTTTGGGATCTACAGGCAATGAGATTAGAGATTTGCCTTTTCAGTGCTATGTTAAGTAGGTAGGTTTAGGATCTACAGGCAATGAGATTAGAGATTTGCTGTTTCAGTGCTATTTTAAGTAGGTAGGTTTGGGATCTACAGGCAATGAGATTAGAGATTTGCTGTTTCAGTGCTATGTTAAGTAGGTAGGTTTAGGACCTACAGGCAATAAGATTAGAGATTTGCTGTTTCAGTGCTATGTTAAGTAGGTAGGTTTGGGATCTACAGGCAATGAGATTAGAGATTTGCTGTTTCCATGCTATGTTACGTAGGTAGGTTTAGGATCTACAGGCAATGAGATTAGATTTGCTGTTTCAGTGCTATGTTAAGTAGGTAGGTTTAGGATCTACAGGCAATGAGATTAGATTTGCTGTTTCAGTGCTATGTTAAGTAGGTAGGTTTGGGATCTACAGGCAATGAGATTAGATTTGCTGTTTCAGTGCTATGTTAAGTAGGTAGGTTTGGGATCTACAGGCAATGAGATTAGAGATTTGCTGTTTCCATGCTATGTTAAGTAGGTAGGTTTAGGATCTACAAGCAATGAGATTAGAGATTTGCTGTTTCAGTGCTATGTTAAGTAGGTAGGTTTAGGATCTACAGGCAATACGATTAGAGATTTGTTGTTTCAGTGCTATGTTAAGTAGGTAAGTTTAGGATCTACAGGCAATGATATTAGAGATTTGCTGTTTCAGTGCTATGTTAAGTAGGTAGGTTTAGGATCTACAGGCAATGAATTTAGAGATTTGCTGTTTCAGTGCTATGTTAAGTAGGTAGGTTTGGGATCTACAGGCAATGAGATTAGAGATTTGCTGTTTCAGTGCTATGTTAAGTAGGTAGGTTTAGGATCTACAGGCAATGAGATTAGAGATTTGCTGTTTCAGTGCTATGTTAAGTAGGTAGGTTTAGGATCTACAGGCAATGAGATTAGAGATTTGCTTTTTCAGTGCTATGTTAAGCAGGTAGGTTTAGGATCTACAGGCAATGAGATTAGAGATTTGCTGTTCATTGCTATGTTAAGTAGGTAGGTTTGGGATCTACAGGCAATGAGATTAGAGATTTGCTGTTTCAGTGCTATGTTAAGTAGGTAGGTTTAGGACCTACAGGCAATGAGATTATAGATTTGCTGTTTCAGTGCTATGTTAAGTAGGTAGGTTTGGGATCTACAGGCAATGAGATTAGAGATTTGCTGTTTCAGTGCTATGTTAAGTAGGTAGGTTTAGGACCTACAGGCAATGAGATTAGAGATTTGCTGTTTCAGTGCTATGTTAAGTAGGTAGGTTTGGGATCTACAGGCAATGAGATTAGAGATTTGCTGTTTCCATGCTATGTTACGTAGGTAGGTTTAGGATCTACAGGCAATGAGATTAGATTTGCTGTTTCAGTGCTATGTTAAGTAGGTAGGTTTAGGATCTACAGGCAATGAGATTAGATTTGCTGTTTCAGTGCTATGTTAAGTAGGTAGGTTTAGGGTCTACAGGCAATGAGATTAGAGATTTGCTGTTTCAGTGCTATGTTAAGTAGGTAGGTTTAGGATCTACAGGCAATGAGATTAGAGATTTGCTTTTTCAGTACTCTGTTAAGCAGGTAGGTTTAGGATCTACAGGCAATGATATTAGAGATTTGCTGTTTCATTGCTATGTTAAGTAGGTAGGTTTGGGATCTACAGGCAATGAGATTAGAGATTTGCTGTTTCAGTGCTATGTTAAGTAGGTAGGTTTAGGACCTACGGGCAATGAGATTAGAGATTTGCTGTTTCAGTGCTATTTTAAGTAGGTAGGTTTGGGATCTACAGGCAATGAGATTAGAGATTTGCTGTTTCAGTGCTATGTTAAGTAGGTAGGTTTAGGACCTACAGGCAATGAGATTAGAGATTTGCTGTTTCAGTGCTATGTTAAGTAGGTAGGTTTGGGATCTACAGGCAATGAGATTAGAGATTTGCTGTTTCCATGCTATGTTACGTAGGTAGGTTTAGGATCTACAGGCAATGAGATTAGATTTGCTGTTTCAGTGCTATGTTAAGTAGGTAGGTTTAGGATCTACAGGCAATGAGATTAGATTTGCTGTTTCAGTGCTATGTTAAGTAGGTAGGTTTGGGATCTACAGGCAATGAGATTAGAGATTTGCTGTTTCCATGCTATGTTAAGTAGGTAGGTTTGGGATCTACAGGCAATGAGATTAGATTTGCTGTTTCAGTGCTATGTTAAGTAGGTAGGTTTGGGATCTACAGGCAATGAGATTAGAGATTTGCTGTTTCAGTGCTATGTTAAGTAGGTAGGTTTGGGATCTACAGGCAATGAGATTAGAGATTTGCTTTTTCAGTGCTATGTTAAGTAGGTAGGTTTAGGATCTACAGGCAATGAGATTAGAGATTTGCTGTTTCAGTGCTATTTTAAGTAGGTAGGTTTGGGATCTACAGGCAATGAGATTAGAGATTTGCTGTTTCAGTGCTATGTTAAGTAGGTAGGTTTAGGACCTACAGGCAATGAGATTAGAGATTTGCTGTTTCAGTGCTATGTTAAGTAGGTAGGTTTGGAATCTACAGGCAATGAGATTAGAGATTTGCTGTTTCCATGCTATGTTACGTAGGTAGGTTTAGGATCTACAGGCAATGAGATTAGATTTGCTGTTTCAGTGCTATGTTAAGTAGGTAGGTTTAGGATCTACAGGCAATGAGATTAGATTTGCTGTTTCAGTGCTATGTTAAGTAGGTAGGTTTGGGATCTACAGGCAATGAGATTAGATTTGCTGTTTCAGTGCTATGTTAAGTAGGTAGGTTTGGGATCTACAGGCAATGAGATTAGAGATTTGCTGTTTCCATGCTATGTTACGTAGGTAGGTTTAGGATCTACAGGCAATGAGATTAGATTTGCTGTTTCAGTGCTATGTTAAGTAGGTAGGTTTAGGATCTACAGGCAATGAGATTAGATTTGCTGTTTCAGTGCTATGTTAAGTAGGTAGGTTTGGGATCTACAGGCAATGAGATTAGATTTGCTGTTTCAGTGCTATGTTAAGTAGGTAGGTTTGGGATCTACAGGCAACGAGATTAGAGATTTGCTGTTTCAGTGCTATGTTAAGTAGGTAGGTTTGGGATCTACAGGCAATGAGATTAGAGATTTGCTGTTTCAGTGCTATTTTAAGTAGGTAGGTTAAAGGAAATGAGTAAGTGATCACTGAAGGGTGACACACAGAGGTGACTTTGGGCTCCTAAAAACAGAGGTGGCTAACTTCATGGCACCCATGCAAATGGAGAATATTTACATGACCGCCAAATCATACACCAGTGCACTGTACTAACACATACACAAATGCATGGATCTTGCCATACCCAATAGAACCAAGACATTCTCTTTAAAAGCCAATCTGGTGGTCCCCTGCCATATAGAAACTCTACAACAGAAGGAGGAAACTGATGTGGAATAAGTTCAAGTCACAAGACTGGAAAAAAACTCCCTTATCAGCCTCAACAAAAGGTTGAGATCCCTCATCAAATCCTCTAAAGCTAGCTATGAAAACAGAATTGCATCAGATAGTAAAGACAACTATAAGGCCTTCTATAGTTATGTAAAGAATCTCCATGGCAATACCCAGATTTGCTCTGAGCTACTGCACAATGGTACCTCCTATACTGAGCCAACAGATATTACCAATATACTGGCTGACAGATTCAGTGACAGCTGTACCCCCCCCCCCAAAAGGACCAATCGCAATACCAGTAGATTGCCAGGCACCCAGTATTAATGCTGAACAGGTTAAAACAGCACTGTCCAAGACCAAGAATATAGCTTCTATGGGACCTGACAATATCCCTGGCTGTGATCTACATAAACTACAGAGTGAACTGGCACCTCACCTGTGTGCCATGTTAAATCACAGCCTCACCTCAGGCTTTGTCACTACCAAATGGTGCACTACTACAGTCATCCTTCTCCACAAGAGAGGAGCGACTACAGACCCTGGGAACTATCACTCCATTAGCCTGATGAGTGTGATATGCAAAGCTATGGAATGCATCATCAAGATCTAATAAACAAGGATATAGGGAATTTCCAAACTCTGGATCCTACACAGTTTGGTTTTTTGAAGGGTAGATCATGCCTGCTCAACTTGGTTGAATTTTTTTGAGTCAATAACCAGAGGTATGGATGAAGGCAAGGTAGTTCATACAGCCTACCTTGATCTGGCCAAGGCCTTTGATACCATTCCCCACTCAGGAATCATAGAAAAACTCACTAAGCTAGGCATCAACTCCTATATCACTATGTGGGTTGCAAACTGGCTCACAGATAGAACCCACTGTGTAAAAGTAGCTGATTCCAAGTCAGACTGCCAACCAGTCATGAGTGGAGTCCCACAGGGTTCTGTCCTGGGTCCACTCCTGTTTGGTATCTACTTCTCTGAAGTCCAGGCCAACACGAAGGGACTCTGACTGACAAAGTTTGCAGACAATTGCAAGTTGGGAGCTATTATTAACTCCCCAAGTGATGATGACATCCTACAGAAAGGCCTCACTGAGACCAACGACTGGTGTCAGAATCATGGCCTTAACGCACTGTTTGACGGTAGAAGACTGAACTTAGAAAAAAACACAAAGGAAAAATAACAACCTCCTATCATTGTTGGCATTAACTTTGAACCTCCCTAGTGAATTTTTCTAGGCTGTAGCAGAGTTTGTACCAACTACACTAACTGTGTAGGCAACAGCAATACAACAATAGAAGTTCTTGAAGGGAAATATAGGGCATGGCAACTTCCACAAAAGCCTGCAACTCAGTGGTACTCATCTTTGGCAGAATGATAAGGGATATTTTGGTCCTCCTTTGAGAACCTATAGTCTGCTCCCCTAAAGGCTTGTCCAGCTGCACCACTCTGGAATCAGTGAAGAGTCATCTGTCCCTCCACTGGTCATTATGGATGGTCATCACATAGGACAGGTTGGCGAGGACAGTTATATCTGTAGGATACTTATCTCCACTCAGACATCAGTTTCTTCCACTTCCACACACCCTGCCCTGTCAAAGATCTGTGGCAAGAAAGGAGGCCTTACGGCTTGTACAAAAAAGAGCCATCCAGGAAGTCCCACCACACCTGCAGAGAATAACCTTTTACTTCAAGTTTTATTTTGGTACCCAAAAAAGACAAAACCCTCAGGTATGGTTTTTTTTTTCCTGTTTTACCAGCAATATTCTAGTGGCACCCTAATCCTTATAATTATATTTTTTTAATAACAGTTTTTTCTGAGTAGTCTCTCTCACTCTCTCTCTCTCTCTGTTTCACAGCAATTTGAATGTGTTTTCTGCTTTTCCTTTTAAAAGTATGCAGAAGTTGACTGGATAGTCTTTTGTCATTGCAAATCAGAGTCAGTGGTGAGAGAGAAAATATAATGGTTTCCAGTGGGATTTTAAAGGTTGAGAGGCAGAGAGAATTTCTAAATTAATGTGCAGTACATGCAGCCTGCACTAATTGTTTCCTATGTTGTAGGACAGATCTGATGCACAGGTAACTAGCAGGTTGAGTGGTAAAAGTTTTTGTCCATATTGTAATGTCCAAGAAGACATTGAAGAAAGGACATACACACAATTCAGGGTTATTTAGTAAAACACAACCTAAACAGTTATCCCACTTGGATTTACAGTATTAAAATAAAACTACCAGTACTTTCACATTGATGTCTGCTCCACATAGCCCTACCATGTACAGGTTTAGATGTGGCCTCATCTAGGGTCAACTCTCAGCTGCTTCCACAAGTTTACTCCAATGCTAAAGGCCTCTGCCAGACTGTACTTTCAGCTTCAAAACAGCTACTTCCACCAGGTATAATCCACAGGTTGCACACCATAAATTAGCTTGACTGGGATTTCCATCACTTAGTGGTTCTAGGTCTTTCTTTCAGATTCTCCTTTATTGATGAACTAATTTGCTGAATTTTGCCCTCTAGGCTATTGCTGTTAAATGAAAATACGTATGCACATCATTTAACAACACACTTGCTTGGAGGAAATGGCCACAGCCATCTATTTATTATGCCAATCAGATCTAATTATGTATAAAATCAGTGCCAGATCAGAAGTCAATTCCAGTCAGACCAAATCAATGCCTACCAAGAATATTTGGATGTGTGCAAAGGGCAGAACTTGGAAGGAAGTCATATCAAACAGGTCATAACATGCCACTGCAGTCCCTGTAAATGGTCAACCAACACCAATGGCTGAAGGGATCTACAAGCAAACACCAACAGTCCCCTGTCACCATTCAGCCAGATACCCAAGGCTGAAGAAGATCTACCACTTGCAGGACCCTAGGATGTGGCCCCCAGCCTGCTTGCTATACTATTAGGTTGTCCACCCAGAGAAGAGTCAAACTGTCTGAGCCTGCACCCCTCCCTAGGCCAAGCACACTCCTTGCAGTTTTTGTCTTCCACGTTTGCCCTTTCACCCTTCATGGCTGCAACACACCTACCTATCCTACCTACCACTAGCTGAAGAAGGCAAAAACCTGAAAACACAGTGGGGAAAAACACAGGAAATTACTTCCCAACCCCTACTGAGATCACCCTTATGGGTCAGCAAGCACCTACCTACTTTTATCAGTGGGCACTTACATCTTCCAATTTTGTGCTATCTAATTCTTCTTGCATTTAGGAGGAAGGGTGGGTGTTCTGCTCTGTCCTGCTATTTTCTCCATGACAATATAACTGTGTGTATGATCCCTTGACACAATCTCAGTTGCTTTTACTAGAATAACTGGCACATTGCTGTGAGAACGTTCCCATAAGCCAGAGATTCTCATACCATATTAAAAAAACAATTAAAGGCACACACATTTTCCATAACCAGCATTTTAGTGTGTTACAGTTATATAAGACTTTGCATAGATTGGAGAGACTTAGCATGTCACAACTAACCCCCTTCCAGCACAAAGCCAGGGGTTTAAGATTTATCACAATGGGTGGTCAGTTCTGATCAGTGCATCACTTTCCACTGGAAACAGATTTTATGTGGCTGTACTATTTCCTGTATAATCCTTCTCCTGGTTTTGGTATCTAATAAGGCTTGTATGTAACCTTCTCATATCAAACATTCTTAAACTGATGCTGAACTGAATTAGTGTTACACTATGTCTCTGTTATTTTCATTTTTCTTGTTTCTGTAGTGTCACTCCATTGAACCTTTTTTTTTATAAATTACTAAAATGGGATTTTCCCCTCATTTGTATTTGTGGCAATGTTTCCAATTTGTCAAAAGCAGCCAGTTTTAGCTCTAGATATTTATTTCACAGTGAATGCTGTGGACACTCTCTATATTTTATTTTGCATACTACTTTTAGTTTTTGAATACTTACTTATGTGCAGAATGCCTGGATAACCTTTACTAACCTCGCTGTCTGTTCTTCCTGAAGTACTTTCCTCTCAGATGTTTGCTTTACTCACCCTGTCTATTGATGTCGGCAACATTATTGCATTGCACTTATGATATGATCTGTCTATCTAGAAAGAATGGCTTGCCTTTCACCTTTCAGCTTAGAACTACTTTTCATATTTTTCATTACAGTCATAGAACTGCTATTCTGTTTTTTGTTTACAGAGTTTATGATACATTATTATTTTATTTATTTTATTTATTTATAATAATATACTCTTCTTGCCCATCACCAGTTTTAACTTTGACAGGCATCATAACATTTACCCTTGACATTTTTATTTGATCTCACATAATCTGCTACGTACAACTTGTACAGCTATGCTGTCCAAAGCTTCTGTACCCTCCAACCTTCTGTCCTTCAGCAGGAAATTTCACTGTTGATCCACTGCAAAATAAATGACTACTGTGCACTTTGGATTCCTCAGTGCTCTGTTCTTGAATCATGTCACTCTGATTCTGACTTGTTGCTGTAAAGAACATAGTGATACAGTTATAGGCAAACAACTGCAAGTGCTCTGCCTTTCTAAACGTTATGTAACTTACAGGTAAGACCACTAATTCAGGATTACTTTTGCCTGCCTTGAAATAGCTTCTTTCCCTACATTAGTAAGAGTGGACACCACCATTTCACTTCCTTTTCCTTCCTTATATTTACCTTTCAGTGTAAATGGTATTTCAGAATAAATTATACGTTCATAGATACTGTCTGTGCTGCTGATCTGTGGTGATTTAAGAAGCCTAGTCTTACATAGCACAAAACATGGTTTTACTTTTTTTGTTTCTCAAAGTATACCATCAATGAATTCATTTGCTTTTCTGTAACAGAAGTGTCAGAAATCTACATTATCCTGTTTATTTCAAGTGCTATACTCATTTTGTCCTGAAAGTCCTCTCGTAAGTGATTTTTCTCTCCCTGCTTTTACCCTCTCTGTTCTGTATTAACAGTTACTGTAACTTTATGTGACTATTTCTGCTTTCTACTCATTCTTACCTCAGACTTTACTAAGTCACCTTTAGTCCCTATACTGATATCTCTTACAGTTTATTACTCTGCCATGCAGGGACAATCACATTCTGGCCCATTTTATTTAAATTTTTTGCCTTATTTAATTTTTCCCATTCCTTTTATTTATAAGTCTGATACATTGAACATTCTCCCTTTTACTTTGCTCCACCCATCTACCCACCTAGAGCTCCTGAACTTTGGGTCAACATGAATCTTACAAGGGCTCTTTTCAAGGTCACCATATCTCTCAGTATATACTGATGTCTCCTTTTTCTTTAATCAGTGTTCCTTTTTATTTATTTAAAGTTACATGCAACCTCACCCTTTTTCTTCTCATGTTCCACCTGGAAAGGGCATCTACCATTGTTCCGGATTCATTACTTAAAGTTAGTTACCTGTTGTCTAGAATCTTGATTTTTTTTCTTTAGTTCTTGTAATGACACAAGTAGGTTTAAAGCTTGGATCAGTTATTACTTACCCCTGCCTCTTTAACTACATTTCTGCAATCTCTTTTACTGATTTGTTTATTCTTTGTTGACCAGGTTAGTCCCTCTAGGGCTAGTAGCCTCTTTTCTGGGGAGAATCAAAGTGGTATTTATACTGTTAGGGGAAATTTAACCAGAGCATCAGGGAACTTCCCCTACTCTTGGTAGTCAGTGGAATGCTTTGTGTGTTACACATCCTGACTTCCTGTTTCCTGTCCAAGAGTGGAGGCAGCCAGGAGGAGCAGGGAGAAAACAAGGCTGATTCAGCTTTTGTTGAAAATGAAGTGAAAGTTGCTGAAAATGTAGTTGGAATGGTAGAATCGCTGCCAGAAGTTTTTTCTGATGTTGTGGGTGCAGAAAAAGTGACACTGGAGGAAAAGGAGATT
Organism: Protopterus annectens; assembly: GCF_019279795.1. Taxonomy (NCBI): domain Eukaryota; kingdom Metazoa; phylum Chordata; order Ceratodontiformes; family Protopteridae; genus Protopterus; species Protopterus annectens. Next base: position 1,807,354,823 of record NC_056744.1, read on the forward strand.
GTAGCTGTAACAGAAATGGATTCAGAGGAAAGCATTCAGAGAAGATTGTTTGAAGGAGAGATTGTTATCTCTGAAAAATGCATAATTACAACCCTCCAATCAAGGGGGTTGTGGGATGATTATTTGGAAAAAAATGGTAAACCAAAGTGAGCCAGAAAGTGGAGCAGCAATTTCATGGAGTGACATCATGGAGAAAATAAAAGAAGAAAAATGAGAAGAAGAGACTGTGTCAGAAAAAGTTCAAGAGACAAAAACTTATGTACAAACTGTGGGAGAAGGAGCAAAGAAGAAATAAAAGAAACAAAAAAGAAGTACACAGTACGTGTGAGCAGTAAAAAAAAACAAGAAGGTCTGGACAGGTATAAGGTTTGGAACTCTGTCATAGCACTTCAGGGTGTCAAACAAAAGAGGTAAGAGCATTAATTTTAATTAATAAAGAAAATTTATGTTACTTGATATTTGAGGTTGGGCAGGCCATGGAAAATGTTTTGGGGTGCATATGAACAAAAGAAAAATATTTATCCATGGTCAGAATATGTGTTGCAAGCTTTTTATAGACAAACAAAATAAAGGGAATAAGGAACCAGTTTAGAACTGGAGTTGAAGCAACAGAACTAAAAGAACATTTGTTAACTTTATTTAAAGAAGTAATGGACACTACAAAAATATATGATGGAGGAGGACTATGGACTGGGGGATGGGGATGTGGAGTAATACTGAAAATGGAAAAAGATAATGTTAAGCACTTACCTAGTATTATTAATGGTCATGGCAATAGGGGTTTTGTGAAATACAGGGGTCAACCAAAAACTTATTTTTGTGGAAAAATTATCATTTAATCAATGAATGTGATAAAAAAAGATGTTGTGTATGTGGTAAAATGGCATAATTAAAAAAATATGATTTAAAGTGCAAAAAAATGTGGCAATACTGGTCATTCATGGCTAGAATGTGAAATTAATTTCCAAGAAATTGAAAATAAAGTGATACTGGAGAAAGACACAGAATGTGTTGTAGAAGAAAATGTGCAAAAAAGATGTAACTGATAAAGACTTTATACATGAAATTAAAGAAAGTAACAAAGAAAAAGAAACGGATGAGACAAGGAGAAGCTGATTGCTGCACAGTAAGTGATAAAAAGAATTTGATCGGGAAAAGAGTTAAAGAAAGGAAAAGAAAATTCAAAAACTTAACGATTAGAGAAAATACGAAAGGAAAGGGATAACCGTTTTAGTATACTAACTGTTCTTAAAAGTTGAAATATTTGCTTTAAGTGTGAACAGTACAAACATCTTAACGGGAAACTAGGTACATTACAATGGTGTGCTGCAGTAGAGAATAGGTATATTACAATGACATGCTGCAGTAGAGAATAGGTATATTACAATGGTGTGCTGCAGTAGAGAATAGGTATATTACAATGGTGTGCTGCAGTAGAGAATAGGTATATTACAATGGTGTGCTGCAGTAGAGAATAGGTATATTACAATGGTGTGTTGCAGTAGAGAATAGGTACATTACAATGGTGTGCTGCAGTAGAGAATAGGTATATTACAATGGCGTGCTGCAATAGAGAATAGGTATATTACAATGGTGTGCTGCAGTAGAGAATAGGTATATTACAATGGTGTGCTGCAGTAGAGAATAGGTATATTACAATGGTGTGCTGCAGTAGAGAATAGGTATATTACAATGGTGTGCTGCAGTAGAGAATAGGTATATTACAATGGTGTGCTGCAGTAGAGAATAGGTATATTACAATGGTGTGCTGCAGTAGAGAATAGGTATATTACAATGGTGTGCTGCAGTAGAGAATAGGTATATTACAATGGTGTGCTGCAGTAGAGAATAGGTATATTACAATGGTGTGCTGCAGTAGAGAATAGGTATATTACAATGGTCTGCTGCAGTAGAGAATAGGTATATTACAATGGTGTGCTGCAGTAGAGAATAGGTATATTACAATGGTGTGCTGCAGTAGAGAATAGGTATATTACAATGGTGTGCTGCAGTAGAGAATAGGTATATTACAATGGTGTGCTGCAGTAGAGAATAGGTATATTACAATGGTGTGCTGCAGTAGAGAATAGGTATATTACAATGGTGTGCTGCAGTAGAGAATAGGTATATTACAATGGTGTGCTGCAGTAGAGAATAGGTATATTACAATGGTGTGCTGCAGTAGAGAATAGGTATATTACAATGGTGTGCTGCAGTAGAGAATAGGTATATTACAATGGTGTGCTGCAGTAGAGAATAGGTATATTACAATGGTGTGCTGCAGTAGAGAATAGGTATATTACAATGGTGTGCTGCAGTAGAGAATAGGTATATTACAATGGTGTGCTGCAGTAGAGAATAGGTATATTACAATGGTGTGCTGCAGTAGAGAATAGGTACATTACAATGGTGTGCTGCAGTAGAGAATAGGTATATTACAATGGTGTGCTGCAGTAGAGAATAGGTATATTACAATGGTGTGCTGCAGTAGAGAATAGGTATATTACAATGGTGTGCTGCAGTAGAGAATAGGTATATTACAATGGTGTGCTGCAGTAGAGAATAGGTATATTACAATGGTGTGCTGCAGTAGAGAATAGGTATATTACAATGGTGTGCTGCAGTAGAGAATAGGTATATTACAATGGTGTGCTGCAGTAGAGAATAGGTATATGACAATGGTGTGCTGCAGTAGAGAATAGGTATATTACAATGGTGTGCTGCAGTAGAGAATAGGTATATTACAATGGTGTGCTGCAGTAGAGAATAGGTATATTACAATGGTGTGCTGCAGTAGAGAATAGGTATATTACAATGGTGTGCTGCAGTAGAGAATAGGTATATTACAATGGTGTGCTGCAGTAGAGAATAGGTATATTACAATGGTGTGCTGCAGTAGAGAATAGGTAAATTACAATGGTGTGCTGCAGTAGAGAATAGGTATATTACAATGGTGTGCTGCAGTAGAGAATAGGTATATTACAATGGTGTGCTGCAGTAGAGAATAGGTATATTACAATGGTGTGCTGCAGTAGAGAATAGGTATATTACAATGGTGTGCTGCAGTAGAGAATAGGTATATTACAATGGTGTGCTGCAGTAGAGAATAGGTATATTACAATGGTGTGCTGCAGTAGAGAATAGGTATATTACAATGGTGTGCTGCAGTAGAGAATAGGTATATTACAATGGTGTGCTGCAGTAGAGAATAGGTATATTACAATGGTGTGCTGCAGTAGAGAATAGGTATATTACAATGGTGTGCTGCAGTAGAGAATAGGTATATTACAATGGTGTGCTGCAGTAGAGAATAGGTATATTACAATGGTGTGCTGCAGTAGAGAATAGGTATATTACAATGGTGTGCTGCAGTAGAGAATAGGTATATTACAATGGTGTGCTGCAGTAGAGAATAGGTATATTACAATGGTGTGCTGCAGTAGAGAATAGGTATATTACAATGGTGTGCTGCAGTAGAGAATAGGTATATTACAATGGTGTGCTGCAGTAGAGAATAGGTATATTACAATGGTGTGCTGCAGTAGAGAATAGGTATATTACAATGGTGTGCTGCAGTAGAGAATAGGTATATTACAATGGTGTGCTGCAGTAGAGAATAGGTATATTACAATGGTGTGCTGCAGTAGAGAATAGGTATATTACAATGGTGTGCTGCAGTAGAGAATAGGTATATTACAATGGTGTGCTGCAGTAGAGAATAGGTATATTACAATGGTGTGCTGCAGTAGAGAATAGGTATATTACAATGGTGTGCTGCAGTAGAGAATAGGTATATTACAATGGTGTGCTGCAGTAGAGAATAGGTATATTACAATGGTGTGCTGCAGTAGAGAATAGGTATATTACAATGGTGTGCTGCAGTAGAGAATAGGTATATTACAATGGTGTGCTGCAGTAGAGAATAGGTATATTACAATGGTGTGCTGCAGTAGAGAATAGGTATATTACAATGGTGTGCTGCAGTAGAGAATAGGTTCATTACAATGGTGTGCTGCAGTAGAGAATAGGTATATTACAATTGTGTGCTGCAGTAGAGAATAGATCGATTACAATGGTCTGCTGCAGTAGAGAATAGGTATATTACAATGGTGTGCTGCAGTAGAGAATAGGTATATTACAATGGTGTGCTGCAGTAGAGAATAGGTATATTACAATGGTGTGCTGCAGTAGAGAATAGGTATATTACAATGGTGTGCTGCAGTAGAGAATAGGTATATTACAATGGTGTGCTGCAGTAGAGAATAGGTATATTACAATGGTGTGCTGCAGTAGAGAATAGGTATATTACAATGGTGTGCTGCAGTAGAGAATAGGTATATTACAATGGTGTGCTGCAGTAGAGAATAGGTATATTACAATGGTGTGCTGCAGTAGAGAATAGGTATATTACAATGGTGTGCTGCAGTAGAGAATAGGTATATTACAATGGTGTGCTGCAGTAGAGAATAGGTATATTACAATGGTGTGCTGCAGTAGAGAATAGGTATATTACAATGGTGTGCTGCAGTAGAGAATAGGTATATTACAATGGTGTGCTGCAGTAGAGAATAGGTATATTACAATGGTGTGCTGCAGTAGAGAATAGGTATATTACAATGGTGTGCTGCAGTAGAGAATAGGTATATTACAATGGTGTGCTGCAGTAGAGAATAGGTATATTACAATGGTGTGCTGCAGTAGAGAATAGGTATATTACAATGGTGTGCTGCAGTAGAGAATAGGTATATTACAATGGTGTGCTGCAGTAGAGAATAGGTATATTACAATGGTGTGCTGCAGTAGAGAATAGGTATATTACAATGGTGTGCTGCAGTAGAGAATAGGTATATTACAATGGTGTGCTGCAGTAGAGAATAGGTATATTACAATGGTGTGCTGCAGTAGAGAATAGGTATATTACAATGGTGTGCTGCAGTAGAGAATAGGTATATTACAATGGTGTGCTGCAGTAGAGAATAGGTATATTACAATGGTGTGCTGCAGTAGAGAATAGGTATATTACAATGGTGTGCTGCAGTAGAGAATAGGTATATTACAATGGTGTGCTGCAGTAGAGAATAGGTATATTACAATGGTGTGCTGCAGTAGAGAATAGGTATATTACAATGGTGTGCTGCAGTAGAGAATAGGTATATTACAATGGTGTGCTGCAGTAGAGAATAGGTATATTACAATGGTGTGCTGCAGTAGAGAATAGGTATATTACAATGGTGTGCTGCAGTAGAGAATAGGTATATTACAATGGTGTGCTGCAGTAGAGAATAGGTATATTACAATGGTGTGCTGCAGTAGAGAATAGGTATATTACAATGGTGTGCTGCAGTAGAGAATAGGTATATTACAATGGTGTGCTGCAGTAGAGAATAGGTATATTACAATGGTGTGCTGCAGTAGAGAATAGGTATATTACAATGGTGTGCTGCAGTAGAGAATAGGTATATTACAATGGTGTGCTGCAGTAGAGAATAGGTATATTACAATGGTGTGCTGCAGTAGAGAATAGGTATATTACAATGGTGTGCTGCAGTAGAGAATAGGTATATTACAATGGTGTGCTGCAGTAGAGAATAGGTATATTACAATGGTGTGCTGCAGTAGAGAATAGGTATATTACAATGGTGTGCTGCAGTAGAGAATAGGTATATTACAATGGTGTGCTGCAGTAGAGAATAGGTATATTACAATGGTGTGCTGCAGTAGAGAATAGGTATATTACAATGGTGTGCTGCAGTAGAGAATAGGTATATTACAATGGTGTGCTGCAGTAGAGAATAGGTATATTACAATGGTGTGCTGCAGTAGAGAATAGGTATATTACAATGGTGCTGCAGTAGAGAATAGGTATATTACAATGGTGTGCTGCAGTAGAGAATAGGTATATTACAATGGTGTGCTGCAGTAGAGAATAGGTATATTACAATGGTGTGCTGCAGTAGAGAATAGGTATATTACAATGGTGTGCTGCAGTAGAGAATAGGTATATTACAATGGTGTGCTGCAGTAGAGAATAGGTATATTACAATGGTGTGCTGCAGTAGAGAATAGGTATATTACAATGGTGTGCTGCAGTAGAGAATAGGTATATTACAATGGTGTGCTGCAGTAGAGAATAGGTATATTACAATGGTGTGCTGCAGTAGAGAATAGGTATATTACAATGGTGTGCTGCAGTAGAGAATAGGTATATTACAATGGTGTGCTGCAGTAGAGAATAGGTATATTACAATGGTGTGCTGCAGTAGAGAATAGGTATATTACATTGGTGTGCTGCAGTAGAGAATAGGTATATTACAATGGTGTGCTGCAGTAGAGAATAGGTATATTACAATGGTGTGCTGCAGGAAAGAATAGGTGTATTACAATGGTGTGCTGCAGTAGAGAATAGGTATATTACAATGGTGTGCTGCAGTAGAGAATAGGTATATTACAATGGTGTGCTGCAGTAGAGAATAGGTATATTACAATGGTGTGCTGCAGTAGAGAATAGGAATATTACAGTGGGGTGCTGCACTAGAGGATAGGAATATTACAATGGGGTGCTGCAGTAGAGAATAGGTATATTACAATGGTGTGCTGCAGTAGAGAATAGGTATATTACAATGGTGTGCTGCAGTAGAGAATAGGTATATTACAATGGTGTGGTGCAGTAGAGAATAGGTATATTACAATGGTGTGCTGCAGTAGAGAATAGGTATATTACAATGGTGTGCTGCAGTAGAGAATAGGTATATTACAATGGTGTGCTGCAGTAGAGAATAGGTATATTACAATGGTGTGCTGCAGTAGAGAATAGGTATATTACAATGGTGTGCTGCAGTAGAGAATAGGTATATTACAATGGTGTGCTGCAGTAGAGAATAGGTATATTACAATGGTGTGCTGCAGTAGAGAATAGGTATATTACAATGGTGTGCTGCAGTAGAGAATAGGTATATTACAATGGTGTGCTGCAGTAGAGAATAGGTATATTACAATGGTGTGCTGCAGTAGAGAATAGGTATATTACAATGGTGTGCTGCAGTAGAGAATAGGTATATTACAATGGTGTGCTGCAGTAGAGAATAGGTATATTACAATGGTGTGCTGCAGTAGAGAATAGGTACATTACAATGGTGTGCTGCAGTAGAGAATAGGTACATTACAATGCTGTGCTGCAGTAGAGAATAGGTATATTACAATGGTGTGCTGCAGTAGAGAATAGGTATATTACAATGGTGTGCTGCAGTAGAGAATAGGTATATTACAATGGTGTGCTGCAGTAGAGAATAGGTATATTACAATGGTGTGCTGCAGTAGAGAATAGGTATATTACAATGGTGTGCTGCAGTAGAGAATAGGTATATTACAATGGTGTGCTGCAGTAGAGAATAGGTATATTACAATGGTGTGCTGCAGTAGAGAATAGGTATATTACAATGGTGTGCTGCAGTAGAGAATAGGTATGTCACAATGGTGTGCTGCAGTAGAGAATAGGTATATTACAATGGTGTGCTGCAGTAGAGAATAGGTATATTACAATGGTGTCCTGCAGTAGAGAATAGGTATATTACAATGGTGTGCTGCAGTAGAGAATAGGTATATTACAATGGTGTGCTGTAGTAGAGAATAGGTATATTACAATGGTGTGCTGCAGTAGAGAATAGGTATATTACAATGGTGTGCTGCAGTAGAGAATAGGTATATTACAATGGTGTGCTGCAGTAGAGAATAGGTATATTACAATGGTGTGCTGCAGTAGAGAATAGGTATATTACAATGGTGTCCTGCAGTAGAGAATAGGTATATTACAATGGTGTGCTGCAGTAGAGAATAGGTATATTACAATGGTGTGCTGCAGTAGAGAATAGGTATATTACAATGGTGTGCTGCAGTAGAGAATAGGTATATTACAATGGTGTGCTGCAGTAGAGAATAGGTATATTACAATGGTGTGCTGCAGTAGAGAATAGGTATATTACAATGGTGTGCTGCAGTAGAGAATAGGTATATTACAATGGTGTTCTGCAGTAGAGAATAGGTATATTACAATGGTGTGCTGCAGTAGAGAATAGGTATATTACAATGGTGTGCTGCAGTAGAGAATAGGTATATTACAATGGTGTGCTGCAGTAGAGAATAGGTATATTACAATGGTGTGCTGCAGTAGAGAATAGGTATATTACAATGGTGTGCTGCAGTAGAGAATAGGTATATTACAATGGTGTGCTGCAGTAGAGAATAGGTATATTACAATGGTGTGCTGCAGTAGAGAATAGGTATATTACAATGGTGTGCTGCAGTAGAGAATAGGTATATTACAATGGTGTGCTGCAGTAGAGAATAGGTATATTACAATGGTGTGCTGCAGTAGAGAATAGGTATATTACAATGGTGTGCTGCAGTAGAGAATAGGTATATTACAATGGTGTGCTGCAGTAGAGAATAGGTATATTACAATGGTGTGCTGCAGTAGAGAATAGGTATATTACAATGGTGTGCTGCAGTAGAGAATAGGTATATTACAATGGTGTGCTGCAGTAGAGAATAGGTATATTACAATGGTGTGCTGCAGTAGAGAATAGGTATATTACAATGGTGTGCTGCAGTAGAGAATAGGTATATTACAATGGTGTGCTGCAGTAGAGAATAGGTATATTACAATGGTGTGCTGCAGTAGAGAATAGGTATATTACAATGGTGTCTGCAGTAGAGAATAGGTATATTACAATGGTGTGCTGCAGTAGAGAATAGGTATATTACAATGGTGTGCTGCAGTAGAGAATAGGTATATTACAATGGTGTGCTGCAGTAGAGAATAGGTATATTACAATGGTGTGCTACAGTAGAGAATAGGTATATTACAATGGTGTGCTGCAGTAGAGAATAGGTATATTACAATGGTGTGCTGCAGTAGAGAATAGGTATATTACAATGGTGTGCTGCAGTAGAGAATAGGTATATTACAATGGTGTGCTGCAGTAGAGAATAGGTATATTACAATGGTGTGCTGCAGTAGAGAATAGGTATATTACAGTGGTGTGCTGCAGTAGAGAATAGGTATATTACAATGGTGTGCTGCAGTAGAGAATAGGTATATTACAATGGTGTGCTGCAGTAGAGAATAGGTATATTACAATGGTGTGCTGCAGTACAGAATAGGTATATTACAATGGTGTGCTGCAGTAGAGAATAGGTATATTAGAATGGTGTGCTGCAGTAGAGAATAGGTATATTACAATGGTGTGCTGCAGTAGAGAATAGGTACATTACAATGGTGTGCTGCAGTAGAGAATAGGTATATTACAATGGTGTGCTGCAGTAGAGAATAGGTATATTACAGTGGTGTGTTGCAGTAGATAATAAGTATATTACAATGGTGTGCTGCAGTACAGAATAGGTATATTACAATGGTGTGCTGCAGTAGGGAATAGGTATATTACAATGGTGTGCTGCAGTAGAGAATAGGTATATTACAATGGTGTGCTGCAGTAGAGAATAGGTATATTACAATGGTGTGCTGCAGTACAGAATAGGTATATTACAATGGTGTGCTGCAGTTGGGAATAGGTATATTACAATGGTGTGCTGCAGTAGAGAATAGGTATATTACAATGGTGTGCTGCAGTAGAGAATAGGTATATTACAATGGTGTGCTGCAGTAGAGAACAGGTATATTACAATGGTGTGCTGCAGTAGAGAATAGGTATATTACAATGGTGTGCTGCAGTAGAGAATAGGTATATTACAATGGTGTGCTGCAGTAGAGAATAGGTATATTACAATGGTGTGCTGCAGTAGAGAATAGGTATATTACAATGGTTTGCTGCAGTAGAGAATAGGTACATTACAATGGTGTGCTGCAGTAGAGAATAGGTATATTACAATGGTGTGCTGCAGTACAGAATAGGTATATTACAATGGTGTGCTGCAGTACAGAATAGGTACATTACAATGGTGTGCTGCAGTAGAGAATAGGTATATTACAATGGTGTGCTGCAGTAGAGAATAGGTATATTACAATGGTGTGCTGCAGTAGAGAATAGGTATATTACAATGGTGTGCTGCAGTAGAGAATAGGTACATTACAATGCTGTGCTGCAGTAGAGAATAGGTATATTACTATGGTGTGCTGCAGTAGAGAATAGGTATATTCATACCTCCCAACCATTCCGAATTACTCGGTAAAAACCGAGTTTTGGGGTTAAATAATGGGGTGCCACGATTCCTGAGTGGCACCCCTTCATTTCCGATTTATTTTTAAAGATTTATTTAAAAATTTGCGGTTTCGCTGATGTCATCACGTACGCGATGACATCAGCAACGTTAGCTCTGCCAACCAGTCGGAATTCAGCTGAAGCCCACACAGGGCACGTATTTCCAGCAAATGCGAGCGGGAACTGTTTGGATTTATTTTTTCTGCTGCTGCTGGTTTCTATTTAGCATGGAGAACTCTGCTTGGATTTGAAGTAGCGGGAAGTTAATGTTTGGACTGCTTATGTTTTGCGACGCGTCGCGTGCCATGGAGAACTACTGCTTGGAATCGGATTCGGATGTGTTTATTTTGCTACTTAGCGTGGATGTGGGGATTTATTCTATCATGAGCAGGTTATGCTGGCTGGAACTGGAGGTAAGGTGTGTGTGTGTGTGTGTGTGTGTGTGTGTGTGTGTGTGTGTGTGTGTGTGTGTGTGTGTGTGTGTGTGTATGTATGTATGTGTATATGTTTATGTATGTTATGTGTATATGTTTTTGGGGAAACAACACAGCAGTATAAGGAGAGAAACTTAGGAGTGTGTTTGCAGCAGCAGAGAGGAATGTGGTTAAAGAACATTATGTGCAAGTAGCATCCAGTATGAAACTTGATTTAGTAGTTTCTTTATATCAGTAGAGAGAAATTAGTTTTAGGAGTGCGTTTACAGCAGCAGACAAAAACTTGGAAAAACGGCCTTGTGTGCAAGCAGCATCCAGTATGAAGCTTTCTTAGCGTATGTTGTACTTGAGGCTCAATTTACTTTCATTGTTTTCTCTTTGGGCTGGAGTCATGGCTGTTGTGGGTATGTGTGTGTGTGTGAGTATCGGAAATGGCAGTGTTAGAGAGAAATCTGATTTAGGAGTGTTGTTTACAGCAGCAGAAAGAAACGTCCTTCTGTGCAAAACAAATGGCATTGCAATGTGAGAAACATGCTTATCACAGAAACAGCATCCAGTACGAAGCTTGCTTAGCTTATGTTGTACTTCCTTGCATTGCATTGCTTTCTCTTTGCACTTGATTTATTTTCTTTGCATAGTTTTTTCTTTGCACTTGAGTCATGACTGCTCTGTGTGTGTATGGGAAATGGCAGTGTTAAGGACACTAATAAAATGATAAGCTAGTAATATTGTTTAATGTAACTTGGGCAATATATTCCTCAAGGGCAACAGGCACTTTATTTGTCAATGAAACAATGAAATATATATTGTAAAGCTGTTTGCTAGCAGCAACCTCTTCATTAGTTACATATTTCTTTAATGTATAATTATTTAGATGACTTTTACTTCAGCAGAGATTGTGTGTATTTACTGATACTGGTGGACTGTAGAAGTTTGAGTAGACTTTGTGATGGAAATGTTTTGAATTGTGCAGTTTTGTCATTATTGGTTCATGCATTTTGTTTCATTGCCTGCTGGAAAAATGTTCAAACAATAAATTTAAAATGCGCTCTAACTTAAGTCTAACAAGTGTGCTGTATTATACAAGGAACGTGTATCAAAGAATGCATTTATGTTTCTTGTTTTGTGGGCAAGGGGCTTATGATTTGAAAACAGCCCAAAGGTAATCTTTATCCACCACTGGCCAGATGCATTTTCTTTGGATGTGGTGTGGGTTTCAATGCTGTTTCAATGAATGTGAGTTAAAAGGGCAGAGAAGTTTTAAATTCTATTTTCATTGAGACACAGTGTTGCTTTGTTTAACAGCTATCTACTAGTGTTTGTGCATTGTGCTATAAAATGTGAAAATTCAAATAATCATTGTATAAGCAAAGCAGTATGCACACAGTGTTTATGGTAAATGGGGTGAAATTGCCATGTTATAGGACATTGAAATAGCTGCAGGGGGACTCTGGTGCCATATTTTGGTTATCTGTTCTTCAGTTTGCGCTTGAAAATTGGTATGCCACAATTCCATTGGAGTGGGCGGGGTTACATAATTAAGTATGCAAATTTTATGTTAATCAGCGTACAGATTTGTACCTATTTTTCATGGGCCTTGTACAGATTTTTGACATTTCCAGGTTGAGAGGTCTGGGTATATTACAATGGTGTCTGCAGTAGAGAATAGGTATATTACAATGGTGTGCTGCAGTAGAGAATAGGTACATTACAATGGTGTGCTGCAGTACAGAATAGGTATATTACAATGGTGTCTGCAGTAGAGAATAGGTATATTACAATGGTGTGCTGCAGTAGAGAATAGGTAAATTACAATGGTGTGCTGCAGTACAGAATAGGTATATTACAATGCTGTGCTGAAGTAGAGAATAGGTATATTACAATGGTGTGCTGCAGTAGAGAATAGGTATATTACAATGGTGTGCTGCAGTAGAGAATAGGTATATTACAATGGGGTGCTGCAGTAGAGAATAGGTATATTATAATGGTGTGCTGCAGTAGGGAATAGGTATATTACAATGGTGTGCTGCAGTAGAGAATAGGTATATTACAATGGTGTGCTGCAGTAGAGAATAGGTATATTACAATGGTGTGCTGCAGTAGAGAATAGGTATATTACAATGGTGTGCTGCTGTAGAGAATAGGTATATTACAATGGTGTGCTGCAATAGAGAATAGGTACATTACAATGGTGTGCTGCAGTAGAGAATAGGTATATTACAATGGTGTGCTACAGTAGAGGATAGGTATATTACAGTGGTGTGCTGCAGTAGAGAATAGGTAGATTACAATGGTGTGCTACAGTAGAGGATAGGTATATTACAATGGTGTGCTGCAGTAGAGAATAGGTATATTACAATGGTGTGCTACAGTAGAGGATAGGTATATTACAATGGTGTGCTGCAGTAGAGAATAGGTATATAACAATGGTGTGCTGCAGTAGAGAATAGGTATATTACAATGGTGTGCTGCAGTAGAGAATAGGTATATTACAATGGTGTGCTGCAGCAGAGAATAGGTATATTACAATGGTGTGCTGCAGTAGAGAATAGGTATATTACAATGGTGTGCTGCAGTAGAGAATAGGTATATTACAATGGTGTGCTGCAGTAGAGAATAGGTATATTACAATGGTGTGCTGCAGTAGAGAATAGGTATATTACAATGGTGTGCTGCAGCAGAGAATAGGTATATTACAATGGTGTGCTGCAGTAGAGAATAGGTATATTACAATGGTGTGCTGCAGTAGAGAATAGGTATATTACAATGGTGTGCTACAGTAGAGAATAGGTATATTACAATGGTGTGCTGCAGTACAGAATAGGTATATTACAATGGTGTGCTGCAGTAGAGAATAGGTACATTACAATGGTGTGCTGCAGTAGAGAATAGGTACATTACAATGGTGTGCTGCAGTAGAGAATAGGTATATTACAATGGTGTGCTGCAGCAGAGAATAGGTATATTACAATGGTGTGCTGCAGTAGAGAATAGGTATATTACAATGGTGTGCTGCAGTAGAGAATAGGTATATTACAATGGTGTGCTGCAGTAGAGAATAGGTATATTACAATGGTGTGCTGCAGCAGAGAATAGGTATATTACAATGGTGTGCTGCAGTAGAGAATAGGTATATTACAATGGTGTGCTGCAGTAGAGAATAGGTATATTACAATGGTGTGCTGCAGTAGAGAATAGGTATATTACAATGGTGTGCTGCAGTAGAGAATAGGTATATTACAATGGTGTGCTGCAGTAGAGAATAGGTATATTACAATGGTGTGCTGCAGTAGAGAATAGGTATATTACAATGGTGTGCTGCAGTAGAGAATAGGTATATTACAATGGTGTGCTGCAGTAGAGAATAGGTATATTACAATGGTGTGCTGCAGTAGAGAATAGGTATATTACAATGGTGTGCTGCAGTAGAGAATAGGTATATTACAATGGTGTGTTGCATTAGAGAATAGGTATATTACATGGGTGTGCTGCAGTAGAGAATAGGTATATTACAATGGTGTGCTGCAGTAGAGAATAGGTATATTACAATGGTGTGCTGCAGTAGAGAATAGGTATATTACAATGGTGTGCTGCAGTAGAGAATAGGTATATTACAATGGTGTGCTGCAGTAGAGAATAGGTATATTACAATGGTGTGCTGCAGTAGAGAATAGGTATATTACAATGGTGTGCTGCAGTAGAGAATAGGTATATTACAATGGTGTGCTGCAGTAGAGAATAGGTATATTACAATGGTGTGCTGCAGTAGAGAATAGGTATATTACAATGGTGTGCTGCAGTAGAGAATAGGTATATTACAATAGTGTGCTGCAGTAGAGAATAGGTATATTACAATGGTGTGCTGCAGTAGAGAATAGGTATATTACAATGGTGTGCTGCAGTAGAGAATAGGTATATTACAATGGTGTGCTGCAGTAGAGAATAGGTATATTACAATGGTGTGCTGCAGTAGAGAATAGGTATATTACAATGGTGTGCTGCAGTAGAGAATAGGTATATTACAATGGTGTGCTGCAGTAGAGAATAGGTATATTACAATGGTGTGCTGCAGTAGAGAATAGGTATATTACAATGGTGTGCTGCAGTAGAGAATAGGTATATTACAATGGTGTGCTGCAGTAGAGAATAGGTACATTACAATGGTGTGCTGCAGTAGAGAATAGGTATATTACAATGGTGTGCTGCAGTAGAGAATAGGTATATTACAATGGTGTGCTGCAGTAGAGAATAGGTATATTACAATGGTGTGCTGCAGTAGAGAATAGGTATATTACAATGGTGTGCTGCAGTAGAGAATAGGTATATTACAATGGTGTCTGCAGTAGAGAATAGGTATATTACAATGGTGTGCTGCAGTAGAGAATAGGTACATTACAATGGTGTGCTGCAGTAGAGAATAGGTATATTACATTGGTGTGCTGCAGTAGCGAATAGGTATATTACAATGGTGTGCTGCAGTAGAGAATAGGTATATTACAATGGTGTGCTGCAGTAGAGAATAGGTATATTGCAATGGTGTGCTGCAGTAGAGAATAGGTACATTACAATGGTGTGCTGCAGTAGATAATAGGTATATTACAATGCTGTGCTGAAGTAGAGAATAGGTATATTACAATGGTGTGCTGCAGTAGATGCACATATTGTTGTTTTAGAAGATATCAGATTATTAACAGAAGAAGAAAGAACACAAACTGAAAAACTTTGGAATGGTGTGGTAGTTTGGAACATGGGGAAAGAAACATGCTCGGGCACATGTATATTATGTTAAGAAAGCATTAAAATATTAGATGCAACCATAGTGGAACTAGGACGAATCACAGTAATAGGCACGAGATGGAAAATATGTATATAGAATTATAGCTTTATATGCATATGTAGCAAAAAAGAGAGATAAATGATATTTAAAAATATTTTTGAATACCCCCAGGATTCACGAAGCTTGCACAATGTGCAGGAATAGTGTAGCAGGTCCTACACGCAATATGGCTGCCGAGCGATCCAGGTTCGAGCCCTTTTCACGTGCACTACTTGCCTTACACTGCTCCGGCACAGCTACAGCTCCTGTATGCTAATTACCCCATTTGCTGCTGAGTAACATGCAAATGAGGGTAATTAGCAATCCAGGAAGCTGTCAACAGTCTGTGCAGGAGTAGTGTAACCTGCAGAAATGTACTCGGTCATAAACCTTTTACATTTCTGCAAAAAAAAAAACAAAAAAAATTGGAGCCATGTCAGCTGCTCAAAATGCATGTATTTAATTGTTAATATATGCCAATGGCTAAATAAATAGCCACTGGCATACAAAAACATCTCAAAATTTTAAAATTTTACTTTTATTTTTTTTTTTTGCGCTATTGCGAAGTTTAAGCATAGGGCAGCTGCATGCAAACGGGATTGTAATGAAAATAAAACAAAAAAGCTTAAAATTGCATTTTAACACATTTCATGATTTTCCCATTATACTCAATGGCAGGCATATTGACACTATAACCATGGAGTAGTGGTTGCTAAGGGGCTACGTCAGTGTAAGTGTAGTTTCTAGGCATTAGTAGTCAATCCTATGCAAATGAGGGGACTTACACTGAATCACAGATTTCCCTTTCAGGTAACAATGCACCTTAGAGTGGAGTGTTATAATACTGCACTGTAACAGTGAGAAAAAGATGACATCAGGAGGGGGGGGTGTCATGTTTGCTGTAAGCACATTAGAGCATTGCTAACTGGGTTTGCCTGTAGCTAAACACAGCTAAAGCAAAGGGGTGTATTTAACTGGCTTTAGCTATGCTTAACTGAGTGCACACAAGGTAACCATGTATGAATGTTCTTGGAGGGTAAAACGGGTTTGTGCGGCGAGCACTGGAGCTTAAACAGGAAAGATATAGGAAAAAAAAGGAAATGCTACAACAGTGGAATTGGAGTACAATTGAGTAATTAACACCTTGGAACCTACAGTGGGTCATTGACAGCAGCTACCTACAGAACAGGAAAGGGGAGGGGCTGTACTGCAAAGAAAACAGTAAAGTGTAACAGCAGAAGAAAGCAGAAATGCAATATATCAGTTATGTAACACACTTGACAGCACACAACTTGGTAGGGAAAGTTGTTGTTCCTTTCGGCTTTTCCGGGTTAGGGGTCGCCACAGCGGAACTCTGGTCCGCTAATAATTGGCAGTAGATTTTTACGTACCGAGTTGCCAGCTCTGATGCACAACCTTCAATGAAGGTATGCCCATTCACGCATGTCTCCACACAGAAGACGCTTTAGCTGAGAATCGAACAGGACAACGTCTTACTGGGAGGCGACAATGCTACTTCAGCACCACCACCGCAGCAAGCTGGCAGGTGGATGCATGCCTGAAAATGGGAGGGGATCCAAGTTTAAGAAGTAATTAAAGGGCAACAGATGAATCAAGGCAAGCATGCAGAAATCCCCACTACTGCCCCCACACTCACAGTGATCACTTTAAAACCCATGATTAATATACCTTGCAGCTGGAATCGGTCATACACAGCCAATGACACAAGCAGCATCTACAGCACAATAGTATAAAGTGTGGAAGCAACTGACACACCTGTGTTTTCCCATACACTCTGCACCATTGGTGTATACATGCGGGAAAATGTTAACATGAATATGTTAGGGGCTGCCATTGCTTTGATCCACCAGTATGTGCTGGAGACTGAAGGTGGAGAGGAGGATGATGCTGACAACCACCCCAGGCTCTGGAGGAGGAGAAGAGTGTTCAGACCCAGGGTAACCTACCAGGGGCTAAATGATCTGGAGATAGTAGAATATGACAGGGACATTCTTCAGCAACTTGTTAAGCTGTGCTGGCCTCGCCTCAGAACCAGAACAAACAGAGGGGAACCCATCCCAGTGGATACCAAGGTATGTGTAGGCTTAAAAATACTAGCCACAGGTACCTTTCAAAGGCCAACAGGAGATATCATGGGGATCTCACAGGCATCAGCATCCAGGGTGCTCCACCAGTTCCTGGATGCCATGGTACCACATGCCAATGAGCACATATACTTCGCCCCAAACTCATGAGGAGTTGGCCAGCAATATGCGTCTCTTCCACCATGTAGCAGACTACCCAGAGGTACTGAGTGCAATAGACTGCACGCACATACACATCAAAGCACCACCCAGTGATCAGGGTAGGAGCTACATAAACCGCAAGGGATACCCCTACATCAACTGCCAGGTCACGTGTAATGCCCAGGGCATTATCTTGAATGTCTTTGCTGGCAGCCCTGGAAGCTATCACAACTCCCACATCTGGAATTCCTCACAGCTGTATCAGGGATTTGCCAGGGGGGACATCCCATATGGCCATCTGGTGGGGGATGCTGGTTATGCACTGGAGACGTGGATGATGACACCCATCAGAAATGTGCACACACCCATGCAAGAACATCATAATGAGGCACACGCACAAACTAGGATCATTATAGAGTGGGTAATTGGGATGCTCAAATCACGGTTCCATTGCCTGGACATATTTGGTGGAGCCTTGCAGTACTCTCCAGCTACATGTGCCCATATCTTCAAAGTATGTGCCATGCTACACAATATGATTCTGTGCAAACAGCTGCAGCACAAACAGAATGGGGAAGGTCCACACAGCCCACCACCATTGCCAAGGTCCCCACAGGCACAGAGGGACTCAGACCACGAACCCCCAGAGCCAGCCCCCGTAGGCAGATGGAGGCATGTCCATTATGCCCAGGCTTTGGCAAAGAGGCAATGCGTAGCACACACACTGACAGTGTAGGCACCCAGGGATTGACACCTCTATCCACTCGCACACACAGTAAAAACGGATGGCACACACACCGGACTACCTGTAATTTGCCATGTATAGGCGGTCTACTGTGTGCATCCAACATAGGCAGCCATCAACTACTGGACACACAATTGCCACCAGCACAAGGTAAGTCACCACCTTAACAGTAAATTAAGTTATCAGCATGTACTGCTAGTATTTGTATGGTATTGTTGCATGCGAGGGAATGGGCTGGACTTCTAGTACAGCATCACACAACTGACACCTAACTGGGACATCACCTTATATCTGTGCAATACTGCAATACCAACATCATACCATAGTACTGTAGGTGGGAGCTCATACAATAGTCGGTGTGTAGGCAACTCATTGAGGGGGATGCATTGGTCACAGGCATGTCTGTCAGTGTGGGTTCCCTTACCCACCCACAGACCCACCAAGCAAATCACATGTCGAAAATTCCACAGAAATGTCTTGCAAAGCTCTACAACTGGCAGATATCTGACTCACACCACATACACCCACAAACTCATAACACAGTGGGTCTTGCATTGGCAGCAAGGTCCTGAACGTTAACAGGTCTGACATGCAAATGTATGCCACTACAACCTCAACTGTGCTGTGCAATGATGTCTGTATTTACACGAACATGGCACAGTACTATGATGAATGGAAACAAATATGTCAAGCAGATACCCTCACAGTCTATACAGATGTATACAATTGACATGTCCCCCCAATGTAGTCACAGGAATGTCATAACATGTATGTTATAAGGGAAACACCAGCATACCACAGACTATTATGGCTGTCCCAGTACAAATAACAAACATGTTCAGATGCCCAATATGTAGTGATTAATGAACCTTATGCATGTCTGCAGAATAATGTCCAGATCTGCCCAGCATGTTCCCCTGCCTGTTGTCTTGTAATGCCTGATGTACAAGCTGTCTGTCACTGGGACATGCCCACAGACCCGCAGTGATGGCTATTGTGCATGTTGCCCATACTTATTGTTCTGTGAATTAACACACCTTGAAGGGACTGTACTATGTGGAATATATGTCATATATAATGCATGTCTGGTGGCCTGTGTAGGCAATGTGCTATAGTGTTTGTGGATGATCATGCATAGTTTACATGATGTGTCCTGTTTTACTTGTTGTAGGTATGCTGTCATGTTCATCGATTCATAGGTATGTACGGTAGTAATGGACCATTGGTCCCATATAAGTCTATCCATAATGATTCCCTGTTTTACCAGAAGATCTTTATATTCCCCTCTGGCTCTGTTGAGCACAGCCACAGAAGTGATCCCTGGGTTGAATTACCTCTCTCCCATACAATTAACAACAATAGGTCATGAAGAGGGCTAATGAGTTGCCTTCTTTAACATGAATGGGTATTATTTTCCACAGTATGGTATGTGTCTGTGACAGGAACTTATTCCTGCAGCATGTTCTGTCTACTGTGCGTACAATGTTTATGGTCCCTGGATTGTGTTGCTGGAGGGATTGTGATATCTCTAAGTGTGGCATGTCCAACAGCTTGGGTTGTGACATGTATTTGTCTGTTATGCAGAGATTGCCTCTGAGTATGACATATGTGATGGACATATCTGGAGTTCTGTCCGTTGGTCTGTGTATGGCATCTGTCTGCCACCACTGATTCCTCTTGTGAGGTACCTCTGTGCCTTACCTGTTGTTGTACATGCCTTCTGAGGTACATACGAAATGGGCTAGTGTACACTATAATAGATATAATGAGGTATGATCACAGAGGATAAATGATCACCTGTTTGTCATGGTGATAAGCCTTTTGTGATGAGGTGTGCCACATAGAATGATTCCTCGAATATTGTGGTGATGTGGTACTCAAATTAGAGACTACTGTCCATCTGTGTCCCTACATCACTCATCACTCCTTTGTGGTTTAGTATACCACTGGTTATCTGTTATGTCAGGGGCAAAAACAGAGTTCACTAGCAAGGGGCTATGCCTTAAACACCTGCCATCCATCTCAGTGATTTGCCTTTGTACAATGTACACATCGTTAGTGGATTTGATAATGGCATCTACTTTGCCTCTGCCTGTAAGCATTGCTAGCCATAGAACACGTGTATCATCCTGAACATTAGAGTACATGCCAAACAGGTGGGGACACAAGACTGAACCCTGTGGAACTCCACTTGTTACTTGCCTGTATTTGGATGTGGAGTTGGCTACTGTCATGTTATCGGTTCTGTCAATGAGCCAGCTGGTAACCCCTTGTGTGACATGGGGCTTTATGACCACATTACTCAGTTGATATATGATTCCCAGCTGTAGGATGTTGGCCAAGGCCTTGATGAGGTCCACATATTCTGTGTGAACCACCTTACACTCTGGTATGTGTTGAGGAAGTCCAAATAGTTTTCAGGAGACATGATTTACATTACATAAGGCCAAACGTGTGTGTGTGTGTGCTCCACATTTCAGAGGTTACATATGTGTCTGTGTATACTGTCCCTGATGATATCCACCATAGCTCTGACAATCTGGCTTGTCAGGAGAATGGTGTTGTACTTCCCAAGTTCTGTGTTGGCTCACCCTTTGTGTACTGGGATAAATGTAGCTGTGTGCCCCTCATAATGTACAAACGCAAATATGACAGTATGGTGGAACATGTTACTTTGTGGGGTTTCCATTTTGTTTTGTAGTTTGTGTTGAACACAGCCTGTGATGTGGTCTGGTTCCATGGATGCTGTATGCATGTCTTTGGAGAGTGTGTGTTTTACCTGTGTGGCTGTGATTACTGTGACTTAGCACTCTACAAGTACTGAGATGTGCCTTGAGGGGTGGAGGGTGGGGCCAATTGAGCATTGAACCTATCATCCAAGATGTTGTCAGTATGACTTGGTGCTGTATATTTACTGCCATTGTGATGTATGTCAGAGGAGATATGTATGTTACCATTGAGATCCTTGACATAATTGTAGAATGGCTTCTGTTGTATGTTACAAGCATTGTCAGGTCTCTTATTTTAACTAGCTTGGGATGGATTTAGGAGCATACATGTCAATTTACTCTTCTTTGTAACAGTTCCTCCCCTCTGTTGTGTAGTGTGTTTGTGCCAGAGGAACAACAGATTGCTGTGCCTTGGGTGTCGGACACAGTGCCTTGGTCATATTACTGATGGCATGTGTCATGCACCCATGTATCTGTGCGTACAGTGCACTGCTGTCAGATTCATCACTTGTGCTTTGATGTCCTGTCTGCATGGGTATTGTGCATTGTGGCACCTCTGTCTTAACTCATTAACCCCAAGTACCTTCTCGTGCTTAACACCGAGCACGCCATGAGAAGATAGGAAATGCAAACTGTTATCCCCGAGTACCTTCCACAAGCACGAGAAAACTGTAGTGCACAATTGCAGTTGAGCTTAATGCAAAACACGCTGAAATCATAACTAAACTTGTAATTGTCCTTATATAGTTATGATTCAGCGAGTTTTTACATTAAAGTCACATTCAACTTTTAGTTAAAAATCCGTTTGAAAGTTTTTGATACAGCAAGTGGTGGCAGCCAATTGGATTCTTGCAATCCAAACCACCACGTGAGTAACACCTCCACCCCCAACTTAATGTTCTGTTGTTTTCCCCAAATAAACAGAGGGTCCAGTAGCAGGTATTTCCTTTCTTTTTACTAATATTGGAGAGTTTACCTGCTACTGGACCCCTCTATTTGATTTGGGCACTCACGGATCGAGAGAGGACATTAAACAGGCACACCAGTCTGGCAGTTGCTACCACGAGTTTGTGGTTTAAAATCAGCTTGGCCCAAGAACTGCTTTTTATTTCAGGTAAGCTATTTTGTTTTCCTTTCCAGGCCTAGCTAGTAAGGAGTTACAGTAACTGCTGTGGTGGGTTGTAGCTGCATGCTGTCTAGTAGGGACGTTAATCAGTAAACCCATTCCTGGCTGATGTCCGTTTTGAGTGTTCTGCATTTTGCCTTTCCTTGCAAATTCCGAGAAATGCTTTTGTAAATTTATCTTGTCCGACAACTAACAGGTCATTTTAAAGTAACTCCGAGATATTGTGATGCTGTGGTCCATGAACTGCTGTAAAGTTTAATGGCCATTCTGCAAAGTAACCCATGAAAGACAAGTGCTTACCACTTCATTAAACGTTCTAGCAGTGTTTTGGTTCGCTTATTTCTTTTGTGTTTTAGGGGTGTTAAATTGGCGTGATAAGATCTTGTCTTAATGAAAAGTAGTTAATACAAATCAATATAATAAAAGATTCAGAAGTTCAAAATGTGATAACACATTTCGTATAATACTAATACACGTAGGTAAAAAAAAAAAAAAGTACATTATGTTTAAAGACACCAGTTGTACTACTGCTACTGATAAAAGATGAAAAGACTGGAGAGTGCAAACAAAAGTAAGCAGAAAGGAGTTGCATACCCAGAACAAATGGTTAAAAACTAGATGTAGCTGAGGTACTGACGCTGATGCAATAGTAATTTATTCATAGATGCGGTGGTATTTATTTTTCAATCTGCATTCTGCTTTGGGTGTTTATCCTCCAGAGGTCACACCACTTGTGGGTACGGAGACCCAAAATATGCGAGTCCAAGTCTTGATGCTTCAAAACAGCATAACTATTAACTAGTCTACTAATCATGTTGCTAGCCCACAACATTCCTTTTGTCGCTACGCTAAGAATTGCTCCTGTTTCTATGCTTTGGAAGATTAAAGAGGGCACTGACACACTTGATGTGATTGAAATGGCCTTGCTTCCTTTACTCATTCTACTAGATGTGCATTTGAAGAGTACAGACTTGTAGCAGGACACTAAACAAAGAAGGTGACATGGAAATGACTTATTTGGGTAGAGGCAGTAAAAATGGTACTGTATTTGTGCAGGAAGTTTAATTTGTATGAAAATGTCACCCAGTTTAACACCCCATACTTGCATTTTTGGAAAATGTATATGCCTTGTGTCTGTGTGTGAGTTTTTTGTAACTATTAGTGAAAGCTCACAGAATGCCATTTGTCCTAAAATTAGCTACTTTTTGTGTGTTAATCCTATTTGCTGGTGTTTTTTCATAAATTTTACTTCATTTTATAAAATACTGAAAACTCAGAATAGAGCCACATTTTCCTCTACTCTCACAGACTTTTGTTAGAGCAGCTTTATTTATTCCACCATGCCCCAAGATTCTCACTACACCTTTCTAAACATATTGGGAAAAAAAGATACATCCAAACACTCTAATACTGGGTGATTTCAACTTCCCTACCATTAACTGGGAAAACTACTTGGGTACCAACTCCTTTCACCAACGGTTCTTGGAATTCATAAATCCCAACACCCTGGATCAACTAATCCATTGTCCCACCAGGGGCTCCAATATCCTAGACCTGGTCATTACCAACATGGGAGATAGATGCTCCACACCAGTGGTCACCCCCTCATTGGTCAGGTCTGACCATAAGCAAATCACCCTTGACATCCACATCCTACCCCCACCCCCCAGTAAGGAAACCTCCTTAAAAAACTTCTCCAAAGCCAACTTCATGCTACTGAAGTCAGAAGTGACAAACTTCATGACACCCATGCAGATGGGATCTGAAAGTTCGACTGCAGAATCCTACACTAAGGCACTGTACAAGCACATCCACTCATGCATGAATAGTGCCATCCCAAATAGAACCAAGATGCTCTCCTCCAAAAAAAGGAAGCCAATCTGGTGGTCCCCTACTATAAAGAAACTATACAACAGAAGGAAGAAACTGTTGCAGAAAAGAGGAAAATCCCAGGATGCAAAAAACTCCCTCACCAGCCTCAGTAAGAAGCTGAGATCCCTCATAAAATCCTCAAAAGCTAGTTACAAAAATAAAATTGCCAAAGATTCCAAAGACAACCAACAAGGCATTCTATAGTTATGTCAAGAATCTAAATGGCAATGATCAGATCTGCTCTGAGCTTCAACAGAATGGCATTAAATATACTGATCCCAAGGATATTGCCAATATCCTCGCAGATCGATTTAGTGCCAACTTCACCCCCCCCACCTCTAATGGGTCCAACTCAATACCAAAAGATTGCCACATTCCAGTAATCACAGCCACACAGGTAGTAACAGCACTCTCCAAAGCTAAGAATACGGCATCCATGGGACCAGATGACATCCCAGGCTGTGTACTACATGAACTACAAAATGAACTGGCACCTCACCTAAGTGTCATGTTTAATCATAGCCTCACCTCAGGCTTCGTGCCCACTAAGTGGTGCACAGCTACAGTTATCCCACTCCACAAGGGGGGTTCCACCTTGGATCCCGGGAACTACCATCCCATCAGTCTGACGAGCCTGATCTGCAAGGGCATGGAACGCATTATCATGGAACTTATAAACAAAGACATTGGCAACCTTCAAACACTGGACCCCACCCAGTTTGGGTTTTTGAAGGGCCAATCTTGTCTCCTAAACCTGACTGACTTCTTCAGATCAGTCTCCAGAGTTGTGGACGAGGGTAAGGCATCCGCACAGCCTATTTGGACCTCGCCAAGGCCTTCAACACCATCCTGCACTCTGGAATCATAGATAAATTTACTAAGCTGGGCATAAATCCCTAAGTCACTCAATGGGTTGCCAACTGGCTTACTGACACAACCCAGACTGTAAAAGTAGCCGACTCCAAATCCAGCTCTAGACAAGTGACAAGTGGAGTACCTCAGGGTTCAGTCCTGGGACCACTCTTGTTTGGCATCTACTTCTCTGAAGTACAGGCCAACACTAAGGGACTCTGGCTAACAAAGTTCACAGATGACTGCAAACTGAGAGCCATTATTGAATCCCTAAATGATGTGGATATTCTACAAAAGGGCCTTACAGAAACAGATGCCTGGTGCCAGAGCCATGAGCTCAAGCTTAATGCCAAGAATTGTATAGTTATCCCCTTTGGAAAAAAACTACTCATGTACCAACTCTTGTGCGCAACATTTTCTGGAATTCATAAATTCCAATGCCTTGGATCAACTTATCCACACCCCCACCAGGGGCAGCAATATCCTAGACCTGGTTATTACCAACATAGGCAGCCGGTGCTCCACACCAGAGGTCAATTCATCGTTGGTCAGATCCGACCACAAGCTAATCAGCCTAGACATCCACATCCCTCCCCCACCCTCATTAGGGAAACCACAGTAAAAAATGTCTCCAAAGCCAACTTCACGCTTTTTAAGACAGAAGTGGCAAACTTTACGACACCCATGCTGACGGACAATAGAGGTATGACTGCTGAATCCTACACAAATGCACTTTATAAGCACGTACACGAGTGCATGGATCGTGCAATCCCTAACAGAACCAAGATGCTATCCTCCAAAAAAAGGAAGCCAATCTGTTGGTCCCCTGCCATAAACAAACTCTACAACAGAAGAAAGAAACTGTTGCAAAAAAGAGTAAAATCCCATGATTGGAGAAAATCCCTGGTCAGCCTCAGTAAGAAGCTGAGATCCCTCATAAAATCCTCCAAAGCTAGTTATGAAAACAAAATCGCCACTGACTCTAAAGACAACCACAAAGCATTCTATAGCTATGTCGAGAATCTCAATGGCAACACTCAGATCTGCTCTGAGTTACAGCACAATGCCACTAAATATACAGAACCAACTTATATTGCCAACATCCTGGCAGATAGGTTCAGTGCTAACTTTACCCCCCTGTCATCCCCAAAAGGGCCCATCTCTATACCAGAAGAATGCAAAGTTCCTGTAATCACAGCTGCACAGGTAAAAAACACACTATCCAAAGCCAAGAATACAGCATCCATGAGACCTGACAACACCCCAGGCTGTGTTCTACATGAACTACAGAACGAACTGGCACTCCACCTAAGTACCATGTTTAATCATAGCCTCACCTCAGGCTATGTGCCCACTGAATGGTGCACAGCGATGGTTATCCCACTCCACAAAGGGGGAGCCACCACAGACCCCGGAAACTACCGCCCCATTAGTTTAATGAGCCTGGTCTGCAAGGCTATGGAATGTATCATCTTGGAACTTATAAACAATGACATTGGTAATCTCCAAACTCAGGACCCAACCCAGTTCGGGTTTGTAAAATGCAGATCATGTCTCCTAAACCTGATAGACTTCTTTGAAACAGTCACCAAAGCCGTAGATGAGGATAAGGTGGTTCACACAGCCTATCTAGATCTTGCCAAGGCTTTCGACACCATCCCCCACTCTGGAATTATAGATAAACTCACTAAACTAGGTATAAATCCCTATGTGACAAGATGGGTTGCCAATTGGCTCACTGAACCCACACTGTGAAAGTAGCAGACTCCAAATCCAACTTCAGACCAGTGACAAGTGGAGTACCACAGGGTTCAGTCCTGGGTCCTCTCCTGTTTGGTATCTACTTCTCTGAAGTACAGGCTAACACAGAAGGTCTTTATTAATGAAGTTCGCAGATGACTGCAAACTAGGAGCCATAATCAAAACTCCAAAAGATGTGGACATCCTACAAAAGGGCCTTGCTGAGACAGATGCTTGGTGTCAAAGCCATGGCCTCAAGCTCAATGCCAAAAAGTGCATTGTCATCCCTTTTGGTAAAAACTATGTACCCATGAACTACCACATAGGCAGTAGTCTACTTAACACCGAAAGTGTGATAAGAGTGCACACCTCATCACAAAAGGTTTCTCATCCAGGAAAAAAGAGGTCATGTTTCCCCTCTACTCGTCACTCATTAGACCCATTATACAGTGCAATGCCCCTTTTGGTATGTACTTCACAAGACATCTACAACAACTGGAAAGGCCACAGAAATAGCTCACAAAGAGGATTACTGGCCTCAAACAGATGCCCAACGCAGACTGTCTCAAAAAACTGCAGCTTTACTCTGTCGCATATCAACTACTCAGAGGCGATCTCTGCCTAACACACAAAGCTATGTCAAACCCAGAGCTTTTAGACATGCTCCACTTAAAGAAATCACAATCCCTATGAGCTACACGCTCTAGGGACCTAAACCTTGTCACCACAATAAACACAACATGCTGGAGGGATAGATTCCTGTCCCAGAGACTTCCCATACTCTGGAACAAACTACCTATCTATATCAAACAAAGCTCCTCATTAGCACTCTTCAAGAAAAATCTTGATGATTGGATGGGAGATAGGAAACTCACCCCTTGGATCACTTCTGTGGCTCTGCTCGAAAGTGGCACAGGAAAATAATTTTCTTGGGTGGCAAAACCCAGGGTACATTTTGGCTAGGCTTATATAGGCCCTAGGGCCAATAGCCTA
The DNA here is from genome assembly GCF_019279795.1 of Protopterus annectens. Lineage (NCBI taxonomy): Eukaryota > Metazoa > Chordata > Ceratodontiformes > Protopteridae > Protopterus > Protopterus annectens. Next base: position 1,807,382,590 of record NC_056744.1, read on the forward strand.
GTACCTATCTATGAACCTATGAACATAGGTGGCAGTACACTAAACATTGAAAGTGTGATGAGGCACTTAGGGACACAGGTGGACAGTGGTCTCACTTTCGATAACCACATCGCCACAACAGTCAGGAATTCCTTCTATGTGGCTCACCTCATCACTAAGGTCTTTTCATCCAGAAAAAAAGGAGGTCATGTCAAACCCTGAGCTGTTGGACATGCTCCACTTAAAGAAATCCAATCCGTCAGAGCCACACGCTCCAGGGATCTAAACCTTGTTATCACAATGAACAAAACATGCTGGAGGGATAGGTTCCTGACCCAGAGACTCCCCATACTCTGGAATAGACTGCCCATACATGTCAAGCAGAGTGCCTCCTTGACCCTCTTCAAAAGGAACCTTGATGATTGGATGGAAGGTAGGAAATTCACCCCAGGGATCACGTCAGTCGCCCTGCTAGACAGGGGTCCAGAGAAGTAAATATTGTGGGAAGAAATATCCAGGGAATTGTTATAGCTAGGCTTGTATAGGCCCTACGGCCGATAGCCTAGTACCAACCTATGAACCTACATTCTGGCATCTGATGCTTTCATAAACATCAATTTTTATTGCTCATTTATTTATTTTATTAACTCCGGTATATATACACTATATATTTTCCTGCCAACAGTTAACCCGTTTTCCTTCTATTGAGAGTCACTTCATTAACATTTTCTGTGTAAAAGCCAATATGTAAACATAAACTATTTCAAGCATGACCATCTATTCTAACACAGCATTATAGATTCCTCACTCACCCTGTCATAAATGCTAATAGACTGGCTCATGAAAGAATTTGAGGAATGAAAAGGAGAGAAAACTACACAGTGACCACCCACCAGGCTGCAAGTTGTACAATCTCCCCCTTTCCTCACTATGCTCTAGTGACAACCATAAATCAAATGAGGTGACATTGTCCTAATTTCTGGTCCTCAAACGGGGTAATGACCATAATCCAAAGAGAACAATAAAACACTTTCAGAGCATGAAATATTGAAAACACTAAGGCTGTCTCATTCTTACTGTAAGTTGTTGGAAAGGAGACCTCGAAGTAATAGAGAAGAGATGTCATGTGATCACTACTTTTTAGCAAAGGAAAATGTTTTCTAGTTGCACCTCTAGCTCATCCTAATCACTATGAAGGTAGGACATTTGTTTACAGCTGTGTGTGCCCATCTAAAAGTACACAGTTACTTTAACAAACGCTACTCAATGCTACTTTTGTCTTTTTTCTTGGATCACTATATCCGGTTTTCTAGCATCTGTCTTTTGAACTGTTTGTATTGGGTGATTCCATGTGATATAAACTTCATCATTTTCTATGATTCTTTGTGGCTCATGTTTCCAGTGTTTTTCAGCCACTTCGATACCGTAACGTTTGCACAATCTCCAGTGTAACAATCTCGACACATTATTATGCCTTTCAGTATACAGTCCTCCTGCCATTAGAAAGTCGCAACCAGCCATAAGGTGTGTGACTGTTTCCAATTTGGTTCCACAAAACCTGTATATGTCTGTTTCTCCCACATGTTCAATGGACTTTGTAAACCAGCATGTACGTAGCCTACTATCTTGGGCTGCCAATATTAACCTTTCATTTCTTGATGTAAATTCGCCTCTCCCTAACCATTCCTGCGTTTGTTCTTGATCAACATGAAGCTCTTGCAGAAGTTTTCTATACTTGCAACTATATTTATGTTTTTTCCACATTTCTTCCCTTCTCATCTGGTCCACATGATGAACACTGCTGATGTGACATCCCGACTCCATGTGCCAAAATGAGTGAAAAGGGGGTTTGTGGTTGGAGTAGTAACCAGCATTAGAGTCTCAAAGTGCACATTGAAGCAAAACCAGTTCTACTCATTTTTTGTCAAGTAGGAGTAATATAACAATTTTCCCTATTTTGGGCCAGACAATTTTTTTTTTTTAACAGGTTGTGTAAGATTTAGTATAATGCATGCCTAATCAACAGGCAATAGGCAGTTATCACCTGTGTCTGAGCATGCATAATTTAGTGCAGTTATAATATAGCAGTTACAATATAGCACTGAGTCATTATCACTTTTTAGGCAAAATATCAGCAGCTGTCACTTTTATTCACATAAGTAGAAGTCGTTATCACATTGCTGAATGCACAAGTCAGATTTGGCATTTTCTCCAGTTGGAGTCATTGCAATCCACCCCCACAACACCTGTCATTTGTACAATTTCAGGATATGTAACAAATCTACGAGGCAAAATCTTGACATTTATATTTCTTTATGTACCTTCTCTGGTGTCTGTATTGTGTTGAGAGTATAAAATCAGTAATGCTTTTCTTATAAATTACTAAGGTCATCTGATATACTACACGATGACTCTCTTAGGAGTATACATTTATACTTTGTTCATGTTGATGTGTGTGAGTGTATTTGGAAGAATATATTTTACATTGTTTACTTTTTTGCATATAAGGCAATGACAATATCCAAACTCATATGTTGTCTAGGGTTTTTTGCGACTATCCTGCAGTGTTGTGGTAAAATATTTCCTTGTGGGTGATATCTGTGAGACATATTTCAGCTTTTAGAGTACCTGCATATCTATTTGGTGAGCTACCTAGGGTCTATGCTAGCTGGGGGCTCTGCCCCACAAGGTTGAGGATAGAATGACAATTGACAACATTTGACAACGTAAGAAAAATAAGTGATTTTCAAATGCAGAGAACTTCTGAATCATAAATCTGTTCTCATTGAGTGCCTGTATTGCTGTGTGTAGCAAATGACTGTCACTGGATGGGCTAATGAGGTAATGCATATGATATACATATATATGTAGTCTTCCAATACATCTGTCAAACATCAGTAGTAATCGGCTTGCATTTTCTTTCTTGTGCAGGTTCGTCCACCTTCTAACACTGACATGGCTTTACAAGCAGGAGAATGACAAGTGAAAGTGCCAGTATGTGGCCATTCCTACATTCACTGGGCTGCCACCCATGCCTCCGTAAGTGAACACCAATACAACTTGAGCTTCCCGACATCTAGTGTGAAGGTATACTGGATTGCAGGAAGTGGTATGCATTGGAGCGGAGTACTGCAGTTGTTGGAAGAAAAGTGTTGCATCTACCCTGAGCCCGACATTCTTGTGCTGCACATTGGAGGGAATGATGTCATCAGTCAACCACTCGGAAGGCTACAGTTTCAAATCAGAGGAATTTTTGAACACCTGCAGTCATGGCGGCCACGTTGTCATTTGGTGTGGTCTGACAAAATTCCTCACCAGATATGGAAAACAGCAAACAGTCAGTGGGCAGCACACAAGGCCAGACGATTACAGAATGGGTTCACGCATGGCTTGATGCACAGGGTCGGTGGATCTGCAATCTGCCATGACAGCATCACCGCAGAAGATGTTCACCTGTTTAGAAGGGATGGTTCACCTAACTGAGGAGGGCATTGCTTTGTTCTTGACTGACCTCCACAATGGCATGTGGACAGCTATGCAGGAAAGGTAACATGATGCTTGTGACAAGAATAAGAAACACCCATGACCAAGTAGGACCAGTATGGTAAGTAACACTCTATTATAAATTGTGTTCATGTAAAATATGATATTTTTCTGCATTTGGCAATTAACTATGGTAAGCAGCTGGTGAAGATGCTGAGAAAGATCTATTTCAGGAGAGGGCTACCACGTACAATCGAATATGTCAGCAATCATCCTGCAATCTTTTTTTATTCTGCTTTTATCAGACATGTGTAGAGTTTAGATGAAAGGAAGGGCTTAGTAATACAGAACTTGATCTCTTAGGTCCACTGCTGAATGGACACATGTAAAGATAAAAGGCATAGGTAAGGCAGACTCCTGACACTAAAGGAGGTCATAAGACTGTGATGGCATCTGCTGTCTGAGTGGGTAGCCAGCACAAGTATTGGACAGATCAGATGGCCTTGCATGCCACTGAAGTCCCATATCTGTCCTGGGTTCATTAGTGGAGTGGTGATCCTTACATTGCTATTTCTCTTTACATGTACCCATTCAGCAGTATGTTGGCTACACCAAGAATGTGTATATTTATAATAATATGTGTCTACATGGTAAAAACTGTGCATGTATGTTGTACACATGTACAGATTGCAAACTTTGTTTCGGACTTGGGTTATGCAAATTATGAATATTTTCATATTTTAGTAATAAATTTACAAGGGAACATGTCAATGTGTCAAGTAATACCTTATTTTGAAGACAGTATTCATAGTTCCAACATGGTAAAAGAACTGTGTCTGTATGTCATATACATTTACATATATCAGTATGTTTATGACTTAGGTTATAGAAATTATGAATTTTTTCATATTTTGGTAATAACTTTGCAAGGCAGCATCTCAATGTGCTAAGTAATACCTAATTTTGAAGACAGCATTACTCCTTACAACATGGTAAAAGAGCTGTGTACTGTACACATGCACAGATTTCACAGTTTGTTTAGTGTTGAAGGGTTATGAAAATTATACATTTGCAATACTTCTCATTATTATGTCCATATCTTTGCAAGGATGGTGATGATGCAAATGATGCATCATTTTGAAGCTGACACTGAGCCACACAACTTGTACACTGATATGTAGCCTCTGTCTGTTACAGATGATGAGATATTATGATTTGTTTATTTATCAATAATGAGAAATAGTATATCATCAAATACAACACCAAACATACTTGTCATAGGTGACTCCATAGTCAGACACACTGACGTCCCACTCACCAGGCTGAACAAGGAGAGGGTCACAGTAAGCTGCCTATCGGGCGCTAGAATCCGCCACATAACACAAGCACTCGGGTCACTCCACGGCAAGTACAAATATGACACAGTCATTGTCCATGCTGGTGTGAACGACCTGAGACGTACCTCCCTGGACTACATGAAAAGAGACATAGAGGAGCTCTCTGATTATGTAGCCCAGGCAGGTATGACCCTAACCCTGAGCAGTATCCTTCCTTCACCAAGAATGATGCCACAATATAGAGACAAGATGATCAGCTTTAACAATTGGCTTAATGTCTGGTGTCATTCAAAGGGGATCCAGTGTCTGTCTGCCTGGGATGACATGCTTGACAAGCCACGCTGGCGGCTTGCACCTGTCACCCTGGGATCGGATATTGGCTAAGGCTCTTGCCACCCCATAGTGCCTTTTTAGGCAAGGCTCAAATTCTAAACCTACCACCCTAGAAAACAAAAATGGGAAGAAATTGAGGGTAATGCTGCTCAATGCCAGAAGTCTAAATCTCAAAATGCACGACTCGAGGCCCTTCTCAGTATGGAGAACATCGTTGTGTGTGGTGTAACTGAAAGCTGGTTCAAGGCTCCTGAGAGCACCCCGGCACTATTAGGTTTTACCTCATATCATGTGTTCGGCCCCAAAACCCGGACCACTCCACAAAAGGAGGGTGTATCCATATTCATAAAGGATACTCACACCTCCAGGTTGGTGGCAACGATGAAGCTTCGAAACCATCCAGGTGCAACTAACCATAGGCAAAACTGCTCTACAAATTGTAGCATGCTACAGGCCACCCTCTCAAACTCAGGAACCCCACACAGCCTTCCAAGACACTGGAGGGTATAAATGTATCTCCAAACACCATCATATTGGGTGACTTCAACTACCGAATATAGACTGGGAACATTACTCAAGCCCTAACTTTCTAGCCCAACGGTTCCTGGAGTTCATACATTCAAATGCCATGGAACAGCTAGTCACTGTTCCCACGAGAGGAGAAAATATACTAGATCTCATTGTCACAAACATGGGGACAAAATGCTCCACACGGAGTATATCCCTCATTGGTGAGATCTGATCATAAACTAATCTCACTGGAAATCCACATCCCGCCCCACCCCAAACAAAAAGACCATAGTGAAGAACTTCTAAAGCAAACTTCACACTACTCAAGACTGGTGTGGTATCCTTCAAGGCCCTGAGTCAGAGGAAACCATAACCCAAGCCGAAGCCCTTACAAATGCTTTCTATGAACACCTCCAGGACTGCATCAGGCAATCCCAAATAAAACCAAGACTCTTTCCACAAAGGGCAAACGTCCAGTCTGGTGGACCCCAGCCATTAACAAACTTTACAATAAGAGGAGAAAGCTATTACATGATAGAACAAAATCCATAAAAGGGAAGTCACCCTGATCATTATTAGTAAAAAAAAGCACGAGCATAAAATCAACTAAGGCCAATTTTGAGAAAAATTGCCATGGATTCAAAGGACAATCATAAGGTTTTTTTCAGCTATGTTAGGAACCTGGGTGGAAACTCACAGATATGCTCAGAATTAGTCCAAAATGATACAAAAATCACTGAACCCACAGACATTGCCAACATACTGGCAGACAGGTTCAGTGCAAACTTCACCCCCCTCTCCCCCCCTAAAGGAGAGATAACTATCCCAGCCGAGTGTAGCCTCCCGGACATCTCAAATGCGCAGGTGGAAGCTGCTCTCTCTAAAGCTAAAAACACAGCATCAATGGGAGCGGATGGTGTCCCCGCTGTGCTACACAAATGAGGAATTAACATAAGGCAGCTGTTTAATCTCAGCCTTACCACAGGATACCCCAAGGAGTGGCGTGACGGCAACTGTGGTCCCACTCCGTGGACGGACCCTGGTAACTTAACAAGTCTAGTCTGCAAAGCTATGGAGAGGATCATAATGGAGCTCATAAACAAAGATATAGGGGACTTGCAGACATTGGACCCGACCCAGTTTGGCTTTGTCAAGGGAAGATCATGCCTTTTGAACTTGGTCGACTTCTTCAAATAGTCACCAAGGCCATTGATGAGGGAAAAGGCAGTCCATACAGCCTACCTTGACCTTGCACAATACCCCACTGGTGTATTGAAAAACTTACCAGCTTAAATGTAAACCCATATGTCACAAGATGGGTTGCAAAGGGGACAGAGAGTTGCTGGCTGTGTCAGACTCCGGTCACAAGTGGTGTCCCACAGGGCTCGGTCCTTGGCCCTATTGTTTGGCATCTACTTCTCAGAAGTACAGGCCAACATGTGGCTGACAAAGTTTGCAGATGACTAGTGGAAAGTGCATCGGACACGGATATCCTTCAGAAGGGACTCCGGAAACAGATAGCTGGTGCCAGAGCCATGGCCTGAAGTTAAGCAAAAATGTATAGTCATACCCCTTCGAAAAAAACCCCAAGCTACCATATAGGTGGCAATCCACTAAGCACAGAAGAGGTTATCAGGGACCTGGGGACCCAGGTTGACAGTGGCCTCTTTTGACACTCACATTGCTAAAGTGGTTAGAAAGACCTTCTACATTGCCCACGAATTCACATCCAGATCTAGTGAGGTCATTGTTCCCCTGTACTCTTCACTTATCAGACCAATGAAGTACAATGCCCCGGGATGTATCTCACCCGACATCTGCAGCAATTGGAGAGACCCCAAAGTTCCTCACCAAAAGGATAAAGGGACTCCAAAATCTGTCATATGCTGCCAGATTGAAGAAACTCCAGCTCTATTCAGTCGCATACTCAGAGGTGACATGTGCCTGACATAATGGACATGTCCACCACCAAAAAAATCCACCAAAACCACCATAAATAGGATGTGCTGGAGGATAGATTTATCACTCAGAGACTCCTATGCTGTGGAATAAAATCCCGGTCCATTGAGGCAGAGCACCTCTGACTCTGTTCAAGAGAAATCTAGACCTGTGGATGGGAGATCGTAGGTTTACCCCGGGAATCATCTCTGGGTCACTGCTGGACAGAGGCACAACAAACTAATGGGCACAGTATTTTTCATAAGGAAGCCAATTTGGGCTAGGCTTATAAATGCCTTAGGGCAGATAGCCTAGTATAAACCTATGAACCTATGAACCTATTAATCATACTTCTGTGAATATCTCCAAAAAGGAGCATCACACAGTAATGGTTAAGGTATCATTTTAAAACTGACATTCTTACAAACAAATTAAATACACATTTTATGGGTCTACATGGTACATTGACCAATATATTGTGCTTTGCTTTTCCAAAAAGATAAAAAATATGCGCATTATCATCATTCCTTGCCAAATATTTAATAATGAGCTTGATATGCACTATCAACATTTACACAGTTGGAAAGGTCACTATCTGATGAACAACTTTCATATTTACATTTTTTAGTCTAGCGCTTACAGTTAAAGAGTTATGAACATTTGTTTTCTGTATGGTATTACAAATGGATTTTCTGAAAATGAGCTCAGGCTGCACTGTTATTCCTATGGTGGAATTAAGCAGGCAGCTTTTTCTGAGCTGCTCCAGAGTGAATGAGTTAAGAAGCATGAAGTTGTCTTTGGAGAGATGTTGTATGGTGGTTCCCATATTGGGTGTTGGGGGTAGCATGTTAATGTGTACGGTGAATAGTGTATGATCACATCATGCCAAGCAGGAGCAGGCTGCTGTTGTGGAGCATTGCTTGGCCCTTTTGATAATGACTAGCTCTAGGATAGTGCTGACCATGTTATTGTTATGTATAGGTTGATCACAGGCATATAATTGTCAGCTTTCCAGGAAACTGACCATAACAGTATCGGTACAGGGGTACATTACACAGGTAATGTGTTGTTACTTGAAGGCACACATTATGAGTGTACTGGGCTTGTATGTAAGAATTACCAGTATGTTAAGAAACTATTGTGCTAATCTTGCTGTGTGTTGTGGTATCAGTATTAAGCTAAAACCATGATTACATGCTTACCCACTGTGACTTGCACATGCTGAAGTGTCGATGGTAATGTTTATTAAACCCCCTGGAGGTGTGGATATCATAAATGGGTATGGACATGCCTACACTGCTATTGTCTTGGTGCAGGTGAGGTGGACAAAAGGGGCGTGGTATGAATTATAGCCTGGTAGTGTAGGGTTACTCTCTGGAGGTGTCCATCAGGTCTCTGGCAATGCATGTATGTTGATGTCCACCATTTTAAAAAGTTTACACAGTGACTGCAGTTTGCTGTGTGCACTCGTAGCATTGTGTAGCATTAGCCTCAGAGCTTTCTTGCTTGTGCCTGTTATGGTGTTGGTGTTGTCTGTGAACCTTGCATTACAATGGCAGTATAGGGCTGGCCACAGCTTTAGCCAGTATCTGTAATCCCAGTGGTGACAAGTGAAGGACATCTCTGTCAAATCATTGTGGTCTGTGTATCATGTCATTCAGGAAGGCAGATACTGGATCCCCTTAGAATGACACAAGAAGCCTAGTCAATGTTTGAAGCCATTCATATTGGCCATCTACTGTGGTATCACCCTTGTTGATGTTATGATGCTAGTCAGGCCTAGGGTGATACCTGCCTGGGCCACAATATCTCAGATATCCTACATATGTGGATACATGTAGTCCACAGATGTATATCTCAGGTCATTAACTGTCATTCACTACAACATGGACAATGTCCGAGTCAAAATTGTAATTCTTGTGTAGTGACCTGAGTGTGTGTATAATGTGATGGATCCTGGCACATGTCAGGCAGCTGAATGTAACATTCCCCTTCCATAGCCTGGTGAGTATGACACCACAGTGCCTGGTTATTACGTCATGTATGAGTACTGTATTGTGCATGTTCTTTTGCCTCAGGGCCTCGGGTTGACTGGCACACTGCTCTTGTGAACTACATATGTCATTTGGGTTGTGTTTCAATTGAGTATCACCTTTTGATGTCTCTGTATGTTGGACAGAGGTTTAGTAACACCTGACATGAATTTAGCTGTGTGTGTTGTGTTACTGTATCTGTGGATTTAGGTGGTGTATGTTTTTATGGAGTTATATGTGTTGTTTGTGGTGCGTTGCAGGTGTTTACCTTCACCTTTTAAATGAGTACCACAGTCCTGGCTGGAGAGAGCTTGGTATCCACTTTGCCTATATAATTGCATCTGTCATAGGTGTCTATATAATGGGCATGCCTGCACAGTACATTGCAGTCTGTACCCCCAGCAGTAATACCCACACCTCTGTGTGAACAAGGGCACAGTGATAGGTATGTGTTGTAAATGTTGCCTTGTCATACTGAGAAACCTGGTAGGGTGACGGGTGCGTAGTTATGTCAATGGTGTGAAGCATATGTGGGCTGGCACACGTATTATGTTAATATTTACTAACATCAGCCTCCAATCTTAATTACCTGACTTGCCCTAACAACACATGTTTATGCACAGTGGACACAACCTGTAGCAAGACAGCTGGGCAATGTTCCACATAGTTACATCACACATGTATGTACACACCAGGATATGTCACGTCAGGGTACACAGAAGCAGAAGAGTAACAGCCAGTAGATCAATATGTAGCTGGACATCACACAACTGGTGAATGCAAACTTCCCAACTGGCCTTTTTGGCCAACAATATACATAGCTTACATCATAATATCTGCCTACACATCAGATGAGTACTATCCCTCTGTTGAAGCACTGTGATAGTTTATGGTTGTCTGACAGTAATACATTGCACTGTTGGAATACAGGAAGGTTAGAAAATGTATGTACAAACAAGACACATTATCCTCAGTTAAGACCTTGGTAGACCTGAGAGGTATATCTGTAGCACAACAAGCCCTGAAATGGAGTATACACATATGTGGAATGGACTACTATCGTAACTATACACTTAGAATCATAGGACTGGTTTGGATGCACTCTGACTCCAACTACACAAGGTGACAGTGGGCATGCTCATACACTGAGAAGCACATGACAGGTTGTAATGGACTCCTACTGCAAACACACAGGTTTACAGTGGGTATGCCCCCACACTTAGAAACACAGGGCAGGTTAACGTGTACATTGCTGATGGACTATATTCAGTAGATATATCTCTGCATGCAAACAGCTATGTACATCTTAACTGTCAGTATATATGCACATCATACAGGTTTACTAACAGCTACCTGTAGGTAGCCCATATATGTTATATCTGCATCTGAGCTGTGAGATTCACATGCATACATGTATGTAAAGTAGTGTCGTATATATGTGAAGCATCAATTGCACAGCATGTGTACAACACACACAGTGAGTGACAATTGGGCAACACAACAACACATGGGATAACTCATACAACAGCACACACACCAAGTTTACTGCATAATCATGCACACTGACATGTGTCATGGCATACTACAGGACTGTCAATGTGCATGTGGTGTGAGATGTGGGTGCAGGTGTCACCATTCACTGAGGTATCTGTGTGGTGATATCCTCACCTGAATACATTGCTGCAGTTGTCAGTACAGTAGTATCCACAGTATCCATATTGCAAAGTCATCTGTCATCTGATGTACACAACAATATCTGCTGGGAAGTAGTGACTGTATTTGATAATTTATAACCTAATTGAATGATGTCACCACAACAGGTATCTGTAGCAAATGTTTGAATGTAACAATACAACAATAAGATGTCCTTAACATAAGGATGTCATGATGTCCAGAATCTGAGTCCTTGTGACAGACATCATGCAAGACTTCACTTTAGAGATCATGATCAAGTGCTTTCATCATAAGCAGCCAAGCACATAGTACCCACCATGTTCCCTGCCAAGAGCATGCACATGCACAAAGTGCAGACATAAGAAGCTTTGCACTACAAAAATATACAATGCAAAATCTACTGTTGCAAATGCTAAATAACACATAATGTGAATGAACAATAATGAATGACCTGCAATACATCTTGTGCACAGTTTAACAGTACACATGTGGTGTATATAGTTCAAACTCAGCACATATACATGAGTATAGTACACTGACTGTCATGTACACATCATAACTGGAGCACAGTATCACAGACTACTCATAAACATGCCACAGACCATAATACAGAACAATGCTACTACAGCAACATAGATACAATACCATGCTAGGGGTTCATCGAAATATGCAGCCTGTGCAATCTCCTGTATCCACACACACACCATCAATCTATGAGTATGTTTGACACTGTACCATGCATTATGTTATATTACATAATCACTCACAACACCCACAGTATGCCTGATGGTGGGTACTATCACATGTTACATGTACTGTGGATACAAGTCATTACACACATACATTGTGTTACAACACCTGAGAAGTATACTGTTCTGAAACAAGTCTTGAACACAGATATGGCATCCCACCACACCTGTGATCATCACATGAGTAACAATGTGTTCACCTATGGATATATATACAACAAGGCCTTACATGTCCTGTATAGAATGATCCCACCTGTACATACTGTGTATGGACAACATTCACCCACATGTAGGTTTAAACATTGTTCAGCATTGTATAACATAAAACTACATCAGGCTAGATGTGTGCTGTGAAAGATGTAAGGCATTGTCATGTAGTGTGACAACACAAAGGCTTTGTAAAAACCTGCCATGTAATATCTGATTCCTCATAGACATCCACTCATAACATGTATTACACAACATTAATCAATGTACATCCACATATGTATGTCATACATACCCTCCACCCACAAAACATACTGAAAAGCACATAACAGGTATGGGCTCTATTAGGCACACCTGTATATGTCCCAATGGACAAACAGGTCTGCATATGACATGTTCCTGACTATGATGATGATGTCCATCCCTGTGTTGTAACATTGTGTGTGACATGTGATGTACACATGCATGTCATACAGATATGCCCCAACCATTGCATGTGGTGCATGCTGTGTTGTCATTAACAATTACCACAGAATATGCATGGGCTGCATGTATGTAAAAAGTTCACATCACAGAACACACAGTATGTACAATGCACAGTTCATTAGTACCATTGGCACATTTTCAGTGCAGTCAGGTGTGTTTGTGGGTGTATGATGTGCACATATGATGTCTGTCCAGTGCCTAGTTGCACAGTCACGTGTCACATGTGCTTACATGTTTCTGTTGTCCAATTATATTATATTGTTGGGTGTGTGTCTGTCTTGCTGATATATGCTGTTGGCGTAAATGTCCACTGAGTGCCTCAGTGAAGGTGGTTTTGTGTCCTACCATTACATAAATAGAATGTCCAATATGGTGTAATGCTGAGCTATGTTTCCCACATGGTGTGGGGAAGGTGTTGAATGTATACTCTTGACATGCTAGTCCACTTACTGGTGGAGACTGCATATGTGTACATGTATTGCTGTGTGGTCAGATTCCACACGTGGAGTGTCTGACATTTGAAGGTGACTGTTTTCTTAGTACATCATGCAGTTGCAACACAGCCTCAGAACTGGCAAGTGTAGAAGGTTAAGGGGTGAAAGCACAGGAAGCTATACTTTAGTCATAGACAGATGTTTAGATATAACTACTAAGTGGTGGGGCTACTTAGCAGATGAATGATTACTGAAGACAGCTCACATGTGTGCCACAACCATTTCTACAACAACCTGTGTAATGCTAAGCTATGGTGTTATTTGAAGGGGAATACACATAAAGTAGAATGCTGTAAGGGTGACACTGAAGGCAAACTTCTTGACACCTGTAACACACACACCTCTCCTGTGCATACATCAGCACATTTGGCAAAGGAAGCAGTCAGTAAGCTTTGTAGCATATGCGATAGTGCTGTAACCCTATCGTACATATAATTAGAAAGGTAGGAGTTTGAATCCCAGTACTGGCAAGTGTGTGTTTCTATATCACGTGTGGTGGTGTACACTTCCCCAATGTTTTTTACTCTCCTGTACACTGCTGTAGACATCTGTAGAGAGTGAAGTGTAGAAAGCAAGACATAGCCAGGAGTTCTAATCTTACCCATGTCAAGTGTCTGTATGTGTGTGACTTGGTGTATATCTGTCTGAATCCCATAGTGTGTGTGTATGCCTGTCTGAACTGGGTTTTACCATTAACTGATAAACCACCCTTCCACTTCCACTCACCCCACTCTAGTATCCCTAATAATGTAATCAATCTTAGAAGGATGTTTGGACTGCCTGCAAATGTATAAGCTCTACATACTGTCGTAATGGCATCTGCCACACATACAGAATGGTGTAGCCATTGTACAGTCTTCTGTAGAGATGGCTCAAGAATATCTAGATGTATGTAACCTATACATGTTTGGATGTGGTCTTTGTCCCTTAATAATGGGCATACATGTCATAATGCAGCCAAATACTGTGTATGGACACATAGGGTAGCAACAGGTACCATACCCAAATGAATCAGCATGCCGATATGTCTGCTACCTTCATAGTTGGCTAGCCTTGTAGGTGCCATACATATGTCCAGATGTTTGCTGTTACAAGTGAACTATTCATGTGTCACAGTCATGTTTTGAGGGGGTGTGGACTAACATATTGTGAGCCAGATTTCCGTGCATCAGAAACAATACCCATGTTACCCAGTGGTATACACACTGGATATCCACTGGATACCGGTAATGTCAGCTACACCTCTATTAACTGTGACATGTACACATGTAATGTGACACTTGACAAATGTTTAGGGTAATCATCACATCCAGTGGCTTAGCCCTATCCATTTCTGACCACAGTACAGGTAGTGTAATTACTTATGTGTTGATAATTACAAAGCAGACATATTGCTCCACAACAATAGTCAACCAATCATCGGTGACCTTTATGCTGATGTCATCTACTTGCCAATCCCCCCCTCCCACAACACAGAAGGTGAAGTACTATGGAAATCATGCACAAAGCTAACATTTGGCTCATACTAAGAGAGGTTGCCAACATCATGGCAGACCTGCCAATGTGGACTACCTGCATGCCTGCCAAATCATACACCGATGTGGTGTATTATCATGTACACAAATGCATGGTTACCACCATACACAGTAGAACCAACATGCTCTCCTCAAAATAACCAAAGGCGATTGGTGTGTCCACTACCATATAGAAATTGTCCAACAGAAGGAGTGAAGTGATGTGGACATGGCGATGTCCCATGAATGGGGAACCTCACCTATCAGATAGAAACAAATGTTTGAATTCTTCAGGACATACTGTAAAGCTATCTATGAAAACAAGATTGCAGCAAATAGTGGAGACAAAGAAGGCCTTACATAGTGATGTAAAGAATCTTCACAGCAATACCCATATATGCTCAGAGGTCATGCGCTTTTTAAAATCAGATTCAGTGCCACCTGTATCCCTCTCAGCAGCACATAGGACCAACCAGACTACCTGTGGATTGCCATGCACACAGTCTTAGTGCTGCACAGCCTAAAACTGCACTGGCAAATGCCAGGAATGCAGCTTGTATGTGACATGACAATATACATGGCTGAGTTGTACATGAACTTTACAGTGATGCAGTACTTCAGATGTGTGCACAGTTTAATCACAGCTTCGCCTCTGCCTTAATCAGTACTGACTGTCATATTGCCACACATCCCTGACCCTGAAGCAGGGGTAACATACAGACCTTTGAATAGTATGCCCCATCACAATTAAGAATATTATGTCCCATCACAAGTACATGTGTAATGTAGAGCTAGGTAACACATCGTCATGTACTGAACAAACAAGGATATATGGGATATGCAATACCTGGATAGTACACAGTTTGTTTTTGTGAAGGTTACATCATTATTGCTCAGCCTGTCTTCATTTTACTCAGGCACTGTAGCTGTGTATGTAGGCAAGGTGGTTCATATAGCCTACCGTGGTGTGGCGAACGCCTTTGTTAACATTCAACATCCAGGTACCACAAATGAACACAATAAGCTATCCATAACTGCTGCTGTAACAGATACTTTGACTGGATGGCATAGAGGATACACAACTTGTGGATCATGCATCGGCCTGCTACACAGAGGTCCAGGGTAGTAAACATCCAGGATAGTAATAAGACAGGACACTTGTTATGGATAGGCCTATGTAGGGGCTATGGATGACAGCCTCATACATAAATGCCATGTGTACAGGTGTACCTCAAGCACATTAGGAGTAATCATAAAGGTGGTGTCCAACACCAGCAAGGTAAATGTAGTGTAAGTTTGGCCTGCAGTGGATGGATGTGTTTCTTGTGCAACACATGTATCTATATGGATACTGTGTAGGTTCAAGCATTCATGTCATGACACCATTACAAAGTGCAACACATGTTTTGTGGTGAGTTGATGTCATGCCTATGCAAGCTGTACAGAGCCATGTATGATGTTGGTGTGTAACACCTGCAATATTACCATAAAACAAAGCCCACAGTGGTGCTGGCTCAAGCCAATTGTTAAAAGTTCTGCACAAGCATAATATAGTATACATCCCTGCTACTGTCTTAGTGTCAGTGCATGCCTCTGGCCATCCTCCATGCCCATGTTTAAAGATGTTGTGTCCAATGGTTGTGATGAGCATCTATTTCATACATCACTGTTGTCCCATAAGACATACACCCATAAATGGTATATTCATTGCTGAGGTCAGGTTATTTTGCACACGACTGAGTGGTATGTTTGGGATATGGGATACATGTCGTGATTTGTAAGATAGTTAACCTGTGTTGCAGTCAAACAGCACACTGTCAAGGACATGTCGGACAGCACAACATTACTTTGTGTGACATTCATATCCCGTACTTCATGGCAAGAGTGTACACCATAAGGGTGACTACTGTCAGTTTGTCACAATCTGACTCCACGACATGTTTTGAGTGCGTGCACACATATGCTCCATGTATAGTAATGTTTGTATTCCCCACATGTGTAATGTTAATCTGTAGTACATGTCCCTACTGTGGACCACTCTTCCACCATTGGAATTGTGGCTGTCCACACATCTGGCAATGACAGGTTTTGAGGTTTAGAGCAGGTCTTTCATATACCCTTCAAATATTCCACCTGGGTAACCACTGTGATGCACTGCAGGTTTATCCCACATATATTAACAGGATCACCATACATTATGGGTAGGTGTGTTAAATGGGCACATGGCAAACAGCATGCCTTTATTATGGCCTGTGCATTGTCAAACCTGAAAAGTAACACCATACTCACCAGCAAAAGGCTGCTGCCCCTGAAGAATGCCAGAGGAATCTCAATAGGAGTGTCAGAGCAGTAAGTTCAGTATCCACACCTGTGGTATAGCTGCAGGGTGCAATAAGCATATTAACACATAAACAGTCCACAAGACAATACTATGGAGTATGCACATCTGTGCATACTTATAGTAGTGGACTACCTTATGTGGCATATGATGCATATAGATACCGTACAGATAATATTAAATATGCTACACTAGTGGACTAGATTATCTGGCATATTCATATAGATACTTTGCAGATAATATTAAATATACAGCTGTGTTATATGTGCAGTGGTGACTTACCAGGCAACTCCTTGGCCACTGAGTGGGTGTCACCCACCTTCACAATACTGTCCTCAGCTTTTTGATGTACTTGTGCAGGTGCCCAAGGTTGGCCAGGTGTTCCTCAGCATGTGTAAGTGGGGGCAGGATGACTGGACCCCCACCTGTTGCTGCTTGTTCCCTGGCAATAGAAGCAGCATGCTGTCTGGCGCAGTGGATGAGGTCTGTACAATGATGCTACACCTGATCATATGTGTGGTCGTGCAGACCAACATCATTGACCCTGTGGATGAGATCATTTCACAGGGCTGTCCTCCCCTGCAGGTTATGTGGCCAACTGCTGAACAACAATGGGTAGTTATCTGCCTGATATGTGATGATAATATCATCCTCCATCCAAGTATATGTTGGAAGCCGGACACGAGGCATGAGACCAGGAAGACATTAACAGGGTAAAAGGTCACAGTACCTCATACATTTGTACATTTGCACATACATGTGTATCTCACATTGTAATTAAACTTCAATAATACTTTAACAATCATGGCTTTGCCATTCTGCATTACACTACTTGCCCTGACCTGTCTACCTCCCACAATTGTGACACTTACTGGTGGATTCATGTTATCCCCATTTATGTGTGTGTCAAGTGATGACAGTGCTCATAATCCATTTGGATGGCGCCTGGATGGGGCCATGTCTGTTTGACTGTAGTGTGTGATGGAGCTGTGAGCACATGCCTGGGTTCATGTAGGGGGAAGACTGTGATGTTCTCATGGACAAAGGGCAACCGCTATCCATGCCCTCAGTCAGCATTATGTAGATGCTCACCACTGATGTGGATGTGGGCAGGTGTGCAGATTATGTGCATATTCAGCTGTAGACGTGTTGTTGATAGTGTGGCACTTTTCCCACCACACAGGTGTAATGATGGTTGCCTTTAACCAACTGATGTGTTTTAGAGCTGCACTTTATGGGCAGTACAGGTTGAAATGTGTTACTGCTTGTATGTGAAGACATTTATGTCAAGAGCCCTTAATGGTGTATATATGTCACAATTATTGTCATACTCAGCCTTAAAGGACATCACCTGTGAACCTTCAGGCTTGCTCATAGCAAGTTATACATGTTTGGATTTTGACATATACATCTACATGGCACTGTACAGCAGTATAACACCCTGCCACATATTATCTATATTGCAGATGTCCAATACAGGGGACAATGACTACCTTTATGACATTTGCAGGGTTGGATACAAACTATAGCCTGTATGTTCATAGGTGCTTACTAGGCTATACACCCTGGGGCATATATTAGCCTAACCCGAAAGGTTCCCTAGCTGTAGGCACCTGAGAAAGATACATTTCTGTGGCCATGTCAAGCCACAGAACTGATCCCCAGGGTGAATGATCTATTTGCCAGGCAGTCATCATGCTTTGTCTCAAAGAGGGACAGTGTGCAGCTTTGCTTGACAGGAATGTGTAGTTTGGTAAGAGTATGGAAAGTGTATGGGACAGGGGTCTATCCATCAAGCATGTTCTGATTCTTGTGCTGACAAGGTGGATGTCCATGGAGTATGTGGTTTAGGGAGATTGGGATGTGTAAGTGTAGCATGTCCAACATCTCTGGGTTTGACCTAGCTGTGTATGTTACTCATAGATTGTCTCTGAGTATAAAAATGCAACAGAGTACAGCTGGAGTTGTCTGAGACAGTCTGTATGTGACATACACAGCTAGTCAGTGCTAGTGTGACATCTGTTTGATACCGGCAATCCTCTTGGTCAGGTATGTATGTGGCATTCACAATTGTTGTAGGTGTCTTGTGAGATACATGCCAAACAGGGCATTGTACTCTATAATGCGTCTGGTGAAGGATGAGTAGAGAAGAACAACGAGGTCCTCATTTCTAGGAGGAGAACCCTTTTCTGATGTGGTGTGTCAGTGTAGGGATTTCATGAGTACTGTGGCAATGTGGTTATCAAAGTAGAGATTACTGTACATCTGTGTCCTGAGGTGTATTATCACACATTTACTGTTTACTGAGCTACCACCTATGTGGTTAATCATAGTTACCAGGTTTCACAAGGGGATGACAAATTGACTTCTTGCCTTTGAGTGTGAGACCATGACTTTGGCAGCAAGCATGTGTCTCTGAGGCCCTATTGTAGAATGTGTACATCATTAGTTAAATCTATGGTGGCTCCCAGTTTGCAGTTCTGTGCTGTTTGTTATCCATAA
This sequence comes from Protopterus annectens, assembly GCF_019279795.1. Classification (NCBI taxonomy): domain Eukaryota; kingdom Metazoa; phylum Chordata; order Ceratodontiformes; family Protopteridae; genus Protopterus; species Protopterus annectens. The sequence continues at coordinate 1,807,402,167 of NC_056744.1, forward strand.
ACTGTCTGTGTTGGGCTGCAGTTTGGAGAAGTGCATGCTGAACAGGAGGGACACAGGTTTGAACCCTGTGGTACTGGTACTACAGTCATCACTGTTCTAACGTTGGCCTTGGGGTGGGCTGCTTTGACTGTGTTGGTTCTGTCAGTGAGCCAGTTGGTCAACCACCTCATGACACCAGAATCTATGCCCAGTTTAGCTACTTCATCTCTAATTCCAGAGTGGTGTATGGTATTGAAAGCCTTGTCAAGGCCAGGATAGACTGTGTGCAGTACCTTGCCCTCGCCTACAGCTGTAGTGACTGCTGCATATAAGTCATACAGGTTTAGTACACATGATCTACCTTTTACAAACCCAAAACGTGTGTGGTCCATGATTTGGAGGTTACCACTGTCTGTATTTATAAGCTCCAAGATGAAAGGTTCCATGGCCCTGCAGACCAGGCTGATGGGTCAGTAGTTTCCAGGGTCTGTGGGGGCACCCCATTTGTGGAGTGGGATAACAGTCACTGTACACCATTCAATAGGCACATAGCCTGAGGTTAGGCAATGATTTAACATGGTGTGTTCTTGCCTTTGGCGTGTTTGGCCTTTTACTTGTCCATCTGTGATTACAGGGACCTAACATTCTTCAGGTATTAAGATGGGCCCTTTGTAGGGTGAGAGTGTGTTAAAGGTAGCACTGAAACTCTTGGGCAGGATGTTAGGAATATTGTTTGTTTCTGCATATTTACTGCCATTGTGCTGTATCTCAGAGCAGATCTGCATGTTACCATGGGTATTCTTTACATAGATGTAGCATGCTTTGTGGTGGGTCTTTGGACTACTGGTGATGTTTATTTCATAACTCTCTTTGGAGGATGTTATGAGGGATCTCAGCTTCTTGCTCAGGCTGACCAGGGAGTCCTACCAATGTTTTGATATAACTGTTGGTTGCAACAGCCTCTTACTTCTGTTGTATAGTTTGTTCATGGCAAGGGACCACCACATTGGCTTACTTCTTCTGGAGGATAGCATCTTGGTTATGTTGGGGATGGCATGATCCATGCACTCATGTTTGTCCTTATACAGTGCATTTGTGTAAGATTCAGTATTCATAACTCTGTATTATGTCTGCATGGGTGTTGTGGAATTTGCCACATCTGTCTTAAGCATTAATTTGGCTTTGGAGTAGTTATTGATGTTGGTTACCTTAATGGGGAGTGGGTGCAGGATATGGCTGTCTAGGGTGATTAGCTTGTGGTCAGATCTGACCAGCGTTGACCTGACCTCTGGCATGGAACATTGGTTACCCACATTAGTAATGACCATGTCCAGGATATTGCTGCCCATGGTGGTGGTGTGGACAAGTTGATCAAAGGTGTTGGGATATCTGAATTCCAGACAACGTTGATCATATGAATAGGTATACGGGTAGTTCACCCAGTTGATGGTGGGTTACTTGACATAAACCATAAATAAGGTACTGTGTTGTACCTTAATATTTCACGGTATCTTTAGATATGACACATGGGAATCCTGGTACATGGTGTTGGATCTGTAACAAGCTACAAGCTGGATTGCAGTCTTTCCCAGTGTTAACTGCACTTGGGTAATTTTGGTTGCATTCACATGCATTATGTTGAGCAACTAGGCTGGTGGTGTGGATATCCTTAATGAATATGACACAACTCTGTGTTATTTGTTCCAGTCCAGGTTGTGTGGGCAGAAGGTGTGCTATGAATCAGAGCCTGGTAATGCAGGTGTGCTCTCTGGAGCCTTGGAGCAGGTCACTGTCACTGCACAGACATCAATGTTTTCCAATGTACTGATTGAGTTGAATGTGTGCATTTTTAGTTTTAAAGCTGTAGCATTGAGTACCATTAACCTTACAGTTTGCTTGATTGTAACTGATACTGTGGTGAAATTAACGTTTGATGCTTGACTACAAATGGCAATATAGGGGTGTCAAGAACTGTAGCCGGTATCCAGACTCCCAGGGGCAACATGTGCAGGCTATGTCTGTCAAAGCATCGTGGTCTGTCAACCATGTCAGACCAGCCAGACAGATACTTTTATCCCCTTAGAAAGACACTGGAAGCCTCGCCAAGTTTGATATTGTACTGTGGTATCGATCAGGTCAATGTCAGTTTGCTACTCAGGGCTAGGAGCATACCTGTCTGGGCTACAAGATCTGACAGCTCCTATATGTGTCTTTTCATGCAGTCCAAGCTAGTACATCCCAGGTCATGCACAACAACATGGACTATGACAGCTGTATGTGTACTTGTTGTTGGGTGACCTGAGTGCATAGGTTATGTGGCTGATCATGGCAAACAGGCAGCTGACAGTAACTTTCTCCTTGTTTAGCTTGGTGTGTGCAACATCACTGTGCTTGACTTTGCAGTCAAATATGACTACTGTTGGGTATGTTTCTGGCCATATGTGCTATGGGGGAGCGACACATGATTTTGTGACCTATGTCATATGGGTTGTGTTTGGTGACTGTCTGTTCCAGCTTGGGAGGTTTGTTGCTTGGGCAGCTATTTGAAAGCCTCTGTGAATGTGTGTGTGTGCTTTGTGTTGCTATGTGTGGGTTTCCTTAGTGTGTTTTGGGAAGGGGTATGTGTTGAGTGTGGTGTGGTGCATGCGTTAACCTTCACCTCTTGACTGTCTAGTCCAGTCTTGGCTGTAGACAGCTTGCCTTCCAGTTTGGCTATGTAAGCGCATCCCTGACAGTGTGTAGAGTTGGGTATTAGGAGGGGTTTGTCAGTATACATTAGACAAATGGTACTTTTCCTCAAGATGTCCAGATACATAAGCCGGATATTAGTAAACCCCAGTAGTTGCCTGTGAGCATGCCTGTATAAGTGTTTTGTAATACAAGTACCAAGTACTGTCTTTAGTTTACTTATTGCTTATAAAGAGTTCTGAGCAAGTGCTGATTACAAGGAAATATTTGACTGATGAAAATAAAAAACGCAGGCTATTTCAACCTAAAACGAGCTACCTTTAGCAGCAATCCTCATAAGAGAAGCAGGTCACATCCTGTTAGTTGATTCCAGATGATGCAAGGGCCAGCAGGCTTGTAGCCTTTTTCTGGTATATCCTCAACTAGCAAGCAGACCAGTCAGGTCTGTTGGGCACAGACGCCCACTCTCCAAACAGACAGAGTCAGGTATCAATAGACTCTGCTGCTATCACCAGGATCAGGATATAATCAGAGATTCTAAGCCGTCACCTATAAAGCAGCTATTTCTTTTGACCAGCAGTCTCCTACATCTTACACTCCTACTGCAGATATTAAACTGTGTGGTCTGACAACTTGATTTCAGTACAACAAGCTGGCTGCAGCACTGTGCACAACTTTACATACAGTATTTGAAAGCACCTGTTAGGATGGCAAGGAGGGGTTAGAGTACACAAACCTGCAGGTTCAACAGGTGAGTCTATACTCTCAATATCCACTCTTTTTGTAGGTGTGTAGATAGCTGTTTGCCTTAGCCATAGAACAAGGCTCACAACACATTTGCAGAACATGTACACATGCATATCTGTTATGCCCTGCAAATACTAGTACTGAAAGGTAGAAATTGCATAACTGATGTGCATGGATGGGTACCTAGATTTCACAGTAGGCTTTGCTATCATGGTGCTAAACTGTCAGATGAACCACATTCATATGTAGCCTATTGGGGCATGTTGTAATTGCTAAGAGACCTAACTACAGTTTGCATAACATAACACAACTGCTATGTATAATGGAATACATGTAAGACACGCACATCTGCTTATAACACTGTGTATTTGAACGGTATGCCCACACTATCCCACATGGCAACACAGTTTTGCAAAAGTACTTCACCTTTCACATGTTTAGATATTTTAACATTAGACATAATTATGGGTGTATTACAGTCAGATGCACAAATACGTTTCCTTCATGTAGCACATATTTGCCGACCAAACACTGCCACAGACAGTGTCTGGAAGACATTGCATGGTTTTCAAAACCCAAGCTGTCATTCCTTTTGGTGTGTGAGGGGTTTGACCTGTGACTTACATCAGTACAAACAAAGAATACTACAGGCCTGACTACTGTTCAACATTACGTTATTACAAGACGGCTAGTTCAAATATATGCTTTTAGTAAACTGACATTATTAGAGAACAACTGCTATATTCACTGACATGCTACTTGTTTCACATACCTTTTTTGTTGGTCTTCCAAAATGACAACAGCTTTGTATTCACATGTGCTTTTTTAAGGTTTTTCTCTCTTTCTCAGCTCTAAGTCTGTAAAGACATACAGATGATTTGAATGTATGTCAAACCATCTTTTTATAGTTAGATATCGGTACCATGTGCTATGCTGAGCACCAGTTGGTGTTCAACATTAGCTAATTACACGCATAGCAGCTGTGTAGTTACTCCATTAGCCAATACAATGGCAACAGAGGACTATAATGGAGTACTCCATGTGGGCGTTGGCCCTTTGCATTACTTGTGAGGAAGACATCCTGGAAGTGTGGGCTGATATCTATTACAACAGTTGTATGGAGAAGAAAATTATATTGTGTGGAATGTCCAGGAGTTCTGGTCAAAATGTGAGTACTGCTGCTATATGTGTTGAACACTGCTAGTTTTACAGGGTTTGTCTGAATTTAATACTTCTGCATGGGTTTCAGTCTGACCAAGTTGTTTGTGTGGCCAGCTCAAGACTGTATGGCTATCCATTTAATGGTCTGAGGTTTACCTTTTATGTTTAGTGTGCTCCCCAGACATTTGTAAATTTCTGTAAATGTGTATCATACTGTGCTGATAAGAATCAGTAAATGGTAACACTTCCTGGTGTAATTACCTTTCAACCCTCTGAAATGATGCGTTAAAACAAACCCTGTAACAACAGCAGCTTTCTCATTGTCTAACAGCAAATATTTCACATAAGGCCATGTTACTGTGACTATGTCCAAGTATGTCAAGGTTTCACCAGATGTCATACAGTGTGGGATTAATTGATTATGGTATACCAGTATTTATTGTTGTAATTTGTTTGGGTTTGTGGGAGATGGGGATGTGTACATAGAAGAGGCAGGTGTTAGACTTATTACTGATAATGGAGACAGTCTATAGTTGTACATTGACAAAACTGTCAGCATGGTAACAGTACTAAAGTAATAGTATGTCTGCAGGCATCTGTTATTCTCGATGATGATACAGATATATACATGGGCTTATGTTACTTACATGATGACCTCTCTTTCTCTATGTGAAAACCTATCCCCTAGTGGATTAATACTATGGTAATTGCAGGCTGAATAATTAAGTAATGCACTGTTAATTGCTTCCTGTATTGCATGCAGGTAATGTTACTCATTGAAGCCTTTGGGCAATACATCAGAATGTAATAAAGTTTTGTAAAATAAAATATGTCTGTGTATTTTTCTGTGTATTTTTCTTATGGATATTTGCAGTCATTGTAGTGGTGTTGCTGACAAACCTTACTTTGGCTCATTGTTGTATGACGTGTGAGGTGATGTTCAGGGAAGAATTAAGACAGGCACTGACTGGGTGGCAGTGAAGAATTACTGAATAGCTGGGTAACTACAGCAGAGCTAGTAAGAGAGATGGCTAGAAAGGTGCCTGGTGTGACATCTGGAAAGAGGAAGGAGGACAAGGAGCCCTGGTGGTGGAATGAAGAAGTACAGGAGAGTATACAGAGAAAGAGGTTGGTGAAGAACAAGTGGGATTGTCAGAGAGATGAAGAAAGTAGACATGAGTATAAGGAGATGAGGTGCATGGCAAAGAAAGAGGTGGCAAAGGCTAAGGATAAGGCATATGAAGAGTTGTATAAAAGGTTGGATACTAAGGAGGGAGAAAAGAACCTGTACCGATTTGCTAGACAGAGGGACCGAGCTAGTAAAGATGTGCAGCAGGTAAGTGTGATAAAGGATAATGAGGGAAACATACTCACATGCGAGGAGAGTGTGTTGAGCAGATGGAAAGAGAACTTTGAGGGGTTGATGAATGAAGAGAATGAGAGGGAGAGAAGGTTGGATGATGTGCGGATAGTGAATCATGAAGTGCAGTGGATTAGCAAGGAGGAAGTAAGGATAGCTATGAAGAGGATGAAGCTGAAAGGCTGTTGGTCCAGATGACATATCTGTGGAAGCATGGAGGTGTTTAGGTGAAATGGCAGTGGAGTTTTTAACTAGATTGTTCAATGAAATCTTGGAAAGTGAGAGGATGCCTGAGGAATAGAGAAAAAGTGTGTTTTGGTACCGATTTTTAAGAATAAGAGTGATGTGCAGAGCTGCAGTAACTACAGAGGGATTAAATTGATCAGTCACAGCATGATGTAATGGGAAAGAATAGTGGAAGCTAGGTTACGAAGAGAGGTGATGATTAGTGATCAGCAGCATGGTTTCATGCCAGGAAAGAGCACTACAGATGTGATGTTTGCTCTGAGAGTGTTGATGGAGAAGTACAGAGAAGGTCAGAAGGAGTTGCATTGTGTCTTTGTGGATTTAGAGAAAGCATATGACAGGGTGCCTAGAGAGGAGTTGTGGTATTGTTTGAGGAAGTTGGGAGTGTCAGAGAAGTATGTAAGAGTGGTACAGGATATGTACGAGGGTAGTGTGACAGCGGTGAGGACTGCGGTGGGAGTGACGGATGCATTTAAGGTGGAGGTGGGATTACATCAAGGATCAGCTCTGAGTCCTTTCTTATTTGCAATGGTGATGGACAGGTTGACAGACGAGATCAGACAGGAGTCTCTGTGGACTATGATGTTTGCAGATGACATTGTGATCTGTAGTGAGAGTAGGGAACAAGTGGAGGAGACCCTGGAGAGGTGGAGATATGCTCTAGAGAGAGAAGAGGAATGAAGGTCAGCAGGACTAAGACAGAATATATGTGTGTGAATGAGAGGGAGGATAGAGGAATGGTGAGGATGCAGAGAGTAGACGTGGTGAAGGTGGATGAGTTTAAATGCTTGGGATCAACAGTTCAGAGTAATGGTGAGTGTGGAAGAGAGGTGAAGAAGAGAGTACAGGCAGGATGGAAGGTGGAGAAGAGTGTCAGGAGTGATTTGTGACAGACGAGTACCAGTAAGAGTGAAAGGGAAGGTCTACAAGAGGGTATTGAGACCAGCTATGTTATATGGGTTGGAGACAGTGGCATTGACAAAAAGGCAGGACTCAGAGCTTGACATGGCAGAGTTGAAGATAAGATTTGTACTGGGTGTGGCGAGGATGGACAGGATTAGGAATAAGTATATTAGAGGATCAGCCCAGGTTGGAAGGTTTGGAGACAAAGCCAGAGAGACAAGATTACGTTGGTTTGGACATGTGCTGAGGAGGGATGCAGAGTATATTGGGAAAAAGATGTTAAGGATGAAGCTGCCAGGTAACAGGAAAAGAGGAAGGCCTAAGATAAGGTTTATGGATGTGGTGGGAGAGGACATGCAGGTGGTTGGTGTGACAGAGCAGGATGCAGAGGACAAGAAGAAATGGAAACAGTTGATCTGCTGTGACGACCCCTAATGGGAGCAGCCGAAAGAAGAAGTTGTATGACATATCGTAATAGTGTAGCAGCATATTTTTCACATATTTTGTTCATAATGGGGGGGGGGTGGCTGAATGTGTGATTGATATGGTCCATGTTATACCCAAATTTGCACACTGCCCAAGGTGTTTTCTATCATTAAACTTTGTGAAAGATGTACTTTCTCCGTATAAATATGTTTATACACCACATTTATGTATATGTGTGTGTGTGTGTGTGTGTGTGTGTGTGTGTGTGTGTGTGTGTGTGTATATATATATATATATATATATATATATATATATACACACATCCGTAATACCGATAATATTTATTGCATACATTTATGTATATCTCCATAAATACGTACGTTTCTTTACATATCTATATCTTATCTATGTATATATATATATATATATATATATATATGGGTCTACTTTCATACACCGAACGCATATCACCGACACACACATCCCGACCCCAAACAACCGACAACACACCACACCGACACCGCAACATACCGAACAACAAAACACCGACACAAAATACGCCAAATACACAAGCACACAACAACACATCCACTAACCTTAACCTAAACCCTAACCCTAACGTCCGACACCATCGCACACTTCACCTACCTGCACCCTAACCCTAACTCACTTACCCACCCCTAACCCAAGCACCGACACCATCGCACACTTCACCTACCTGCACCCTAACCCTAACTCACTTACCCACCCCTAACCCAAGCACCGACACCATCGCACACTTCACCTACCTGCACCCTAACCCTAACTCACTTAACCCGTCCCAAAACTACAGTCCCTCACTATCACACACTTTCCTAACCCGAACCCTACCTCCGACACAAACACACACTCACCTGTCCCACATCCTAACCCGACATCCCACAATTTCGCACACTCACCTGACCGCTCCTAACTCCGTAACTGTCGCACACTCATCATGTCACGATCGCACATTTCCCTTGTCGGTCTTTCCGCTGTCGGTGAATCTCCCGGTCGGTAAACCTACCTGTCGGTCATTTAGTCTCCTCTTCCCGCGTGTCGGCGAATCGTCGTTTCGGTCTCCCGAAGTAGACCCATATATATATATATGTTTATATAATACACCTTTCCTGTGGTACATGAAAGTTTGTCCTACTTCCACACTATCTTCCCTTTTGTAGAGTAACCTGTCTGAAAAAACATTTGACATAAGTACATCTCAGATAGCTTAGTGGTATGTCACTCTGAATATGGTATACATGGTCCTAGGTTCAAGTCCTGGAAGTGTTTATTATTTTACTGCTTCTCAGAGTAGGGACTGCTAGATAAAGAGTGATTAAGGGACTTTTAAGCAGTTGTAAGCAAGTTTGCCCATATTTGTATGGCGGTAAGCAGAGATTGCACAGTTTAAGTAGTTATTCGTTTAACCTTGTTTTAGTGTCACTTACCAGCACACAAACCTCCTTATAACTGCCTTAATCACTCTGTATCCAACAGCCTTTATTATGGCCATCAAAAAGATAATCAACCCTTGCAGATCTTGAACCCTGGGCCATGCACACCATAGTCACTGCCCTTACCACTAAGTCATCTGAGACGTATGCAAGCTTGATGGTTTTTAAAATATAACTTTTACTACAGGGATTCCACAGTACTGAAAACAAATGTGACAGTCAGTTGGTGTACATATGTATAGTACATTTTAATATTCATATGTTTGTGAAACAAACATATATACATATGCAAGTATACATGTTTATAAATGTGAGAAATAAATACTAAATATGTATATGCTTGTATGCATGTATATGAGTGATGTGTAGCTATAGATATAAATATATAAATATGTACATTTATACATATATAAATACATATATGAGGTTATAAAAGTACATATGTATATATATATATATATATATATATATATATATATATATATATATATATATATATATATATATAAAACTGTGTGTGTGTTTTATGCATATCTGTGTATATACACAAAATGACATTTATGTGCAGGATAACTAGTATTATTAAAATAATAAGCTATGGCAGGTTGTGAACCCAGGACCTTATACATGATACACACAGTAACATACCTCTGAGCCATTTGCACACTGACATTGCATGATGTTATTTCATACATAACAAGCATTACAGTATAGCTTACTATTGTATCTATTTACTTGATTTTATGTTGGTTAAGCAGGATAGTGCGACTACATACATGTCCATCAAAGTTGCAGGTAGAAGAGCTGCAGTCATAAATACATGATTAAGTAATGCTATATTTGCAGGGTACTACAGGCTGTTATAGACAAATACTACCTGGTTGCTCTGTATTATGTTGGGTAATTACACCCACCATACTTGTTAAATTTTGAGACATTGGTGTATTCTATAGGCTGTAGTAGTGGGAAATGTACCAATGTCATTATAGCGGCTCCATGGAGGTTTAGGTCAGTCTTTTAATCATGTTTGTGCATAAGGGGGAGACATAACAGAGGGTGAGGAGCACATGAGTACAATCACTGACGGTCCTAGATACATGACATATGCATGTATGTAATGCTTTAGTACTATGGTTAACATGCAAGTCAAGGTTGACATTAATGTGTACTATTACAGATAGGAGCATAGGGGATTTGCCAGTTGTTAAAGGTTTGATATATTACATTTGAAGAGGAGAGCAGGACAGTGGTGATACTATACTGTGATCTTAAACCATGTTGAGAGTGTACAGTGAGCTTGTATTTGATTAGATAGTTCAGGTGTTGGTTATGGATGCATTCCACCATACTTTGGCTACAAATAGGTATGGGTGTATAGTTTTGACAGTCCAGTACAGCTTTCCCTTGATGTAGTGTTATTACATGGGACATCTTCCAGATGTAGGTGACCTTAGCTTAGGATATACTTCAATTGATCAGTATGGGGATTGGGTAGGGTAGCACATCATCTGCCTTTTGCAGATACTGTACTGGTAGGGGATCACCAGACAGGGTATTTCCTTAACAGTTTTAATAAATGCACAGATGAAAGAAGTGGCAACTGTTTGAAAGTAGCGGTTGAGATGAAGAGTGGCCAGCATGTTATTTGCACTTGAGCAACTAGGGGATAACTGACGTGATATTTGATGGAGAGTCAAACTGTTGAAGGTATTGGCTACATAAGCTTTAGGTTTTCAGTTTGTGCTTGAGGGGTAGGTGTGATGTATCCATCTGGTTGGACACATATGTTTATGCCTGGACAAACTCTTTGGGTTTTATGTTATCTTTGTCATAGGTGTTAGTAATACTTTATGGTTTTTAGTCATACCTACACACCATGACCTACCCCTTTAGCCTGACAAACCAGGCAGGTCTGACCCTAGCCCTGAGTATGATCCTTCTATCACCAGAAGGATACCACAATACAAGTGCAAACTTAGTTCAACAATTGGGTAAGCTTCTGGTGTCAGTCTGAGTGGATCCAGTAATTGTTGGCCTGGGATGGCATGAATAGCAGACCACAATGCTTTGCCATACATGCCCTGCATGTGCCACCCTTGTGATGGCAGATACTGTCTAAGGCTCTTGGCACAGCTATAGTGCCTGTATTATTCATGTTTCACATGACCAATGCGACATTAACGGCTACAAGCAGGCAGAATGTGCATGTAATGCTAGTCAATTGTAAGTGTAACCCTCCAAATCCACTCACATGAGGCACACCTTAAAACAGAGGACACCGACATCTATGCAGTGACAGACACATGGTGCAAGGCTCCAGGGAGTAGCCATGCATTAGCAGGCCATAGGTCATATCACACTTTTCAGCCAACTAACCTGGACCACATCACTAACATCAGAGTCATGTCCATATTCATAACAGCTATCCACACCTTTAGGCTATTTGCTCAACTTAATGTATCCAAGATTATCCAAGTGGAAGCAAGTGTGGGCAAGAACACAATCAAAATTGTACCTTGCTACAGATCCCCACACACACACCATGATTCCCAATCATAATTTCTTGATACAACAGAAAAGATTACTGTACAACACAAAACCCTAATAATGTCAAACATCAACTAACCCACCATTAAGTGTGACAACTACTGATGTACCAATATTTTTGCTCTTAGGTGAATTCTTCAATATCCAAACACAGAGTAATCACCATAGACATGGACATCCCACCACCACCCCCTATTAGGGACAGCAGTGTAAAACGTGTCTCCCAAGCCAACATCACACTGCTTAGAACAGAAGTGGCTGTAGACAAGACACATGCAACTGCCACATCCTGCCCAAATGCATGTCAGAAGCACTTATATGACTGCATGCATCATGCTATCACTAACAGAAGCAAGATGCTGTCATCCATAACATTTGTGGCAATCTGCTGGTCCCCCGCCATAAACAAACCGTAGGACAGAAAAACGAAATTGATGCAAACAAGATTAACATCCCATAAATGCAGGAAATCTGTAGTTAGCCTCAGTAAGACATGAAGATCCCTCAGCAGGTCAGCCAAAAGTAGGTAAGGAAAGTAATCAACATTGTAAAGACAAACGCAAAGCATTCTATAGCAACAATGTCAACAATGTCAACAGCAACACACTCAATGGCAATAGATATGCAGAACCAACTAATTCTTGCAACATACTGGCCAATAGGTAAATTGCTAACTTTACTAACTTCTCACCCCAGAAAGGGACAATTTGTATCCCTGAAGTATGCAATGTTCCTGTAATCACAGCTGAACAGGGGAACAGCACAATCTCCCAGTACCAGAACACAGCATCACTGGGACCTAATTACTTTCCAGGCTGCATTCTATACAAGCTAATGAACAAAGTGGCACACACACAGCCCAAGTACCATTTTGGGTGGCACAGTGGTGCAGCGGTTAATGCTGTCGCTCACAGCAAGAGGTTCTCTGGTTCGATACTCAGCTGGGGTGCCTTCTGTGCGGAGTTTGCATGTTCTCCCTGCATTCACGTGGGTTTCCTCCAGGTACTCCGGTTTCCTCCCACATTCTAAAGACATGCTTCTGGAGCATTTCTCCCCAGGCCTCCGCTGAAAACAGGATCTGTGGAACCTAGTCAGACTTTCCTGGTCAACAAATGTTAAATAAATAAAAAATACATTTTGAATCATACACTCACTTGAAGCTTAGTGTACAATGAATGGCACACAGCAACAGTTATCCCACTCCACAACAGGTGAGCCAACACAAACCCCAACAAGTAACCCATTAGCATGACAATCGTGATCTGCAAGGTCAGGATTATCAGATATAGGTAATATACACAGTATGCATCACACACATTTTTGGTTTGTAAAAAACAGACCATGTATCCTATACCTGATAAACTTTTTTTTAGCAGCCACCACCACCATTGAGGTATGTTAGGTGGATCACACAGCCCATCTACATCCTGGCATGGCTTTCAGCAGCATCCTGCACTCTGGGATCATAGATAGTCTCAAAAATAGATATAGACCCCTGAGTTGCAAAGCGACTGACAGAACACACAGTGTGACAGTAGGACAGTCCAAATGTCCTGTGTCTTCTCGTTTGGTATCTACCTCTCAGAAGTACAGGCTAGCACAGAAAATCTTTGGCTAACAAAGTTCACAGATGAATGGAAACCTGGAGCAATATATTAACAACACTAACAATGTGTACATCCCATGAAGTGGCCTAGTGACACACATGGCTGTTGCAAAAGCCATGTTGCAAAGCTCCCTGCAAATACATGCATGGTCCCCCCCTTTGTTACAAACTATGTACCCATAAACTAGCACATATGTGGGAGTATACTTAACACCTTAAGTGTGATATGAGACCTTGACACACAGGTGGACAGCAGTCACTCCTTTGCTGAACACATCCTCACAGCACTGCAGAAGTCCTTGGACATGGCACACATTAGAACTCATTTCATATCCATGGAAGATAGGGTCATTGTTCTCGTGTACTCATCAGTCATTAGACCCATTATAGAGTACAGCACCACTTTTGATATGTAGCTCACAAGACATAAACAACTGGAAAGGCCACAGAAAATCCTCACAAAGAGGATTACCATCCTTAAGCAGGTACCCTACACAGACCTTCCCAAACAATCCTCCCTTTCCCAGCTCTCTTTCACACTCGACATTACTCTGAACTGTGGATCCCATATATTTCAATTCATCCAACTTCACCAACTGTACTCCTTGCATACTCACCATTACTCTATCCTCCCTCTCATTCACACAGTTATAGTCTATGTTAGTCCTGCTGACCTTCATTTCTCTCCTCTGTAGGACACATCTGCACCTCTCCAGGGTCTCTTCTACCTTTGCAGTACTCTGAGTACAGAGGACAATGTCATCTGCAGACATCATAGTCCACGGTCACCCATGTCCATTGCCATATGTCAACCTGTCCATCTCTTTGCAGTGCACCTCATCTCCTTATACACCTTTATACACAGTTACATTAACAATAGGACACATGTCCCAACAGTAAGCTATCACCATTAACCCACAATAACAGGTGTGCAACATTGTCAGAGCAAACAGAACACATGCATATATGGAACAGCAGTGGCCACTACAACAATATGATGGTGGGATATATAACATCAGGCCACCAATTATATTAATTAAACAGTAACATTAATCAGAGGCACCGGAAGGTGTTGAAGACTGGGGGGGGGGCGGAGGGTGAGAGGGGCACTTAGTGATCTAAAAAAGGCAATTTTTTAAAACTATTCACTACCACAACATAGGTTCACTTGAAGGACATTTTAAGCTTAGCCAGTTTCCCTTTTAGTGCTTGAATTAACATTTCCCGATTGGTCTTCATACCTCTCAACCTAGAAACATCAAAAATCTGGACAAGGCTCATGAGAAATAGGTAGAAATTTGTACGCTGATTAACATCCTAATTTGCATATATAATTACGTAACCCCACCCACTCCAATGGAATTGTGGGATACCAACTTTCAAACGCAAACTGAAGAACAGGCAACCAAAATATGGTACCAGAGTCCCCCTGCAGCCACTCCGCTATCCCATTACCTGGCTATTTTGCCCCATTTACCATACACACTAATGTGTGCATACTGCTTTACACTAACAGACATATTGTATAAGCAATACTGTCTCACAATAAAAATAGACTTGGCATTAAAACTTGTCTGCCCTTGAAACTTGCATTCATTGAAACAGCATTGAAACCCGCACCACATCCAAAAAAAATGCATCTGGCCAGTGGTGGATAAAGATTACCTTTGGGCTGTTTTCAAATCATTGGCCCCTTGCACACAAAACAAGAAACATACATGTGTTCTTTTCTTTGATGAACCTTCTTGACTTTATTAAATTATATTCCTTGTATAATACAGCACACTTGTTATACAGAGCGCATTTTAAATTTATTGTTTAAACATTTTTCCGGTAGACTGCATGGCAATGAAACAAAATGCATGAACCAATAATGCCAAAACTGCCCAGTTCGGAACATTTCCATCATAAAAGTCTACTTCCACACCCACACTATAAATAGAATGACAGCAGTGTAAGCCATAGGCATCTTGCACAGCTTCTCACAACTATTTTCAATTTCATTTTTTTTTTGGGGGGGGGGGGTCAGTGACACATTTTAAACATTGCTTGTATAATTTTGTAAAGTTGCTAGAAAAAAATGTGTTACCACCATGCATTTCACTAGCAAGTCTTAAACCCAGGACTCTATGTATTACAGTCAAAGCAACATATCACTATGCTAAATCAGCAGCTTCCTGGAAGACTGAAACTTACTGGAAGACTGAAACTTACTGGCTATGATTTAGTGAATTTATTTCTCACTTCTCACCACAGCTCTCAACCTCTTAGCACATAAAAACTGAACAAACAAAGCCAATAATGGGGGAATACAAATTTAGTTCTCACTATAGCTCTCAACTCTTAGCAGAAAATACCTGGGGGAATACAAGTTCATTTCTCACTATAGCTCTCAACTCTCAACACAAAAAACCTTGGCAAAGCTGACAAGTGGTGGTAGCTAGGGACTTTAGTCACTGCTGATTTAGGCAGTGAAAAAGAGATGCCTGTCTCCACTCTTGGACTGTCATTTCCCAGTTCAGTGATACAAGTTCAGAAGGGAATTAGTGGTGAAGAAGAATGAAATAATTTAAAATCATATCCTATCACAGTGCATAGTACTACAGATATAACTCAAGACATAGAAATATGTTTTTCTTTCTCATTTGTGAAGCAGAAATTTTCCACACAGCTTATGTATAGGTTTCCTCCTCAGTGAATAACATGATGGGTCAAAAGCAAACCAACATTAGTTATGCAGACAGATGGATGCCTTATCATGTAGATAAAGTGATAAAAGACACCTTTTCCTGCTGAAAGGCATGCACTTTAATCAGTAAATTATGATCTGGGGAAAAGTAAAATGCTGAAAAGGTACCGCAGCTTGACACATACGTGGAATCAAAATGCTCAGCCCATGAAGTTTCAAACATTTGATGATCTTAGAAAGATTTTAATTAGTGAATAGCCAATCTGATTATAGCAGATGGAGGGAAAGCTCAGTTACTGTGCTTGTCAACGTAGTTGTTGTGAAAATGCTTAGCAACCCTGCCCATGCAAATGAGGATTTGAAAAGGAAAAATTAGACACACACACACACGTTATTACAGATGCTGTGGGTACAGCATTTGAGGGTGAGAAGGGAGTTACTGTATCGTTTGGACATGACCAAGACATTACAAAAGCGGAAAGGAATGATAAGGTATCCATATATTTCAAACACAGCTGTAGCAGATCACACATGCACAGTGGTAAGAAGTGAGTTATATTATGTATACTGCTTAGTGAACTTTGTAACCAGGCAAAAGAGGAAAGGGTGTCTTCTTGAGTGCTACACCTACCAAGTACATAACAAAAGGAGGAATGTGAGGAAATGCAGATAATTTTATCTGTTTCCTTACGCTACTTCATTCACACACACGCATTTCGCCTGCCATTCTGCGGCTTCTGTCGATAATTCAAATTGTTCCCAGGGCAATTTGTCTGCGTGCTGCAGCTGCCGATACTCCAAATCTCCCGCTCGCATTGCAGCCGATGAAATCTCTTGCCTGGCTGGAGAAATTGCAGGCTGGAATCCCTGATATCATCGCGTACGGCAGGCTGGAATCCTTGACGAGCTGACATCATCGCATACGGGGTGATGTAATCTTACGAAAATTTAAAAGCAGAAAAAAGTTATCAGCTGCAAAATTGGGGCACCCTTACCCCCTCGCTCTATGTTTCCGGTGCCCATGACATTAATTATACAACAGTTACATTAACAATAGGACACGTATCCCAACAGTAAGATATCCCCATTAACCCACAATAACAGGTGTGCTACATTGCCCGAGCAAGCAGAACACATGCATATATGGAACAGCAGTGGCCATTGCAACAAGATGATGGTGGGATATATAGCTTCAGGCCACTAATTATATTAATTGAACAGAAACAGTAATCGAACAACAGTTAAATAAACAATAGGACACATATCCCAACAGTAATGTATACCCATTAACCCAAAATAACAGGATTTCGACATTGACAGAGCAAACAGAAAACATGCATATATGGTACAACAGTGGGCATTAAACCAGTATGGATGCAGCACTAATAGCAACAGGCCCCCAATGATAGTATTTGACTATAAACATGTAATTGGACAACAGTTAAATAAACAATAGGACACATGTCCCAACAGTACAGTTTTATGAAAACATACCCATTCATTTATGTATGGCAATTATTGTTTGAGATAAAATGGGGGAGAGAAAGTGACATACATAAATTAACAGATGTAGATTCTTGCAGAGATGACAATTTTAATAATACTTCCTCTAATCATTACTCTACATGTATTATTTCCACAACATAGGTGCTAGGTTTGGGCAATGGTATATTTCTACACAAGTATATAAGTACAGCCTTCTTATAGCCACTTTTATAACATGTATTATCTAGCAAACCTGTTGGAGAGATTTCAATTAACACTACGTAACTGTTTCTACTCATCTTCATATAGTCAGGGTGACATATATCCACTAATGCTGTGTGTGTGTGTGTGTGTGTGTGTGTGTGTGTGTGTGTGTGTGTGTGTGTGTGTGTGTGTGTGTCCTACTGCTATACCCTGCTTTGCTTTCTATCAGTCAACTTGGTTGTTGGAAACAAGAAACAGTTGTAGTGATGACATTACAGTTTACATTTCTTGGTAAATACACTACTTGCTATGTACTTATGTTGCTGTCATTTGCAGCCTTGCTGTTTGACTGTGGGGACTGCTGGACATAGAACTACAGCTTTTTACAGGTGATGTATACCCTTTTCTTACCTGACACACCTGTGGAAGAAAGGTTTATTAACACTACCTGACTGTTCCTACACATATCACAACATTCTACATGAAATTATGATTCAGCTTGCTAGCAGTCCCCAGATTAGAACCGTGCCTGTTTGTGACTAAAGTTCAACAGCTGTTTCTTAAATTAATAGAATACATATAAGAACACACATCTAGTCCAAGTTTCATCACTTTATTAACAGGCATGACCACTTTTATTTATAAATAACATATATGTGAGTCATTCAATTAGTTTTTACAAGCAATAACCATTCTTAATACTGTAAGTTAACTTTATTCTGCTTTATATTTATTTGCCTACTACAAGATACATAGGTACACACCAGCCTCGTGACACAACCTTTGCAACCTATTTGCATATGCCTGTACATTTGCAGCTTGCTCATCTGCAGCTGTAAGGGAGATAAAAACAAAATTAATGCATACCTATCCATCACATACAGAGGCTATAGTTTACAATAATATTCAAAATCATACTTACACATGGCTGGGACACATCCAACCTGGATTTCTTGGATCCAAGTATCCAAAAGATCCCTCTTTCTCTGCTTCAAGTCGGCATAGTGGTGCTGGACTTGCTCACCAGTCCTAGGGATGCCAGTGGCACTGATGAGTTCACAGGCTAATCTTACTCAGGCCTCCGCTTTGTACTGGGAGCCTTGGTACTGTTCCTGCAGCAGTCTCATGTCATGGTTTTCTTCCAGGAGTCGAACCACGACCTTCGACTCCTGGATGCACAGAATCGAGCACCTTCCCCAATGCCAGCCATAATGTCTAACAGTGGGGAGCTACAAGCAGTTCTGAGCTATATTCCTGCCTGAGAGGTTTAAATATGGCTGATTTCCCGCACTTTGCCATGATTGGATGATTTTGAATATGCTAAGCTTGTCTAAGTGCTGAGCAAACTTGTCAAGCTGGTATAAGCATTGTTTAAAGGGGTAGATAGTAAGCACTGCTTACCAGTGCGCAAATCTGCTTAGCTGCACTAATTCTTGCTTAAAAGTTCCTCCTTTAAGCACTGCTCATACTGGCTAAGCACACTTCAGTATAGCTTGGCATTTGTTAATTTTATTTTTAGTGAGTATGACCATTATGAGGTTGATTCATCATACATAACTTGTTAGGATATGTATGTTTAACTTCAATAACATCTCCCTATGTGCTTTCATGACATTACAATCTCTGGGTGACTATAATATCTGGCACACTTGTGTTTATATGGATGTTTCAATAATTTCTTACAATGACACATTACATCTGGAATATCGTAGTACTCTAGTTTAAAAATGTTTATGTTATTTACTACCTAATTATGCAAAATGTAATAAACTTATTGTTTTCACATTATAAAATAAATTGCCCTTTATTGGGATTCAAACCATGAATACCTATATATTAAGCAAATGCTCTAATCACTACACTATTTCAGTTATCATTGATTTTTGTATTTTTTTCTGTTTAGATCATTTATATGTGTAAGCTGAGCTAAGCAAAGGGCAGTGGCATGCAAACCCGCTGCGCATTGCTTACACTTTAAAAAAGAAAGAAAAAAACTTAAAAAGGAAAGTTAAATTTAATTTTTATGACATTTCATACTTCATAGATGTGGGGGGAATCAGTACAGTCTGGGGACAGGGGCTTAACATACAGGCTGTTTGTTTGTTTACATTTTTTTTTTCAGTGTTCGCAGACATTGAATGCATTTTTTACATTTCACTGTCTGCAGACCCTGAAATAATACTTAATATTAGAGCCGGGCTCTAATATTAAACATCTTTAACTTGTGCGAGACAGGGGGTGTGTTTAAACCTCTGTGCAGTGCTTAGACATGCCCCCTGGGCTCACACACGTTTCGTGTCCATGTAGAGGGTACAGCAGCATGTCCTCATGAATATTCAGGGTGTGCTGCTGCACCGTAGCTACACTGACCACTCCATGCAAGGATAGCACCATCCTTGCACGGAGCTTCATAAATCCTGGGATTGGTCTTGTTAAGTGTACAAAAGCAACCTTTAAAGCAAGAAAGCTGCAGCACCAAGAAAACATCAACTTGGGGCAGAAATGTGATATAAAAGAACAAATGCAAATATAACTTAGGAAGGAATATTTTAGAACACTTAAATTAACCCTGAAAATAGTGTTGGCATCTAGGAACAAAATTCAAGCTATAAACCAGTTTGTTCTTCCTGTCATAACTTACAGTTTTGGAGTGATTGACTGAGCCCAAAAGGTGTTGGACAGATTAGTCAGGAAAACAAAAAGGATGCTTCATGCTCATCAAATGAGTTAGGTTCATAGGTTGGTACTAAGCTATCGGCCCTAGGACGTATACAAGCCTAGCCATACCAATTCCCTGGCTATTTCTTCCTACACTATTTACTTCCCTGGACCCCTGTCTGGCAGTTATAAAAATAAGTGCATACCAAGATTATACATTCCCCATTACAAAGGAGATATGGGCACACTTTATTTATTTTATTTTACATTTGTTGACCGGCTAGTCTAACTGGATATATGTCCATTTTCAGTAGAGGCCCGGGGAGAAAAGCTCCAAGCATCGGCAGTGACAAAGCATACAATATATACGAATAGTAAAATAAGTTACAGTACATTGTTTAAATTGTAAGAAAGATAAACTTGTACAGAGTCCATTAGTAGGTTTAAGCTAAGATCAAATACAGAGACATACACTTGAAATGGATTATATGTATAGATCTGCAATTGTGGGACTGCATACATATCTGCTGACCTCATAAGACCCAAATGTAGTGAAGGTTTTGAAATATGAGGAGAACAAATTTAATATGACTTCCCTTCTTAGTCTAGCAGAGGCATATCTGCATCAAGCGGGAATGGAAATCAAACCAGAAATAGATAAAATCAGGCAGCAACTGAATGTGCTAAAAAACAACACACGAAAGAATATAAGGTGAAGGACCAGATGAGAAGGCAAGAAATGTGGAAAAACATAAATATAGTTGCAAGTACAGAAAACTTCTGGAAGAACCTCGTGTTGATCAGGAATGAATGCAGGAATGGTTAAGGAGAGGCAAATTCAAACCAAAAGACGAAAGGTTAATATTGGCGGCCCAAGACAGTGGGCTACGTACACGCTGGTTTACAAAGTCCATTGAACATGTGGGAGAAATGGACAAATGTAGGTTTTGTAAAACAGAATTGGAAACAGTTGCACACCTTGTTGCTGGTTGTGACATATTAATGGCAGAAGGAGTGTATACTGAAAGGCATAATAATTTGGCAGGACTGTTGCACTGGGGATTGTGCAAGCATTATAATACTGAAGTTAGCACAGGGGACTAAACTGCTAGCTTATTAATGAGCTGTTAACTATGGCAAGGGTGCAAGATTTAAATCTTTCCAACTTCATTTAAAGCTATAATTCCCATACATGTCAAGCAGAGCACCTCACTGGCCCTCTTCAAGAGAAATCTTGATGACCAGATGGGAAATAGAAAGTTCACCTCTGGGATCACTCCAGTGGTTTTATTTGATAGAGGCACTGAGAACAAACGTAGGGTGGCACAATGCCAGGGCACTTCTATGGGCTAGGTTTGTAAAGGCTCCAGGGCCATTAGCCTAGTACACACCTATGAACCAGTGAAGTAGCTGAAAAACACTGAAAACATGAGCCACAAAATATCATAGAAAATGATGGGGGATCACCCATTACCAAACAGTTCAAAAGATAGATGCAAGAAAACCAGATATAGTGGTCCATGAAAAGAAGACAAAAGTAGCATTGATCATTGAAATAACCACACCCAGTGACTACAGTGTCCTGCATACAGAGAGACACAAAGTCATAATATAGCAGGATTTACAGGAAGAAATGAGATTAATGTGGAAGAAAGATACCCAGACAGTTCAAACAGTAGTAGGAGGAACGGGTTTTATAAAAAAAAATCTACAATCATATTTAGATATGTTACCAATACATGTAATTCCATATGAATTGCAGAAGGAGTCATTACTGGGCACATTGCGGGTGCTGTGAAGAGCACTTCTGGCTGACATCAAAGAGTGAAACAATACTAATTTCATGAACTTTAATCATACTTTGACTTAGGAATGGCGTCCAGTCCTGTCATGGTATTAGAAACCCAAAAGACATGGAGAAATTAAAAAAGGCCGTAAAAACAGATTTTGACATAGGCTTAGTAGTGGCCTCTGTCTTGAACCCAACCTAGGCTAAAGCTGACCCTTCTCAGAGGTGTGCACTGGAGGTCATTTTGGTTTTAATGGCATCTCTGGAGACAGTGCCCTTATTTCTTTAATTTTCTTCACAAACCTCAGTGCTATGTACATGTCAGTGGAGTTTGTGTTGGACTGGAGACAGTTGATCATTGTTTAATTTCCTCACAGTCTTCAAAGGTGCGCACAGATGGTCACTGTAGCTTGCACATGAGCAGTGTGCTGTCTAGGAGTAACAATCTGGAAACATTACTGCAGTCATTTTATTTCACTTTCCTCACAATCAATATCAGACTCATATATGTGTGGCACTGTTTTTTGGGAGTATAAGGTGGCATGCTGTTTACATGTCTGACATCAACAGGCTGAAATTGTTATACTCTGTTTTTTTTTCATTTTTGTTCTACTCTGACAGAGATGTGTACAGACAGTTTCTGTTTTTGGGGAGTATCGGAGTAGGGGTGAGGAGGTATGCTATGTATAACAGCAGCAACTTGAAATGCCTTCATTTTCATTCAGTCTAACATCAGAGGGGGTAAACAGAATTTTTTAGGGGTAGAGAAGCAGACAGTATTCTCAGATATGACTTGAATATCCTTGCAAACAATTGTGTTCTTAGTTTCTTGTGAAATATTACCTTGTCAGGTGTGATCATTAAGCCTTGGGTGCAACTTATTTTTCCCTTGAGGAAAAAAAAATTAGATGGAATAAGACCCCTAGCTTAATGCAGTTATTTCCTCCAGGTATAATCTTGATCAGTTTGGCTGTGTTGCAATGATGCAGGGAAAAAACAAAGTTAAAGAATAACACTGAAGCTTTTGTTACTTAAATATGATTTTTGTTCAGGCCATAATTTAATTAAAAGGGTTGGAAAAAAGAGTGAAATGCACCTCCAGCATCTAGAATCTCCATGGCTTCTGATTGCCTAACAAGACCAAGGCCCTCAGCTAAATTTACATATTTTCTCCACAGTTATTTCAGTGCAATCTTGGTCGGTTATGATGTGTTGAAAAGATGCAGGGAAAAGCAAAGCTGAAGAGCAACATGCTAAAGTTCTTTCCTTTACCAGGATTATTGTTCAGGCCATTAATGGATAAAATGCACCTCAGAGCATCTAGGACCCCCATGACTTCTGGGGGCCTAGAAACTCTAAGGCATTTGGCTTATTTCCTCTGCTGTTATCAGAGTGCAGTCTTGCCTAGTTAGGATATGTTGAATAAATGAATGAATGAATGCCAGACAGACTGTGAGAAAGGGAAAAATTAATCTGAGTGATGTGAATAGACAAGGATGGTGGGGGCTTGGGAGGCATCAGGTGATTTGCATTAGGGGGTAGTGACAGAGTGGGGGCACTATGGAGCTGTTTGCATAGGATGTTATTTCACCTAAGGCTGGCTGTGACCACTGTTTACTCTGTGCATGGATTCACCACTGTTGTATGTTGTTTTGTTTCAGTTTACTTAAAAGTCTTTGACCATAATCTTTACTGTATCAATTTATATTTTCCAATTTTCTACCACACTTATTTATAGTTGTCTTCCATTGTAGTTGAAAGTCTTAATATCAGCTATAAAAATATCTACTAATTTCTCTAGACCATTTGTAGCGTCCTGACATTTGATGTTACTATAGAACTGGATCCAGTAATGAGCCATGTGTAGGGGAACTGCTAACTTCCCAAACTTCTCTTCATCTGTTGGGGCCATGCTATAGTGCCACCAACCTTTTAGCAATTGTACAAGAGTACAAAACCCTCCCAAGCATCCTACTGTGTTGGCCAACTAGTTGCATGGGAGTGGCTGATGTAGGTGTAGGACAGTAAGGGGTGGGGCTTGGTACTGTGCATCTCAGGGATTACCACACATCAGTGTAACTGTCTTGTATGAGAGTGGCTGAAGGAGATAGGGTTGCCACCAATCCTTTTTTTTTCCGGACAATCCGGAAATCAAATTGATTTTCCGGTAGTCTGGAATCACTGTACAAACTCTGGTATTGTGTTTCAAAAAAAAAGAACAGACTGTTAAAGTTTGTTAAATCGTCTGATTTACTATGCTTTTTTACAGAACACAAAATGATGACGTTTATATCACATGGGATCACCCAATACAAGCAGTTCAAAAGATAGATGCTAGAAAACCAGATATAGTTGTCAAAGAAAAGATGACAAAAGTAGCACTGATCACTGAAATCGCCACACCCAGTGACTACAGTGTTCTACATACAGAGAGATACAAAGTCATAAAATATCAGGATTTGCAGGCAGAAATGACAGCCATGTGGAAGAAAGATACCCAAATGGCTGCAATAGAAGTAGGAGCAATGGGTCTTATAAAAAATAGTCTACAATTGTATTTAGATATGTTACCAATCCATGTAACCCCATACAAATTGCAGAAGGAGTCATTACTGAGCACATTGCGGGTGCTGAGAAGAGCACTACTGGCTGATATCAAAGAGTGAAACAATACTAATTTCATGAACTTTAATCGTAGTTTGACTTAGGAATGGGGTTCATTCCCATCATGGTATTAGAAACCCTAAAGATTTGGAGAAATTAAAAAGGCAGTTATACTGAGGTGTAGTAACCCCTGAGATGTACAATAACAAGCCCCACCCCTTATGATACTACATCTACATCAGCCACTCCCATACAAGGCAGTTATACTGAGGTGCAGTAACCCCTGAGATGTACAATAACAAGCCCCATCCCTTACTGCTCTACATCTATATCAGCCACTCCCATACAAGGTAGTTATACTGAGGTGCAGTAACCCCTGAGATGTACAATAACAAGCCCCATCCCTTACTGCTCTACATCTATATCAGCCACTCCCATACAAGGCAGTTATACTGAGGTGCAGTAACCCCTGAGATGTACAATAACAAGCCCCATCCCTTACTGCTCTACATCTATATCAGCCACTCCCATACAAGGTAGTTATACTGAGGTGCAGTAACCCCTGAGATGTACAATAACAAGCCCCATCCCTTACTGCTCTACATCTATATCAGCCACTCCCATACAAGGTAGTTATACTGAGGTGCAGTAACCCCTGAGATGTAGAGTAATAAGCCCCACCCCTTACTGTCCTACATCTGCATCAGCCACGCCCATACAAGGCAGTTATACTGAGGTGCAGTAACCCCTGAGATGTACAATAACAAGCCCCGCCCCTTACTGCTCTACATCTATATCAGCCACGCCCATACAAGGCAGTTATATGGAGGTGTAGTAACCCCTGAGATGTACAGTAACAAATCCCACCCCTTACTGTCCAGCATCTACATCGGCCACTCCCATACAAGGCAGTTATACTGAGGTATAGTAACCCCTGAGATGTACAGTAACAAGCCCAACCATAACTGTCCTACATCTACATCAGCCACTCCCATACAAGGCAGTTATACTGAGGTGTAGTAACCCTGAGATGTACAGTAACACGCCCCACCCCATACTGTCCTAAATCTACATCAGCCTCTCCCTTACAAGGCAGTTATACTGAGGTGTAGTAACCTCTTAGATGTACAGTAACACACTGTACGCCTTACTGTCCTATATCTATATTAGCCACTCCCATACAAGGCAGTTACGTACCTCTCAACTTTACAGATTCCTGCAGAATGTCCAGATTTTTGCCTAATATTTTGAGTCTGTTGCTTATAAAATGTGTAGTTTTCTGGCAAATCACAGAAGATTGAAATTACCAAATAATAAAATACATTAGAATTTTAGACTTTATATCTTTCAGAAAATATGTTAACTCAAATCCTGCTATTGTAGCAATTTTCTAGGTTTATAAGAATAATATTAAAAATATGTCCCTATTTTTGGGCCTTTGTCCCCACATTATTTTAGACTTTGTACAGATTTCTTGCACTGAGACATTGAGAGGTATGGGCAGTTATACTGAGGTGTAGTAACCCCTGAAACAGTACCACTCCCCACCCCTTACTGTCCTACATCTACATCAGCCACTCCCATACAAGGCAGTTTTACTGAGGCATAGCAACTGCTGAAATACACAGTACCAAGCTTCACCCCATACTGTCCTACATCTACATTAGCCACTCCCATACAAGGCAGTTATACTGAGATGTAGTAACCCCTGAGATGTACAGTAACAAGCCCCGCCCCTTACTGTTCTATAGCTACATCAACACTCCCATACAAGGCAGTGTCCTGATGAAGAGATGGGGTCCTGATGGAGAGATGAAAAGTCAGCAAGCAAAGGAGCATAGTAGTGCCGAAATTAAATTCATCCTCAAGTCTTGGTGAGTACCTTCGTGAGGTGGACCCTGTTTTTTACAAAATTTCACCAAGGTGATATCGCTATATAGACTGTATTTATATAGCATATATCATGGACGGAAGTAAATCAAAAATTAATAAAGATAGCTGGGTGCACAAGACCCACGATACAAAAAGTGTCCAATTCTGGTAGGTGCACCGGTGCCAGGACTGGAAAAAATGACACACTAGAATCCTCAAAATACAGAAACATTCCTACAATGGGGCCAGGCTCAGTGAAAGGATGGCCTCCCTGTTGTAGAAGGAAGCAGCAGTCCAGAAAAACAACAAAAATTGATTGGCCAAAGAACAGCCATAAAGACGACACAGTGGACTATTGAGGATAAGAAAGAAATTATGTATTGTTATTATTATGCAAAATATCCAAAATTTCCAGACACAAGATATGCAAAACAATTAAGAGAAATTAGAGGAAAGAAAAATACTTCCGCAGGAAAAACTGTCACAAGCTTCAAATAAAAACTTGTGTTCATTAATACAACAGAATTTTGAAAAACAGTATATAGATCAAGAAACTTTGATCTCTTTGGAAAAAGAAGCTTCTGAGGGGATGAAAAAATATAAACAACAAAAGTTAGAGAGATTTGAAAATTTTAAAATAGAGATATGGACATGGGAAAGAGAGGTTTTATATGGTGCAATATTTATGCAAAGGAGAAAGCCAAGTTAACTAATATAGAGAAGGCAGTCTCAAAAATATTCAAAGAGAAATACAGGCAAAGGCATCCAGCTATGGAAAATTTCACAATAGAAAGATTAATAACACAAAAATGCAATGTAGAAAAGATGATTAGTAAAGCAAACATTAAAGAAATAGAAGTTGAAGTTATGGAGTGCCTGCGAAATGAAGGATTTAATGTAGGTCTAAAACAGACTACATTACAGCATGTTGGAGTGGGTCCACAGAATAAGGAAAAGCAAGACTATCAGGAGACATGAAGAAGAAATATGGACATGGGAAAGGAAAAGAGATTTAATATGGTGTAATATTTATACAAAGGAGAAAGCAAAACTGAATAATACAAAAAGAGCAGCACCAAATACATTTGAAGAAAAATATAGGCAAAGGAATCTGGATATGAAAAACTTTACAATACAAAAAATAAGACTAAGAGGAAAAGTAGAAAAAGAGATTAGTAATGGAGACATCAAAGAAATAGAAACTGAGGTAATGAACAGCTGCAAAGAGAAGGATTCAGTGTAGAAAATCAAATGCAGAAAGCACCACAACAGGATACAGCAATGGATATCCAAATTAAGGGGAAACCAGTGGAACAGGAAGCAATTAGTCAGGTGCCATATCAACATATGTTGGAGCCTTCCACAAGAAACCAGCATAAACGTTCTTCTGAAGCTAGACAGCAAGGAAAGGAAACTGTGGAAACTCTGATGCAGTCAATGTTGAGGAGTGATAGGCCAGTAAGTTCCCATATGACAGAGCAACAGATGACACAGGATGAAATTGAAGAGAATGTGCCACAGGAAAATGCTATAGAACTTTCTATAGAATGCCCACAGGAAATGGAAAACAAGGGTTGTGCCCTCAGTATAGAAGAAAGTGAGCTAAGAGAAGAGTTGCTTGATTTAATAGACAAAGATAGATACATCAAGATCAATGAGAGAAATAGGGTGCAGAAGGTTAATAAGACCCCAAAAGTCAGAAGCTTGATAAAGCAAATGAACACAGTAATTAGGACTGTTCATAGAGACCAATGCGATATAACAGAAGTAAACAGGATATATTACTGTGCTGCTAAATTAATAACTGATAAAGTTCTACCACAGGAACATAGGGTAGAGAGGGAAAAAAAGGGGTGAAAGCGAATACCATCATGGAAATATTAAATAGAAAAAACTATAAAGCAGCTAAGACAAGAAATGTCATTGTTAGAAGATTATAGAAGAAGGAACAGATCAACAAAAATATTAAGAAAGACAGATGTGATAAAAGCAATGCGCAGTATTAGAACAGACCAGGTTCTATTATGCACTATTGGAGATAACAAACGAAAAATGTCAAAACAGGCAGAAAAACTTAGAAGATACAAAGATAAATATAAGAGAAAAGCACAAAATAAGCAATTTACTGATGACCCAAAAAGGTTTTATACAGAATTCGGAAATAAAGTAAAAGGAATTGAAAGACCGCCAAAAAAGAGGAAGTGGATACATTTTGGAGAAATATCTATGAAGATCTTGTGGAACATAACAAAGATGCTAAATGGATAGAAGAAGTAAAAGAAAGAATAAAAAGTTTAAAGGTATAGGATATAAAATGGGATGAAATAACAGCCAGAGAGATTGAAATAAAGCTGAGAAAATCCTCTAACTGGAAGACCGCAGGCCCAGATGCAGTACCTAACTTTTGGCTTAAAGTATTAACTTCTCTACATGAGGATCTTGCTATGAGTAAGAACTATTTGTATGCACACCCTGAACACACACCACACTAGTTAACAACAGGAAAAACAATGCTCTTACTTAAGAGTGAACCTGCAAGCTACCCTAAAAATTATAGACCAATAACTTGTCTTCCGACGACGTATAAACTATACACGGGAATTGACACTGACAGAGTTTATAGTCATTTAGAAGAAAACTCAATTATGGCAGTAGAACAAAAGGGCAATAAAAGAAAATCATATGAAACAAAGGATCATTTGTTGTTAAACAAAGTTATAGTGGAGAGCTGTAAAAAGGGGAAAAATCTAAGTATGGCATGGATTGACTACAAAAAAGCATTTGATAGTATCCCACATTCATGGATAAAAGGGTGCTTAAAAATGTATAAGATACACTCTACACTGATTGACTACATTACAGTAACCATGAAACAGTGGCAGACCACTTTGCAATTAAGCCATGATAAAGGACAGATTACTATCCCAGGGATAAAAATTCAAAGGGGGATATTCCACGGTGACTATCACCATTACTATTCTGTCTTGCCATTAACCCATTAAGCTGTTTACATAAAAGTTTAGGCTATGGCTACAATTTGGCTTCTAGAAAAAAAAAAACAAAGTCTAACGACTTCTCATCATCGATGATTTAAAGCTGTATAGTTCATCAGATGAGGGATTGAAAGCACAACTGCAGGTTGTCAAAACTTTTTCAGATGATATTGGAATGTCATTTGGTCTTGATAAATGTGCAAAAGCAACCTTTAAAAAAGGAAAACTGCAGCACCAGAAAAACATCAGTTTGGGACAAGAATGTGCTATAAAAGAACTTGAGCAAGAGGGAGTGTATAAATACTTGGGAATTGATGAGGGATTAGCAATAAAACATGAACAAATGCAAATAAAGCTCAGTAAGGAGTACTTTAGAAGACTGAAATTAATCATGAAAACAGCATTGACATTAAGGAGCAAGATCCAATCCATAAATCAATTTGCTCTTCCTGTCCTACCTTACAGTTTTAGAGTGATCAAGTGGCCCCAAAAAATGTTGGATAGATTGGATATTAAAACAAGAAGGATGCTTCATGCTCACCAAATGATTTATAAAAATCAGTGTATACCAAGATTATATATTCCCTGTTCCGAAGGAGGGATGGGCCTCCTTGAAATTGATTACATGTATAGATTGGCAATTGTGGGACTCCACATATACCTACTGACCTCACAAGATCTAAATCTAGTGAAAGTTTTGAAACATGAGGAAAATAAATCTAAGATGACATCTCTGCTTAATTTAGCAGAAGCATATCGATGTGAAGCAGGAATGGAAATCAAACCAGAAGTATATAAAAAACAGGCAGCAACTGAATGTGCTAAAAAGCAAAAGAAAGAATATAAGGTGAAGGACCAGATGAGAAGGCAAGAAATGTGGAAAAAACATAAATATAGTTGCAAGTATAGAAAACTACTGGAGGAGCCTCATGTTGATCAAGAACGAATGCAGGAATGGTTAAGGAGAGGCAAATTCAAACCAAGAAATGAAAGGTTAATATTGGCAGACAACGACAGTGGACTACGTACATGCTGGTTTACAAAGTCCATTGAACATGTGGGAGAAACAGACATATGTAGGTTTTGTAAAACCGAATTGGAAACAGTAACACACCTTGTTGCTGGTTGCAACACGCTAATGGCAGAGGGACTATATACTGAGGTGTAGTAAACCCTGAGATGTAGCCACCTCAATACCATAATGTTTGCACAATCCCCAGTGCAACAGTCTCGTCACATTATTATGCCTTTCGGTATACAGTCCTTCTGCCATTAGTATGTCACAACCAGCAACAAGGTGTGCAACTGTTTCCAATTCTGTTTTACATAACCTACATTTGTCTGTTTCTCCCACATGCTCAATGGACTTTGTAAACGAACGTGTACATAGCTCACTATCTTGGGCTGCCAATATTAACCTTTCATTTTTTGGTTTGAATTTGCCTCTCGTTAACCATTCCTGCATTCGCTCCTGATCAACATGAGGCTCTTCCAGACATTTTCTATACTTGCAACTATATTTATGCATTTTCCACATTCCTTTCCTTCTCATCTGGTCCTTCACCTTATATTATTTCTTTTGTTTTTTGGCACGTTCAATTGCTGCCTGATTTTTATTTACTATTTGATTTCCATTCCTGCTTGATGTCGATATGCTTCTGCTAGCCTAAACAGGAAGTCTTCTTAGATTTATTCTCCTCATGTTTCAAAAATTACACTACATTTGCATCTTGTGAAGTCAGCATATATGTGTGGAGTCCCACAATTGCAGATCTATACTTGTAATCAGTTTCAAGGAGGCCCATCCCTCCTTCAGAACAGGGGATATATAATCTTGGTATGCAGTTGTTGTTGTGACTTTCAGCTTTTTCCTGGTTAAGGGTTGCCACAGCGGAACTCCAGTCCGCTAATGATTGGCAGTAGATTTTTACGTGCTGAGTTGCCAGCCCTGATGCACAACCTTCAACGAAGGTATGCCCATTCACGCATGTCTCCACACAGAAGACACTCTAGCTGAGAATCGAACCGGACAGCGTTTTACTGTGAGGCGACAACGCTACTGCAGCACCACCACCGCAGTAATTTTGGTATGTAGTGATTTTCATAAATAATTTGATGAGTATGAAGCATCCTTCTTGTTTTCCTGTCTAATCTATATAACACGTTTTGGGACCAGTCAGTCATTCTAAAACTGTAAGTTAGGACAGGAAGAGCAAATTGGTTTATGGCTTGAATTCTGTTCCTGTATGTCAATGCTGTTTTCAGGATTAATTTAAGTCCTCCAAAGCATTCCTTACTAAGTTTTATTTCCTTTTGTTCATGTTTTATTGTTGAGTCTTCATCAATTCCCAAATATTTATACACTCCCTCCTGCTCAAGTTCTTTTATATCACATTCTTGCCCCAAACTGATGTTTTCTTGGTGCTGCAGTTTTCCTGCTTTAAAGGTTGCTTTTGCACATTTATCAAGACCAAATGACATTCTTATATCATCTGAGAAAGTTTTGACAACTCACAGATGTGCTTTCAGTTCCTCATCTGATGAGCTATACAGATATAAATCATTGACAAAGAGAAGATGAAAAGTCTTTACACTTTGTTGTTTTCTAGGAGCCAAACTATAGCCATGGCCTAAGCTGTTAAGTAGACAGCTTAATGGGTTAAGTTAAAGCAGAATAGCAGTGGTGACAGAAAGTCAGCCTGGAATATCACCCTTTGAATTTTTATCCCTGGAATAATAATTTGTCCTTTATCATGGCTTAATTGCAAAGTAGTCTGCCACTGTGTTATGGTCACTGCAATGTAGTTGATCAGTGTAGGATGTATCTTATACATTTTTAAGCACTCTTTTATCCATGACTCTGGGATACTATCAAATGCTTTTTGTAGTCAATCCAATCTTTTTACAGTTCTCCAGTCTGATTTTATTTAACAGCAAATGATTCTTTGTTCCATATGACTTTCTTTTATTGCCCTTTTGTTCTATTGCCATAATTGAGTTTTCTTCTAGATGACTATAAACTCTGTCAACATCAATTCCAGTGTATAGTTTATATGTCATTGGAAAGCAAATTACTGGTCTATAATTTTTAGGGTAGCTTGCAGCTTCACCCTTAAGTAGGAGCATTGTTTTTCCTGTTGTTAGCCTAGTTGGTGTCTGTTCGGGGTGCGCATATAAATAGTTCTTACTCATGACTAAATCTTCATGCAAAGATGTTAATACTTTTAACCAGAAGTTAGGTACTGCATCTAGGCCTAATGTTTTCCAATTTGAGGCTTTTCTTAATTTTGCTTCAATCTCTCTAGCTGTTACTTCATCCCATTTCATACCCTGTGCCTTTAACCTTCTTATTCTTTCTTTTACTTCTTCTATCCATTTAGCATCTTTGTTTTCTTTTCTTCATCAATACTTCTCCAAAATATATCTATTTTCTTCTTTTTTGGTGGTCTTTCAGTTTCATTTACCATGTTTCCCAATGCTCTATAAAACTTTTTTGGGTCATCAATAAATTGCTTATTTTGTACTTTTCCTTTAAATTTATCTGTGTATCTTCTGAGTTTTCCACCCGTGTTGAAATTTTTAGTTTATTTGTGATAGTGCATGATAGATCCTGATCTGTTCGAATACTGCGCATTGACTTTATCATGTCTATCTTTCTAAGTATTTTTGTTGATCAGCTAACTTTTCTATACTCTTCCAACAGTGACACTTCTTGTCTTAATTCCTTTATAGTTTTCTCTATCCGATACTTCCATGATGGTATTCGATTTCTCCTCATCCCCTCCCTCACTACCTTGTGTTCTTGTGGTAGAACTTTAGCAGTTATTAATTTAGCTGCACTGTAATATATATCCTGTTTACTGCTGTTATATCTCAAGGATCTCTATGGACAGTCCTAATTACTGTGTTCATTTGTTTTATCAGACTTCTGACTTTTTGGATTTTATTGACTTTCATTGATCTTAGTATGTTTGTCCATCTCTATTAAGTCAAGCAACTCATCTCTTAGCTTGTTTTCTTCTAAACTGAGGGTACATTTTTTGTTTTCCAGTTCTTGCAGCCATTCTATAGAAAGTTGTATTACATCTCCTGTGGCATATTCTCTTCAATTTCATCCTGTGCCATCCATTGCTCTGTCATATGGGAACTCACTGGCGTATCTCTCCTCAACATTAACGGCATCAGAGTTTCCACATTTTTCTGGTCCTTCCCTTGCTGTTCAGCTTCAAGTGAATGTTTATACTGATTTTCTGTGGAAGGTCCAGAATATCTTCATATGGTACCTGACCATTAGCTTCCCATTCCACTGGTTTCCCCTTAATTTGGCTATCCATTGCTCTATCCTGTTGTGGTGCTTTCTGAATTAGATTTTCTACACTGAATCCTTCACTTCACAGATACTCCATAACCTCAGTTTCTATTTCTTTAACTTCTCCATTACTGATCTCCTTTTCTACGTTTCCTCTTTGCCTTCTTATTTTTGTATTGTAAAGTTTTCCGTGTCTGCATTCCTTTGCCTGTATTTCTCTTCAGATATCTTTGGTGCTGCTCTTTTTGTATTGATTAGTTTTGCTTTCTCCTTTACATAAATATTACACCATGTTAAATCTCTTTTTCTTTCCCAAGTCCATATTTCTTCTTCACGTCTCCTGATCTTCCTGCTTCTCCTTACTTTGGGGACTCACTCCATCAAGCTGTGATGTAACCTGTGTTAGACCTTCTACACCAAATCCTTCACTTTGCAGGCATTCCATAACTTCAACTTCTATTTTTTTTTTTTTACTTCTGCTTTACTAATCTTTTCTACGTTCCCTCTTTGTGACATTATTTTTTATTGTGAAATTCTCCATGTCTGGATGCCTTTGCCTGTATTTCTCTTCAAATATCTTTGGGGCTGCCTTCTTTATGTTGATTAATTTGGCTTTCTCCTTTGCATAATTATTGCGCCATATCAAATCTCTCTTTATTTCCTATGTCCATATTTTTTTATGCTTTTCAAAAATCTCTAGGTTTTGTTGTTTATATTTTTGCACTTCATCAGATGCTTATTTTTCCAAACAGATCAATGTTTCTTGCTCTACATAATGTTTTTCAGAAATCTGTAGTATTAGTAACCACAAATTTTTATTTGAATGTTCTGATAGTTTTTCCTTGTGGAAATATTTTTCTTTCCTCTAATTTCTCTCATGATCTTTTTGTATGTCCAGTGCCTAGAAATTCTGGGCTTTTTGAATAATAGTAACAATACATAATTTCTTACTTATCCTCAGTAGTCCACTCTATCATCCTTATGGCTCTTCTTTGGCATATCAGTTTTTGTGATTTTTGTGGACTGCTACTTCCTTCTACAACAGGGGCCATCCTCCTCCTGAGCCTGGCCTGGCCCCATTGTAGGAATGTTTCTGTATTTTGAGGATTCTACACTGTCATTTTTTCCAGTCTTGGCACCAGTGCACCTACCAGGATTGGGCAATTTATCCTGGGTCTTGTGCACCCAGATATCTTTTTTTAATTTTTGACCTACTTCTGTCCATGATATATGCTATATAAATGCAGTCTAGGTATCAGTGTCACCTTGGTGAGATTTTGTGAAAAACAGAGTCTACCTAGTGAAGGTACTCACCAAGACTTGAGGATGAATTCAATTTTCATCTCTACTACTCTCTTTTGCTTGCTGACATTTCATCTTTCCATTTGGACCCCTTACCTTGTATGGGTATGTCTGATGTAGATATAGGACTTTTTTGATTGGGGTACTTTTGGCGAGAATCATTTTGATTGGTGGACTCAACAATCTCGCTTTTAGTGCTCACAGCACTTGCTTGGAGATATTTGCTTCATTATCTGAGCTTTTCATTTTTAATAGCTGGAATGATTTAAATCTTTCTTTTGGGGTGTTGCATGTGATGGTCAGTTTGGATATAGCATGATGGTTGTTCATTAAGGCCAACTTTAGGGATAAATGATATCTTGCGAATGTGAATTATTAAGTAGATGGCATTTCACTTAATGGCATGTATCTGATTCGCCTATTTTTTGCAAGGGTTGATTTGATTGGTGGCTCTGAGGAGCCTGGATTTATTTGTTAGATATTTATACTTACAATTGATGTCACTATTACAAATTGGATTCCTTGTTAGTGATTCTAATATTTAGAATTTCAGAGGCAATTTGAAGCTTCACATTTAAGTAATGGGAACACAGTCCCCATTTTGGATTTGTATGTAATAAATCGGTATGGACGCAATGAGGAAATTGCTGTCTGATTGATGCATAATATTGGCCCTTCAATTGGTCTAGAACTGGAAATTATCCTTTTGATTGGTTAGGGTATTTCTGCATTTAAAATTAAGCACTTAAATTTGTTTGTTTGTTTATTTTATTTTTGACACATTTTGTATTAGGGGTTATGTTATTAAGTTAATATTAGATTTTTATATTTAAGGATAGTTTTTTTGATTTTTTGGACTGTGTGAATTAAATGTTGTCATGTGATTTGTGTACTATTTAAAATGTCTTGTAGTTATTCAAGACAAAAGCGCTTATCATTTTTATAAATAAACCCCGGGATTCATGAAGCTTGCACCAGGCGCAGATGTAGCATAGGTGGTATAACGCCAAATATGGCTGTCTAGCAATTCAGGTATGATCCAATTCCACGTGCAGTACCGGCGTACACCAGAACTGCGCAGCCCTCAGCTTAGATATGCTAATCACCCCATGCGAAGTGTCGCACCATGCAAATGAAGGTATATAGCGATTCATGAAGTGGTGCAGGCATAGCGTAAGCCCACGGAAATGTAAACCAAAAAACACAGTTTACATTTTCCCAAACAGAACATCAGAGCTTTGGAAGTGGCCCAGACTCATGTATTACAAAGTTAACATATGCCAATGGCTAAATACACAGCCAATGGCATAAGAAAAGATGCACAACACCTAAAAAACAGCATTTAATGTCATGTCCACAGTAACGCACAGTACAACCGCAGGGCATGTGTGCGCAAACTGGAACACAAAGAAAATATATACAAATGTCATAAAATCGCAATGTAATACAAATCAGGATTTCACCATAATACGCAATGGTATGCATGGTACACCATAACCAAGCTGCAAGGGTTGCTAAGGGTCTGCGACAGTGTTCGGTGTGGTAACTATGAATTAGTAGTCAATGCCATGCAAATGAGGCAGGTAATACTGAATCGCAAACTTCCCGCGGATGAAGGATGTACCATACGGCGCAGCGCTATAACACCGAGGAGTGGCTCAGAGGTGATACATGACATCAGCAGAGGGGTGTGCTACCGTAGCTGTAAGCACATTGGAGCAATGCAAATCTGGCCTGGCCATTGCTAAGGAAAGCTGCAGGACAGGGGTGGGGAGGTAGGTATAGAATCATTTAGCTGAAAGCACATATGGTGCCCGAAAGCTCATGTGTACGGGGATGAAAACGTGCCCAAAACCCGGTAAGCAGATGCATGTGCCGCGAACAATAGCACAAACAGGAAGGTCAGGGGAAGAAAAGAAGGAAATGCTGCAGTAGGGTAATTGGAGTACAACTGAGCAATTAACACCTATCAACTCACGGTGGCCAATTGATGGCAGCTGACAAGTCTGCTCGCAGAAACCTGCAAAACAGGATAGGGGAGGCATTGGATTGCAAAGAAAGGAGGGGAGGCATTGGATTGCAAAGATAGGAGAACTGTCATAGCAGAGCAAAGCAAACCTACAGTAGACGGGCAATAGAACACATTACGCAAGATAAGCCAGGTCTAGGAAAGTACAAATGAAAGCAGGCTGCTGGATGCATGCCAGAAAATGGTAGGTGAAATGTGAAGAAATATAAAGGGAAGGGCAAGAGGTAATCCATGGCAGCCTAATGTAATTCAACACCAAAGGCACCACAATAGTAGTTCCTGTAGTAAAACACATAAGATACCCTGTAGCTACGATCGTACATACACACCCTATGACATCATCGGTGTTCACAGCACAATAGTATAAAGTGTGAAAGCACCCTACACACACCTGTGTATTCCCAAACACTGCACCATAGGTGTAAACACATGGGGAACTTTTACAATGTACATGTTGGGAGCTGCCATAGCTGTGATTCATCACCATGTGTTAGAGACTGACGGTGTTGTGGAGGATGATACCGACAACCACCGCAGGCCCCAGAGGAAGAGAAGAGTGTTCAGATCAAGGGTAACCTACCAGGGGCTACATGATCTGGAGACAGTAGAGCGTTACGGGGTGGACAGGGACATCTTACAGCAAATAGTTGAGCTGTGCCGGCCACGCCTGAGAACCAGAAACAACAGAGGGGAACCCATCCCAGTGGACACGAAGGTGTGTGTAAGCTTGTGAATACTAGCCACAGGTACCTTTCAAAGGCCAACTGGAGATATAATGGGGATCTCACAGGCATCAGCATCCAGGGTACTACACCAGTTCCTGGATGCCATGTTACTACATGCCAATGAGCATATATACTTCCCCTGAACTCAGGAGGAGTTGGCCAGCAATATGCATCACTTCCACCGTGTGGCACACTACCCGGAGGTACTGGGTGTGATAGACTGCATGCACATACATATCAAGTCACCACCCAGTGAGCATGGTAGATGCTACATAAACCACAAGGGATTCCACTCCATCAACTGCCAGGTCGTGTGCAATGCCCAGGGCATTATTATGGATGTGTGTGCTGGCAGCCCTGGAAGCTACCATGACTCCCATATCTGGCATACCTCACAGCTGTATCAGGTATTTGTCAGGGGGGATATCCCACATGGCCACCTTGTGGGGGATGCTGGCTATGCACTGGAGCCGTGAATGATGACTCCCATCAGAAATGCACACACACACCCATGCAAGAACGCCATAATGAGGCACACGCACAAACCAGAATCATCATAGAGCGTGTGTTTGGGATGCTGAAATCATGGTTCCATTGCTTGGACACATCTGGTGGAGCCTTGCAGTACTCTCCAGGCACGTGTGCCCACATCTTCATAGTATGTGCCATGCTACATAATACAATCCTGCGGAAACAGCTGCAGCAGAGACAAAATGGTGAAGGCCCTCATAGCCCACTGCAATTGCCAAGGCCATCACAGGCACAGAGGGATTCAGTCCAAGAACACACTGTGCCAGCCCCAGTAGGCAGACGAAGGTGTGCCCAATATGCCTACGCCTTGGCAAAGAGGGAACGTATAGCACATACTCTGACAGTGTAGGCCCCTACGGACTGACACACCTCTCCACCTGCACACACAGTAAAATGGATGGCACACACACACGACCACCTGTAAATTGTAATGTATAGGTGGCCCACTGTGTGAATCCTACATAGGCAGCCCTCAAACATTGTACACACAACAGCTATTGGAATAAGGAATGTCAACACCTGAACAGTACATGCGCCTATCAGCATATGTTGGTGCTGTATGTATAGGTTCCTAGGTACATCTGTAGGTACACGCCCGATTGTCAGAGGCCACACACCAAATGAGGCAAACAGTGTCTGCTGTCGCCACAACATCGAGTAACCAACTGTTGCTCAATGGAGCAGAGAAAATCACGAGACCACATGTGTGTAAGCACTGTTCTGCACACACTCTGCACAGATTCCCTGCTGCGTTAATGAGGGGCTCCACATAATGTAATCATGGATGTTGTGTCAAGGCATGGGGCATACCCATGACAGGTATTTGTCACCCCAGCATGCTCCACCTATGGTCGTTTGAAGGTGTAGCACATTATCATGTGTGGCTCACTGGGATATACATACCCAATGCCCCAGCACATCCAGTAAACATCACATGGACATACCATTAACTGGACTCATCCATATGTAAACTAACTGAGTTACCCATGTGAGTGCAGTATGGAGTAACAGCCGTAGTATACTCCACATACAAAACACCATAACATGTGTACAAATCTCAGATGGCCAAGTGGTAAATGCAGTGACCGTCGTGCATGTTCCTGGTCCCACGTCCTGCAAGGGATATAACGTAATCCCGAAGGCACGAATAATGCATGTCGGATGCAGGTCATCAGATCATGTGTAGCACACGTTAGCGGGAATATGTGTTGCCCACTGCTGGTAAGTGTCATTTAAATATGACTATACGGATATGCACGAAACAGGGCTAAGCTTCTCTGAATATCGTGCAGATCACAGTCAATGATGTCCAGAACAGGTGAAACCAGCATTATTCACCCCTGTACTAATAGCGCCTGCTCAAAAGGGTAAAACAACCACTGCCAGGAGTAGAACACTCAATCATGTATACAATCACTAACACTATGGTAGCCAAGCTGTACCTACGGCAGGTGTGTAATGTGACAGGTTCAGACACAAACGTGCGGAGTCCAGGAAACAGTATACACTGACAAGTACACAATGAAAGGTGTAGCTTGCCTGTCACTTTCCCTGTCAGATATATATATATATATATATATATATATATATATATACACATATCAAACAATAATAAAAACAGACACCAACAGCAGTAAAGCAGCCATGAGCAGAGACAGGGCCAGAATAATGAGCAATAAACAACAAAACTGCTCACAGTTGAACCAGGCTGTATATGTTCCAACCACCACAAAAAGGCAGTATAAAATCTTGCAGATAAATAAATTTCAGTTGTGTCTATTTAGACCAGTTAGAACATCCAGAATACGAAATACCAAAGTCCAAAATATGGAAAAAAGCCCCAAAATGAGTCCAAATGCGATGAATAAAAAGCTCTTTATTAGGATCCAAAAGTGGTGAGAGCTTTTGCTAACAAGCTTTATCAAACCCAAAACCAGCAGAAAAGAAACAGGGTTATATAGTGTAAGCAATTAAAACAATAAAACAATTAAACAATCAGACTTAGGTTAAACCTATAAGAAACTTTAAAGGCATAACATACTTATAAAATAATTACAAAATATAAAATAGCCTATACAGAAACCTAAACACCCTAATATAGACTTACAGTTTAGGGCAATCACTATATAAATAAATAAAAAATAAAAAATATATAAAAATAAAGATATAAATGCATTAACAAAGTATGAAATATGTGCAAACAACATAAAATCAAAGAATCAAAAGTGTCTAAAATACATCACTTGGTCAATACTTTACATCTTCTGTTCTTAAGTGCAGGTTTAAGTGGTATTCTGTCATTTAGACCTGGATGTACATGAGCTTGAAGTTTAACTACCATGTTGTTTCTACCTCCTCAGTATGATTAGCAACATCACCTCCTCTAATACTAGGAATATTGACATATAGGACGGAGAAAGTAAAAGTATGCTCAGCTCCATTTTGTAAAACATGCTTGGATAAGGCATTAACAACAGATTTGATACGTATCTGATAAAGATGTTCTCTTATCCTATCTTTCAACCTCCTATCAGTCTTACCTATATAAAATGAGGTACAGTGAGTGCAGATGGCAATATAGACAACATGCCTAGTGTCGCAAGTTGCATTAACTTTAAATGAAAACACATGATGTGTGACTGGGTGTATAAAAATATTAGAGTTGGTAATAAAGCTACAGTAGCTGCATGCACCACAAGGCTTGGTACCTTCAAAAGAAGGTAATTCCTTGCTAGATGTCAAAGTAGTGTAACATAACAACCTATGCAAATTTTTCTTATTCTTAAAAACATAATGTGGTTGTTCACCTATAAGATCCCTTATCATCGGATCTAACGTAAGTACAGGCCAATGTTTATGACTAATATCCTTAATAGATTGAATATCTTGTGTATAAGAAAGAGACAATTTATGTGTTTGTGCTCTAACAGAAGAGGTATCATTCCCTCTAAAACTACCATAGGATGAAACTCCTGCTTCAGAGAAAAATAGGGCAGGCTCTATCATCTCTGATGCTCCTAACATGTGTAAAAGCTTCCTCTATTTCAGCTTGTCTATAATTCCTAGCTCTTAACCTATAACCTAGGCTGTGAAGCTCTTTCTCAAACTCGGTTGTGAATGGATTAAGCCTAGAAACCCTGATACCTTTCCCTCTAACAATGTTTGAGAAAACATGTCTGGGGTGCATACTGTCCCTATGTAACAAGGTGTTTTTATAACAGGACTTCCTATGCACCCCAGTGTTAAAATCACCATTTGGCAGGCGCCAGATTAAAACATCTAAGAAAGAAATATTACTATCAGAATAAATCATAGTAAATTTTAAAAAAGGCGTCAAACTATTAACCTGCTCTTCAAAACTCTTTAACTCAGCTAGAGTACCTGTCCATAAAATAAACAAATCATCGACAAATCTCCTATAGAAAGGAACATATTTCTGGAAAGAAACTAAATCAAAAAGCTTATGCTCCTCCCAATGGGCCATAACTAGATTGGCGTAGCTATTGGCACAAGAAGTGCCCATAGCTACGCCATCTTTTTGTAAATAAAAATTAGTATCAAAAAGAAAAACATTACTTTCCAAATAACTTCTATCAAAGAACAGAAAAACTCTATCCAGCTCAAAGGCAAATCAGAGTGTGTAGCCAAATATGAATGTACATACTCTAGCCCTGAAATATTAGGGATGTTGGTAAACAAAGATATGACATCCATATTGACCAAGATAACTGTTTCATGGCCTGATAAAGAATGAAGTGCTTGATAAAAATCAAGTAAAAATTGCTTGGAATCCCTAAGTACAAACCTATTCGAATCCACATAAGGTCTCAGAATTTTCTCTATATAAAAAGACAAATTATCAGTAACCCACCCACGGCCAGAAACAATAGGTCTCATAGGTGGGTTAACTGAATCCTTATGTATCTTAGGTAATCCATGTATAATAGGAATAACAGGGTTATCAATCAACAAATAATCATATAACTATATATACATATATATAATACAGATAGAAAGGGCGCTAGAGAGATATATGTTGATATATACGGATTCACCGGTATTTGCAAATATATAGATAGGTCAACGACATTCATAAAACCTTGGAGGTACAAATAAATAGGATGCCGCCAACTATGGAATGTGTCACATACCGACACGCGTAACCACGAGGCTGAAAGACCGAAAGAACACAGTACCGGAACAGTAGAACCGCGAGTAATATTATCACGATATGAAGGGACATTTAGTTACCACTGCCGGTGTTGCGGTCCACGTAGGTACTGTGTTCAAC
Source organism: Protopterus annectens (assembly GCF_019279795.1). Taxonomy (NCBI): domain Eukaryota; kingdom Metazoa; phylum Chordata; order Ceratodontiformes; family Protopteridae; genus Protopterus; species Protopterus annectens. The sequence continues at coordinate 1,807,444,783 of NC_056744.1, forward strand.
TGTGTTTATGATTGCCGTAGTCTGTGTATGTGTGTGTTGAGGGTGCCATGTGCGTTTCCGTGTGACTGTAATGTGTGTGTGTGTCCGCATCATGTGTCTGTTAGCGCCAACTCGGAGGTAGATCATTACGGTAGGTGTGGGTATAGCTAGCCGTAGGCATACGGTTACCACCTGTCCCACATTAGGAGGGATAGCCCCTCCCTGGGCAGTTGTGTCCTGACATAAAACATTACAAAGGGCAACTGTCCAAGATTGTAGGACATTATTATGTCTCATAGATTATGTAATAGTTGCATTAAATAGCTATGCCTGTATGTAAGAAATGTAAATGTTAATGCAATATGATAAGTAGCCAAAGTCCCACAACAATAAGTATGTATTGAGGATAAAAGTACGTGCTATCCTGTGTACTGACCGTGGGTATGTGTCGGCCTGTAAACACCGATGTGTGTCCCTCAAGTGTCCCACAATGGCCATTTGAAAAGGTGGCAACCCGTGCCAAAGATGTTCTGTTACCAACACAACTGCAATGACTGCAAATATCTGGGACAGAAATACACGGGATAGCTGTCATTTAGAAACATCCCTTTACATACCACTGTAATTCCAGAGGTATGGAAGTATCAACCTCACCTGCATACTATATAGAAACCAATTAACAACGGCCCAATGTATAATCCCGTAACATAAATCTACTAACTGATAGCTCTTCAATTAGGGAAGGAGCCCACACACATATATATGGAATATGTAGAAATGCAAGCCCCACAAACCTGTATATGCTACGTACATCCACCTACATCCCCCACACTAGAAACTATAGCAATACAGACTGTAATTACAGCATAAACATCCAGTCAGTCAATTACATCTGCAGAAGCATTAACATACCTTGTGAGAGACACATTTAAAGGCGCCATGTGAAATTGTAGCCGTTGTATAATGGAACAAACGGCGATGTTGCAGGTTTTGTTTGCAATAGTCCCTTATCAGACGGTTGGGATGACAGGTACACTCACATGTAGAACCACATACTCTAGCCATCACACACAATCCACGGGGGACATGAATCCAAACTATACGTGTCTCTACACATAGCAGTTGCAATTACACACAACAAATCACAATACAGGCCGTCTCCCCGAAGGTAGGGCAAATGGGCAACGCCCAAGTGGAGAATTCAATTATACCCCACTGTTGCCATGTAATTGGCGAATGGAGTAGCTGCACAGCTGATGTGCAAGTAATAAGTCACTCAGGAACACCAATTGGTGGCAGGAAACCACGTTACATGTATCGACGTATATAAGGATGACTTCCCAGACATTCAAACCATATGCTCATACCATAGAACTGTTTAAACAGTGTAAGAGAGATAGATATGAAAGTCCGGAATGATAACAAGGTATGTAGAACACTCGGCATGTAAGTGTATGTATAGCCTGTTTTGTATTAATTATGTTAGTGTATGTATAGCCTGTTTTGTATTAATTAAAAGTGTCCGCAATGCATAAAGTGGGAAAAGGTATTTATGTAGTGATGTCTTGCTGAGCATACTAACGCTTGTAGAAATTGTGCGTCCTGCAGTGGACTACAAGGTAAACATCACAGACACCACAAGGGATGCTACATGAGGGCTTTAAACAGAACAATTCCATACCACCCACTGTCAGTGGTAGGGTATGTCCAACAAGTACGTGCCATAGCAGGGGATAGTATATGCTGATATACTGTCACAGTAGGCATGTGTATGGGCATATAATGACAATTACATGTCTAAGGTGGTCCCGCTGTGCAAGTATGCTTTGCATTATGGGATACTATGTAAAATATGTGTAATGTATAGTATTGTAGATAGATATGTCAGATATGCTACACAGCATAACAGGCATATCATGCATACCAAAGGTATCGTCTATTGGCATGTGCAATGTACAATAACAGGATACATATGGCTTGTAGTCACGGGGCACTGTAATAGCATGATAGCTAATCTAAATGGAAGGGCTACTCAATTAACCATGCACAAAGGGCATGTAATAGCTTCACAGGTTCATAGTGGGGTACTATGCAGTCTGGCAAGTCTATGTGTAAGCACAACTACAGTGTTTACACCAGCGGCACCTCTCTAGGGTAGTGTCCTGTGAACAGCAGAGCCATGTGTTACCTGCACCTCTGCACAGTACAGCCACTGCAGTGATACCTGGCGTACATGTGTCTCCCATCCACCAAGTGAGGTATCACATGAACAGTGCTACTGAGTGTCCCTGCGTGATGTACATAGGAATCATGTTCCAAAGCATGGTGAGTGTCCGGTTTGGGAATGTAACCCTCAAGCACATCCCACTCATCGTTGCATGTGTCCACATATCTATGAGCATGTTGCTCACAGTGACCTTTGCTTATGTCGCTTATGTGGAGTATATCCATTAATATTGTTGTGGACATGGGCCCTGCCTGTTCAGCAGAGGTCACCCCTGAGTATGTAGTATGCAAATGTGTACAGACGTGGTGTCCATAGTTCTACCGCATACTTTAACCATCGGAGCTCAATAAATGTCATTGCGTGTTAATGTTGTGGTATGTAAAGCCATAGCTGTTGTGTAAGATACACCCTAAACAGGGTGTTGTACCCTTGAATGTGTGTATATGTCTGCAGTTCAGAGGTACAATGGGTGCCTATGTTCCAGCTACACACTCAGTACAGATAAGTGTGGCTACGTAGAAGGATATCCACGCTACAGTGGCAATATGGTTATCACAGGAGTGGGTGCGACATACGTGTGTATTACGATCACGGACAATGTGACATGTATGTAGGGGACTACCACCTATGTGATAGTCAGTGGGTGAATGGTGTAATGCAAAGGGGATGTTCATGCACCTTGTGTCATGCAGCTTGAGGCCATGATATTGATATCAGGGATCCGTCACAGTGACACCCATATGGAGGGAGTCAGTATCAGCTGGTGGATCAATCATGGTGCTTTGTATGCAGTGGTCTGTAAAGCTAGGCAGGGAAAGTCCCTCTGTGCTAGCCTGTACCTCAGGGAAGCATATAACGAACATGAGGGGCCCTATGACTGAGGACTGTGGTATGCCATGTGTAACTGAAATACAGTAGGTACTATGGTATGCTACCCTCATTGTGTGTGTCCTGTCCATGAGCCACTTTGCATAACATCCTGAGACATAGGGGTCGATGTGCAGGTGAATGTGTATGTTGTCAATACCAGAATGGAGAATGGTGCTGAAAGGCAATGAGAGGACAATGTAGGCTGTGTGGACCCCCGTATCATCATCACCTACCCTGGTAACTGTATGAAAGGAGTCCACCAGGTGTAGGAGCCATGCTCTGGCCCTAACAAGTCCAACCTGGGTGGCATCAAAGGACCGGAGCCCAACAATGTCTCTGTGAATGACGTCCATAATGATGTGCCCCATAGCCTTGCAGAACAGTCCAGTCAGGTGTATAGGGCAATAGTCCCACTCGTGCATTGTGGCGCCACCTGTGTGGAGTGTGATAACTGTTGCTGTGTGCCATTCAGGGGCCACAATGTCTGATACAAGGCTATTACTGAATATGGTGGCCTAGTGGGAAGACATGTCGTTCAGAGGTTTGTGTACATCACAGCCTGGGATTTTGGACGGTCACATGGGGCCAATGTCCCAGGACATATAGAGTGCAGGTTAGTACTGTGTAGGTGTGACCGCAGGGACACTGCAGTGTCCCTGCATGGATTGTGGCCCTGTAGGGAGTGAGAGGGTGTAATGTTAGCATTGAATCCATCCGCCAGCATGTTGCCAACATCACCTGGTTCTGTAATGTTCCTGAGTAACTGTTGTATGTGAGAGCAGATGTGGGTATTGCCATTGACTACTGACATACCACCATAATGCCTTGTGGTACACCCCAGAATGTGTCGCAGTAATGTTTACATAGCTAGTTTTGGAGTATGTGATGAGAGATCCTGTGGCCCTACCGACGCTGACCAGTGAGCTACCCCACCCATGGGATTGTACTCCACTTTGCAACAGCCTCCACCTGTTGTTGTAAATTATGTCCATGGAACTGGACCCCTAGAGTGGCGTCCGTTATCTGGTGGGTACCATCATGGCTCTGTGTGGAATAACATGATCCATGCAGTCATGTACGTGCTAATGAAATGCACTGGGGTATGTTTCAGCATTTGTATGTGCATTGTCTATCTGCATGGGTGTCATGACGTTAACTACCACTGTCATAAGACGTCTGTAGTAGGTGTTGTAGTACTCATGTACTGTGTATGCCGTGAAGGGTGTGGTGCTGGGATGTGGATAACAAGGGTGATTAGCATATGTTCGGAATCCACCAATGAGGGGATAACCCCAGGTGTGGAACACCAGTCACATGTTGGTAGTGTCCATGTCAAGGATATTGTTGGTCTTGGAGGTGGTGTGTATGGGTTGATCCAGCCGAGTGGAGGTTATGAATCATGGACAGTGTTGGCCTAATGTGTCGGTACATGAGTGGCTATCCCAGTTAAGTGTGGGGTAGTGTCAGTCTCACATTAGTAGTACCTGTCTGAGCCCTACTGTCCAGTACACCAAGAAATGAGGTCTGGTAACCGTGGGGTATGTTGTTGAATCCGTAGCTTGTTACAATGTGTATAGCAGTTCTGGACACAGTTAGTTGCACGTGGAACACCTCTGATGCATTGTGCTAAGTAACTAGCCAGGATGTGTGTACAACATAGTGGAATATGGGAACACCTCAGCCGGGGGTGTGCCGGTCCAGGTTATATGACTGAAAGGTATGGTCCGTGTATAACCTGTCATTGCAGGTGTGCTCTGCAGAGCCTAGAGGCAGGTCCCAGTCACTGCAGAGATATTGAAGTGGTGCATTATAAGGAGTGCCTTGCCTGCGTGCGTCAGAGATGAAGATGTCAAGCATTGCGTCACATGACCCCATGTTTTGCTTGCCAGTTCCCATTCTGGTGGTGAATGTTATTGGAAACTGTGCAAGACAGGCAGTATAGAAGCAGCAAGAGCCTTACATGTGATCTGTACTCCCAGGGCTGACAGGTGCAGGTCATCTGTGCCAAAGCATCGAGTTGTTTGACTATGTCAGTCAAAGTGGACAGATACCAGATGCCTGTGGAATGACAGCAGAAGCATAGGCAACTGTTGAAGTGATACAGTCAGTCATTGTACAGTGGTATCAGGTCCGGATGAATGCATAATGCTCCCCAGGGCTTGGCCCATACCTTCAGGGCTACAAGACTGGTGAGCTATTGCATGTCCCTGCACACGTAGTCTGTGAAGTTGCATCTCAGGGCAGTCACACTAACATGGAGAATGACAGTCGCATTGTACCTGGTGAGGTATGGCACGGGTGCATAGGTTATGTTGCAGAACCAGTTACCCCACAGCAAGATGTAAGCGACTATCACCTTGTGTAGCCTGCTGAGTGGAACATCAGTGTGACTGCCTACAGAGTCACCTATGACAGGTGTGTTGTGTATGTTATAACACCCTATTGGCTGTATGTTATGGGCACACATGAGTCTGTGGGCTATAAGTTGTTGTTGTTGTGTTTGGTGATGGGGGCTGCCTTTGGTGCCTACACAGAGTATGGAGAGGTACTGCACAAGTTGTCCTTGTATGTGTGGCCTGTGGTGGTGGAGATCTTGTGAGACTATGTGATGAGTGGGGTGTGTTGCGAATGTTACACATCCCCACATGACTGTCAGGTGCAGTCAGGGTTGGTGACAGCATTACCCCCAGAAGGGCTGCATATGTGCATCCCCCACAGGCTGTAGTGTCGTATGTTGGGAGGTGAGCATTGACTGTGTACATGAGACAATTGCTCTATTGCCACATGTATAACATATTCATCATATAGACAGGCAATAGCACTGGTACGTGACAGTTGAACATGCCTGTATATACAACCATGTCTCACAAGATATGTGAGTTACGTATGTACAACAGCTGTTGTACTCTAAGCAAGCTGGAAATGTAAGGACAGACAGTGTACCTGTGAGAAATGGTGTGGAATGGGTGCTATATTAATCAGTAGCTCATGACATGCTCACAAGTTCTGAACAAGTGCTGAGCATGAACATACAATACAGATAGGGTGTTGGATAATATCAACCCACAAGTGGTGACGGCAGTCATAATTGGTGGCACTGCACTGTAACCCTGCTGAGTATGGTCTGCAAGTCCATGAACCATTATCAATGTAGATGTTAGCAGTACAGATGTACATGACAGTACGGATGTTTGACTACATATACCTTTGTATGTCACAGGAGTGTTCCACCTGTGGCCTGTTGACAGAATCAACACTACAAAAGGTGCCAGAGTGACATGTGCATATCACACCAGTGCCAGCTACAGTAAAACAGGGTTAATGTGTTGTACTCCATCCTCATTGTAGCCCATACCACACAGACAAATGTCAAGCATCTGTGTATGTAAGGATGTGAATGGCCATGACCTATGAGCAATAGCTGTCTCAGTGTTGTGAACAACATACAGAATGGGCTTTGTGGGTGAGGTGTGTGACATATGTGCACATTCTGATGGATGATATCAGCATTGTCACCGCTAGGTGAATATTCCTGTACCCATTAACTACCACCTAGGCTGTGGTCAACATTATGGACACTGTGTAAGGGATGGTGCTGTGCAGTACACCTCCCTGAGTTGGTGACGTCTCTAGGCCCCTTAGGTAGTCATACGAGGTACCCATGTCATGACAGGGTGCCATCCATGAGCACGGAGATCATTGGACAGGCATACACAGCACTCAGGTGACCAATATTGGATCACATATCACCTTTAAGGGGTATTGGTCATGCGTGGATGGGCGATACCAGCCTTCACAATCCTTACCTCCACTATGCAGCATGCTGTCTACCTTGCATAAAGTCATTTGCTATACTATGATGTTGGACATGCTATATGTCCGTATCCTGATCTGAAAGACATACGTCATGGACAGCCACCATCCTACTACTAGGATCACCACATGCTGGACAGATCCCTGTGCCATACATGTGACATACTCCCACCATACCATGCAACCCTGTCCATCAAAGCTGCACATGTCATCCCTGTCATACATGGTCTGATGGCCGCATGGTAGATGTAGTATCAATTGTCTGGATCAGTAATGTGGCACTGATGCAACTTGTGGTGGCATAATGGCTGTCGGATACAGCTAGAAAACCTTGCCTGTACATGCTATAGTTGATAACCATCCCTGCGAATGATGTCCGACTAGCCATTGTCCAATGTCTATCACATGTGCAACACAGGCAATCCGTGACAGGATGTTAAACAGCTGTACAGTGCTATGTAGATGTATATGGCAAAACATATGCATGTAAAGGTATCCATGCATATGTGTGCATTGTCACTGCTCAAGTTCATTAAGGCAGTGTATGTGTTGATATGTGACATATAACAGCATCAAGGTCAACAGCATTACCGTGGACACATCCAGGCATGTGCTGATAGGTAAGAACACCAGTGCAGGCAAACAGACATGCCCACATCAAGACAGCATTCACATGGAGTATGAACAATGCAATGAGGTGACATACATATATGGTGATGATATCCAATGCATAACGGGTGTTACATGTGTTTGACACAAACATGTCAGTCGTGTCAGTGTCAGTGTCATGATGATTTGCAAAGATAACTGTGCAGATGTACTAGATTTACTAGAAATGTATGTGCAGCAGTATCTCTGTACATCTCTGAAACTGTGACCTGTCACCATCATTATGTCTTACAGATAATACCTCGTACACGCCTACCAGCGTACAGCTGCCAGGAGGATGATGTCCTCATCCCATACCTCCATGAGAACTATGAGGTGTTGTTCAGCCATGTGCCACAGCATGCCCAGCAGTGGGACGACCTGTGGCAGGATCTTTGCAGGAGGGTGAACGATGTGGGTGGCCATAACCGCACCTACCAGCAGGTGCGCAGACACTGCATGGATTTGATACGACATGCAAAACAGCATGCCACTGCAATCGCCAGGGAACAAGGTGGAACAGGTGGTGGGCCCCCAACCCAGCCCCCACTCACACACACCAAGGAGCTACTGGCCAGTCTGGGGACACCTAATAGATACACAGCTGTAACCACGGTTTAAATCCTCTCTATTCAGAGCAGAGAATCAATCTATCCAAACACGAATGAGATGAAAACTCACTTTTATTTAAAAAATAACAAAGCTTTCGGGAAAAAAGACCCTTCCTCAGTGTTGTATAATACATTTGTAATAAAATTAACAATTCTTATAGTAAAAACTAGAAACCACATGACACAGCCAATCTAACCCCTAAAGAAAACATAATTTTTCTAAGAATATAAAAAACTTTTAGAGATTTACATAAAAAAAAATTCAACAAACTTTTATAGAGCTTTGATGAAAACATCATAATATACGTTGAAAAAACAATAATAAATATTTTTATTAAAAAAATTTTAAAAATAAACATTAATGATACTCTTTCTGCCTAAACTCTAAAAGTGGTTTGATAGTGACGGTAGTATTTAAACCAGGTATCTTGTCAGCATTTAATCTAACTATCCATTTAAATTCAGCAACATCTAACTTATTAGTTATATCACCAAGTCTTATGCTTTTAACTACTACTTTTAAGACTTTAAATTTGAAATTATGCTTTTCATTATTGTCCTTTCTATGTTGTGCCAGAGCATTCGTCAAAATATGACGCCTCATTTCTGATTTATGTTCAATAATTCTTTCCTTTAAGGATCGAGAACACTTCCCAACATAAAAACTTGGACATTCTGTACATGTAGCCAAATATATCACATTAGTAGTTCTACATATAGCATGACAATCTATCATATATTCTATCCCATTTATCGGATGTACAAATGATTTCTTATTACATATGTCAACACAACAGCTACAATTATAACATGGTACAGTTCCAAGCTTATTCCCAGTAATGGATATATAATTCATTTCAAAATCCTTGTAACACAACCTCCTTTTCAAATTTTGCATGTTCCTATATGCAAACTTAGGAATGACATCTAATATTTTACTTAATTGTGGTTCGGCCATAAGTATACGCCAGTTTCTATGAATTATTTGTTTCACATATTTAGACAAATTATTATAAGTCATATCTTATTTAATTTTTTGACTTATTTTCCTCATTCACTTGATAAACCTTTTCACCAAAAAATGGACATGCACAATCATTTCTATTATTTAATATACGATCCCTAATTTCATTAACTTGGATCTCATTATAACCTCTATTAAGAAACTCTGCACACATTAGGTTCATTTGCTGTTTACAATTATATGGATCAGTATTCAATCTACTCACATGCAATAGCTGACTTTTAACTATACCTTGAAAAACAGCATCCACAAACACTAGCTGCCATCGTGGAGGTGGGTGTCTCCCAACCAATAAGCCTGGAGTTGCCTGGTAAGTCAGTACTGCACATATGGCTATTATATCCCATTTAGTTGCATGTGTCACTGTACATTATGTAATGTAACAACATATGCAAGGTATGTGGACACACATGTTGCATACTACAGTATGCTACCCTGTGTATGCACACATGTGCATACTATATGCTATTGTACAGCCGAATGTGTTAACATGCACAGTGCACCCTGTGGCTGTCATATAGTCATGGATAATGTTCATACCGCTGTGTCACCCCTATACAGGTACCTCTGGCGTGCCGCACAGACATGAGTCCGTTGCAGGTGAGACTGTCATCAGTATCAGGAATGTTAAAGCATAGATCTATTCACCATGTGGCCAGTTAACACTTGTACACTTGATGTCCGTTCCAGTCATGATATACAGGTCGCATCACCCATCATTCGCACTGGCCACCCATGTGCAATATATACAAATGAAATGATACACCGACATGAAACCACAGTATTTGTCATTGCTACATGTGTGAACAGCTGTGCATACAATGGTGGAGGTGTTCTACAATGGAGGCATATGTACTATACATTGGAACAACACATGTGGTACGTAAATGGTACCACACAGTGAGCTGTGATATGGGCAGCCCACAGGAGTCACCATTGTGTTATATGCCCCTGCAATGGGTGCACACATTGTGATGTGCCATCTGACATGTCCCAGACACGTAGTGGGTGTATGTCATATGGGACAACACAGACATGTGTGATAGACGGCCATCACACACATTTGGCCAACACATGTGCACACATGGCCATGAGGGATGGCCAGAGACACATAGCTACACAGTAGATGTGATGTGTATACACCCTGTTGCACATTGTCCACACATGGTCCAATAACAGCCTTAGTTGACTGATTATACAGTTGATGTGGTACACTGGACATCCTAAAAGCCTGTGCACAACTAGTGGAGGTGTCACTGACGTCTACCATATAAGATGTGTTGAACATCACGACTGTGTCATAGCATGACAGTAGTCACCTGTACAGCTTCCACAGACATTGACACCACATCAGGCCACAGATACTGTACATTTCCCTTGCTGCTGTAGGACATCACTGTTAGCTGTGCACCTCGTGTGTGTGGTACATCAATGTCATGTGGGACATGGTGAATTGACAAGTCTGCTATGTGTGGACATGGTTGCCAGGCAGCTAAGACTCTGTAGTAGTTGTGCAGGGGTGTCATCTGTAGGTCCTCCAGTGACCTGTCACATGACAAAGCATGTTTTGGTGTGTATACACCTCAGCATCGTGGGTCACAATCCACAGTTATGTCATGGGTATGCATGCAGTTATGGCTATGCAATGTGTACATATTATGCACTGTATAGCAATATAGATGCCTCATGATGCCATGCAATGGCACAGTGTCTGTACTTCACACTGTATAGCAATGTAGACGGCTCACACTTCCCTTCCATGCTCATGCACATTTGCTAAACATGCATTCTATCTGTAGGGCATACAGACAAGACCACAATGTGTTGCCCATTACGACACTGTACATGTGTCAGGACACCATTGTGTCAGACATGTATGCATGTTAATGCACACGTCAGCAGATTACATGTCAAGGTCACGTCAGCCATGTGTACTGTTATCCAGTTCTGGTCCACATGATGTATCACGGGGATGCATGCATACTACCATGATTGTGTGAACTGCATGGCTACTGATATGACACCTGCTTGCTGTAGTGTGCACCCCAGGGAGGTATGGTAACTAACACTATTAATGTCTGAGCTGCATGCCGTCTGCTGTATCACAGGCATGCTGCATGCCGTCTGTCAAATCACATGCATGGTGTGTGTGTGTGTGTGTGTCTGTGTGTGTGTCTATTGTAATTTAGAGTCTTTCTTTGCATTCACAGGTGATGTAGGTGCATTACCCTCCTGCGGTCCATCTGATGTTAGTGGCCCCACAGATACTAGCAGTGATGAACATATGCATGAGGTACAGGCAGGGTTGTCAGGGGCTGAATCTGTGCCAATGGTTGTCATCCCAGCTATGTCCCCCTCTTCCCTGCACACAGTTCTGCTGCCAACACATACAGCATCACCAGTGGCCATAGAGGAAGGACAGTCAGCATCTGTTAGCGTGGAACAGGAACGTGTGGTGGCTACAGAAGGTGTGTCTCCACACCATGGTGTCAGTGTAATGACTGCAGATGTGCCACACAGGCATGTGGCCGGTGCTGCTCGTAGGAGGACCTCTGGCAGACATGCACCTGCAGGACAGAGCACAGCAGCTGGTGTCACCAGGCGCATGTTCCAGACTGTAATGGCAGCACAGGCACATGCTAAATGGCAGAACAGAGAAGGGCAGAGGCTGCAGAGGGCTGCTATCTGTATCCTAAATGACAACATCCAGGCATTGGCAAATGCTCAACAGCAGATTGCTGATGTTCTGGACAGGCGATTGGGTGACATGATCAGAATCCTTGACCATGGCATGGCAATTTGCGAGCATGAGCTGTCTGTGCTGGAACATCTGGTAGGAGTGAGGCATAGGCCATGTGGACGTAGACCAGCTACACCACCTAGTGCAGGTCAACGTGAGCGTGCCACCTCACATACCCGCTCCCATAGTGCTGGTAGCAGTAGCAGTGCAGCTGGTGCTGAGCTGTCCACACCAGGACACAGCAGGCCATGTGGATGTGGCCCTGGACATTCCCAGTGGGGACACAGTTCCAGTGGACATGTGTCGTCAGACAGTAGCCAATCTGTACCTCCGCCTGGTAGTGTCCGTGCAACCCCTGGCAGGCACAGGTCACGTGGCCTTGGCCAGACACGGTGAGCTATACAACCTGGTCTGTACAATCTGGAGCTGTCAATAATACCCCTGTGTAGGCCTCATAAAAGGCAGAACTGTATGCACACACACATGCACACAGCAAACACATCTGTAGGGCACCACAACCCCCACATGCATACTGAACAGACATGTCCAATCATGTCACCGGCCCTTACCCACACACATGATGTCATCTATTGGTGCAGCCTATGCCCCTGGCAAACATTATCACCCTGTGCATATGATGAAGTCTGTGCCACATCCCTGTAATCCACACCATCGGTGCAGGGACATGCTCAAATGGTCTGATGCACAGGGTGAACAGAATAGTGAGAGAAGTGTATATAACATTAGTTGTGTAAGAATAGTGAGAGACGTGTATATTTCATTAGTTGTGTAAAAATAGTGAGAGAAGTGTATATTACATTAGTTGTGTACTGTTAACACGCACCAGACATACCATGTAGTACAGGTTTAGCATGCATTGTTATATGTTCACAGTATGTGTCTTGGTAACAACAGTAACAGCATGTTGGTAATGATGCCCTGGTTCCCTCCTTATAGTCTACTTGCATGTGCCTACAGGTAGCAGTCTTTGCAGTCTCCCATGTGTAACTGTGGAGTACTCACAGGCACGTATGGCAATATCAGCATGCTATATGTAGCCTCAACCTGACTGTTGGAAAGGCTAACATACCACAGGTGCCCACACATATACTGATCCAGACGCATGTGGGCAGTTTAATAGGCTACAGTGGCTAGAGACGTGACATCCATACCAGGTCACATCACAGGTATGTTGACATGGTGCAGGGGTTGCACACAGCGGTCCGGCCGATGATAATGTCAGAGGTCACCTGATAGCATGAGGCGTCACTGTGTAGCAGTCATACCCTGTCACATTACAGGAACATGCCCACACTCACGGGGTCAACAACACTATAACGCACACCCCATAGTGTTGAGATGAGGACCCCTGCCTATGTGGTCATCACTCTCACAGTACTGTGCACCCACACAATGTGACACAGAGAAAGAACATGTACAGGTAGCCAGTACGGCTGAGACCTATGGCATCAACAGGGTAGTAGACTGCATCACCATGAGGGGTTAGGGATCCTGTGTGTTCTGTATGGTACCATACACCCTCACTCCATGCACCAGACAGCCATACATACATACACACTGTGGAGACCACAAATGTCATATACATACGGATAGCTGATGTGTGTGATACACACACCACCCCTGCCTATGTCATGCTTTCCACACTGCAGTATGTACAGATCTCTACAACAGTGTACAGGGGTGTGTAACAATTGGGATGTAATCCCCACCATATGTGGCATATACGGTCACACAAGCAAACACACATGGCAGTAGTGTGAATGATACACCTGCTATATGATGATACGTCTGACAGACATGCAGCAGTATTGGCCACATTATGTGTACCAACGCTACGTCCGGCAATTGTGGTGCTATATGCACATGGGAGGATGTAAGTGTTACAGGTGTCAGGTGACATACAGTCAGTAACACCTGACCGCTGTATAGGTTTTATGTCTTCACCGTCAACTAACAGTAACATAGCATACTGTTTGCACATGTAATGGTAGGAGGGCATGTGACATACCTGTGAGCCGTCCCCTGCAAACATCCATCTGCACAGGTGGATCACCACTTTATGTACACACATCTATCCATATCTGATGTACATCCTACCGTACTGTCAGTATGTCACCATATACAGGTGTCAATGATGGGGCTGCATTGCAACTGCATGTTGTAGTTAGGCACAGATGAGTCACATACATCAGCTACTGTACATGCATGGTAGCTGCATGCACACTACAAATTGTACATATGTGTTGGTCCTACATGCCTGTCATGTAGCCATGTTTGTATGCATAGCAATTGGTGGACATGTGTGATGACATACATAGCACATGGACTGTTGTACGATATGATGGGTGTCATGGGTAACTAGTACAGAGGGAATGTGTCCTCGGTCAACATTGCTACCTCATGTACTGTTAGCATTCAACAGCCATGGACCCACCTTCCATTTGCATGTGTGTGATTGCTGTAGCCACTTGTCTGCATGGAGGACAGCAAAAGCTATGCTATGTACATATGTGTTGTGTGTGTGGTCCATGCACATATCCACTGCGATTACATGTATGTCACATCCAAACGTGTGTTCTTTGGTGTACAGCGACAGTCATCTGTCACAGCTGTGTAAGACCCAGGGCCCCTGGTATGTGTAGAGCCGACCTGGTCATTACAGTGGTATCATTGCAATGCAAAACACATGATGGAACCCTGTCGGTACATGTGTAGTCTGTACAGTTGCTGTAGACCTATGTACAGTCCACTGGTCATGAGTCACACAGTGTTGTAATGTATGGCAGTGTATTGCTGGTCCTACGACATGGTGATGTCTGAGGGCTACAATGTAGACTGCGGTGTGTACCTCTGTGATCTGCACCTGAGACATCTGTGATGGCTCCTGAGTGTGTACTGGTCAGTACATGTGAGTGGCATTCATGTACGTGGGGACAGTAACACCATACTGTGCCCTTCCATGTTTAGAATCCATGTGCATGCAAGATGGCCCTTTGCAACCACTAAGTGTGTGAGCATGCCCAGTATGCTGTTGTGTAGATGGACACACAGTACATTCCAAACTGTGCCCTTCCGTGTTTAGAATTTGTGTACATGCAAGACGGCCCTTTGCAACTGCTGACGGCCCTTTGCAACTGCTAAGTGTGTGAGCATGCCCAGTACGCCGTTGTGTAGATGGACACACAGTACATTCCAAACTGGGCCCTTCCGTGTTTAGAATCCGTGTGCATGCCAGACGACCCTTTGCAACTGCTAAGTGTGTGAGCATGCCCAGTATGCCATTGTGTAGATGGACACACAGTACATTCCAAACGGACGTGTGATACCAAGCGTGTGGGCATGCCCAGTGACACCTTGTGTCGGTGATGTGCCTCTGTGTATGGGCATGACCATTGACATCCTGTATAGCGATGGTGGTCATCCAGGCAACAGTTGTCCATTTTCCACGTCACGATGGATGCCTACATTGAACACACTGGTTGACTGTCTTGAAAGGTGTACTGTCTGTGGCGTATCACGTATCTATGTAGTGTTGTTGTAGTGCGCCGTAGATATTTAGTTGCCCCGATCACACCACTGCCGTGTGTTTGTCTACGTCTACCTTGGGACAGTAATATGCTTTCAGACTGCTCACTCTCTATACATTCCCTATCGGCATCTTTGCCTTTGCTGATGATGCCACCCACCTAGAAGTATGCCCCTGGGAGTGCTGTGTTCAGTAATCTCAGTAGCGCGTTCTGCAACTGCATAATGCTGTAGTGTGATAAGGTAGTTAGTTGTATGTTCGACTCCCAGCCCTGCAAAGTGTGTGCCTGCGTGTGTGTGTGTGTGTGTGTGTGTGTGTGTGTGTGTGTGTGTGTGTGTTTCCAGCTGCCTTGGGACAGAGTAATGCTTTTAGATGCCTCACACCACATACATTTCCCATCAGCGTCTTTGCCTTTGTGGATGATGTCACCCACCTAGAAGTATGCCTCTGGGAGTGCTGTGTTCAGTAATCTCAGTAACGCATTCTGTAACTGTGTAATGCTGTAGTGTGATAAAGTAGTTAGGTGTATGTTCGACTCCCAGCCCTGCCAAGTGTGTGCCTCTGTGTGTGTGTTTCCAGCTGCCTGGGGACAGAGTAATGCTTTTAGACACCTCACACCACATACATTCCCTATCGGCGTCTTTGCCTTTGCGCATGATGTCACCCACCTAGAAGTATGCCTCTGGGAGTGCTGTGTTCAGTAATCTCGGTAGCACGTTCTGTAACTGCAAAATGCTGTAGTGTGATAAGGTAGTTAGGTGTATGTTTGACTCCCAGCCCTGTCAAGTGTGTGTGTGTGTGTGTGTGTGTGTGTGTGTGTGTGTGTGTGTGTGTGTGTGTGTGTGTGTGTGTGTTTCCAGCTGCCTGGGGACAGAGTAATGCTTTTAGATGCCTCACACCACATACATTCCCTATCAGCGTCTTTGTATTTGCTGATGATGTCACCCACCTAGAAGTACGCCTCTGGGAGTGCTGTGTTCAGTAATCTTGGTAGCGTGTTCTGTAAGTGTGTAATGCTATAGTGTGATAAGATAGTTAGGTGTATGTTCGACTCCCAGCCCTGCCAAGTGTGTGTGTGTGTGTGTTTCCAGCTGCCTGGGGACAGAGTAATGCTTTTAGATGCCTCACACTACATACATTCCCGGATGATGTCACCCACCTAGAAGTATGCCTCTGGGAGTGCTGTGTTCAGTAATCCCAGTAGCGTGTTCTGTAACTGCATAATGCTGTAGTGTGATAAGGTAGTTAGGTGTATGTTCAACTCCCAGCCCTGCCAAGTGTGTGCCTCTGTGTGTGTGTGTGTGTGTGTGTGTGTGTGTTTCCAGCTGCCTGGGGACAGAGTAATGCTTTTAGATGGCTCACAGCACATACATTCCCTATTGGCATCTTTGCCTTTGTGGATGATGTCACCCACCTAGAAGTATGCCTCTGGGAACGCTGTGTTCAGTATTCTTGGTAGCTCGTTCTGTAACTGCATATTGCTGTAGTGTGATAAGGTAGTTAGGTGTATGTTGACTCCCAGCCTTGCCAGGTGTGTGTGTGTGCATGTGTTTCCAGCTGCCTGGGGACAGAGTAATGCTTTTAGACAGCTCACAGCACATACATTCCCTATCGACGTCTTTGCCTTTGTGGATGATGTCACCCACCTAGAAGTATGCCTCTGGGAGTGCTGTGTTCAGTATTCTTGGTAGCACATTCTGTAACTGCGTATTGCTGTAGTGTGATAAGGTAGTTAGGTATATGTTTGACTCCCAGCCTTGCCAGGTGTGTGTGTGTTTCCAGCTGTCTGGGGACAGAGTAATGCTTTTAGACGGCTCACAACACATACATTCCCTATCGGCATCTTTGCCTTTGCGGATGATGTCACCCACCTAGAAGTATGCCTCTGGGAGTGCTGTGTTCAGTATTCTCGGTAGCGCATTCTGTAACTGCATATTGCTGTAGTGTGATAAGGTAGTTAGGTGTATGTTCGACTCCCAGCCCTGCCAGGTGTGTGTGTGTGTTTCCAGCTGCCTGAGGACAGAGTAATGCTTTTAGATGGCTCACAGCACATACATTCCCTATCGGCGTCTTTGCCTTTGCGGATGATGTCATCCACCTAGAAGTATGCCTGTGGGAGTGCAGTGATGCCTGAACTCAGTAGTGTGTTCTGTTACTGCATAATGCTGTAGTGTGGTAGACTAGACAGGTAGATGCTCGATTCCAGGGCATGGCAGGTCTGTGTTTGGCAGTTATACTGTATGTGTTGGTACCTGTGGGTGGCTAGTTGCAGGATGTGTCCAGTTTGTTTTGTTGCTGACCTATTTAATGTCCACAGCCCACATATTCTGCCAAGACACTGGGTTGTCAACACATACAGTCGCCAATAGGTCTGGTGAGTAACTGTCAGCAGCCCTACTCTTACCCTTGCTATGGTCTGACCTGTGTGACACAACATAACACACATGCCTTGATATTAACAACATTACATGATGCAGGTGGCACATGTGGTTACCTTTCCATTCCTGTCTAATGCATTGCTGTCATGTGGTTCACTGTTGTGACATAAATGCCATATCTACATATGTGTACATGTATATGTGTGTATGTATATATACATATATATATGTCCATGTATATATGTCTACAAATAATATATGTGATATATGTAGATGTAGAGGTGGACATAGATGTGAACATATGTCTGGGGAGTTCAGCACTATTGACTATTTGTGCCGGATGATCTGTACGTGATAACCTGGGATCTATGTATATCTGCCATGGCGTGGTGTTAATGCACATCATCTGTGGTGTGCAGGGCCACGGGTTGTAGTCGTGTAGACACCGGTTATTTTGTTGCTGGGAAGACCATGGGACATCAAATATGGTGATGGTAGGGCACCTGTTGCCAAATGTGTGTGGATCTGAGTGACACTGAGCAGTGGTTAATATTTTGGAGGATCGGTATGGGTCATATAACTATTCATTAGAAGACTATACTATGCAGATGAGGTTGACTATGGTGTATCACATTTATCACCAGGGTGTGCTGCTGGTCCCTGGAGTGTATGTGTGTAATCAGCCAGGTGCAGGTCTCGCATATAGTTGATAGCATGGGAGGGGGGGTCAGGCATATTGTACGTACATTGCAGAACTGTGCCTCGGGAGTGCTCCTGCCTTAGCAAACCTCAGCTAGGAGTGTGTCTATACCTGCCTGGTGACATTGGGAGGGATGACAGCAGTGGTGGGGTAGTCAGGGTGTCCAGGCTGCACAAACAGGTGTTGATCAGCACAATCAGCTGATGACATGGCCAGCCCGCACATGAACAGTACACTAATGCGAGCAAGCAGCATACACACATATTTCATCCACACTCTACACCACCGGTGTATACCTGCAGGGACATTTCATGACACAGTCCAATCAAATGACACGGGCTGCAGCAGGCAACATATACCAACATGTGCAGGGGGTTGGGGCAGTGCAGATGTGTATGCTGCCGGACAACCCTTACTGGGGTGACATAAGACTTTATTGACCGAGGGTGCCTTACTAGGGTCTACATGGGCTGGGGATGTTGGAGCACTATGGGGTGGACAGAGACCTCCTACAGCAGCTTGTTGACCTGTGCCTAACACATCACACAGGCCGAGGGGAATGCATCACAGTGGATACCATGGGATGTGTTGTCCTAGGTGTACTAGCCACAGGTACCTCACACAGCACAACTGGGGATATCATGGGTATCTCACAGGTATCTGCATCCAGAGTATTGCAACAGTTCACAGATGCCATGTCAAAACATGCTAGTGAGCACGTACAGGTCCTCCACATACGTGATTAGTGGACCAGCAATATGAATCTGTTCCACCACATGGATGAGTACCCTGGGGTACTGGGTGCTATAGCCTGCACACGTAGCACCACCCGGGGAGCAGGGTAGGGCCTACAGTCACTGCACGGGCATACCCTCCAACAGCTAGGCCCTATGCGATGGCCAGGGTATGACATTGAATGTGTGTGCTGTCTGCCCTGGAAGCTGTGATGTGTCCGATATATGGTGTCTGACACAGCGGTAGCACACCAATGCCTATGTGGACATCCCCTACAGTCTCCCAGTGGGGGATGCTAGGTAAACACTGGTGTAGGGGCTTATAACACCCATCAGCAATGCACACACACCTGAACACTCACACCATACTGAGGCGGATGCACAGGCAAGACATATACATGTGCATGTGTTTGGGATGCTCAGTTCACAGTTCTGGTATCCGGACATATCTGTAGGGGCTCTGCAGTATTCACAAGTTACATGCATACATGTTGTTATGTTATTTGCTATGCTACACAGTGTTAGCCTGCAGTAAAAGTTGCAGCAGAAACGGCATGAGGCAGGGCCACACAGCCCAACACCACTGCCAAGGCCTGTACAGGCACAGTGTGACTTGGTCCATAACACAACCAGGGTATGTCTATTGACCTAACAAGTGGTGGTTGTATTACAATGTGTACTTACCTATTGCTCTGATATGTATGTGAGCATACAAGTGACTGTGGTGGCCAAATGTTAGGGCAGCAGGCAGTACACATCCATAGTGGCACCATGACCTCTGTAGCACATACAGGGTTCACAATGGTAGCCTGTAGTACACAGGGTGTCCTACCCACTGCAGATTATGGGCTGACCATCATGTGTGCCCGTACAGCCCACACACGTCCCATGCAGCTGGACAGATGTGGACCAATACAGACAAATGATATACGATGGCCTATGGATATGCCCACTGACTGACCCCAACCCCGTATGACACACACAGATGACAGCAGGCCAGGCTGTTTGATGTAGGATGTGTAATAGGACGTCCAGCACCACTGTGCTGGTAATTAATGCTGGGAACTGAAGTACCCTGGTATCCCTCCAACCAGCAATTTAGGTAGATCCACACACTGACATGGAGTACCTGGCAGACCAGTACAGTAGCGGCAGATGTGTACAACTGTTGGCTGTGCCCCCGTCACACCTACACATGTAAGAGTAATGTGCACCACTCACGGTGCTGTGTAGGACTGTGGTTGCATGTCCCCCCATGCTATACAGACATGTAGCAACTGTCAATGCCACATGACCATTAGCTACCCTGCAGACACAGCATGTCACCTGTCTGTGTAGAATGGAGGGGTCAGCAACACAGTACTAACTATCTGGACATGTGACACATGCAATACAGTTGACCATACTTTGCATGCAAACACACATCATGGCTGTATTGTCAGTCTACAACATGTGCAACAGTCATACTGGGCATGTTCACACACTGAAACACAGGACAGCCAAGCATGCACACACCAGTGGTCCAGACATATCTGCCAGTACATTGCTATACTGTTGGATGTCTGCGCTGTATGGTGTTTGCGGTCTACTGTCTGTACATATGCCATGGTCTATTGTTCAGTCACATATGAGCTATGTGCGCAGGGTACGTCTACCATCACGTGTATAGGGCGGTTCTTTGTTTGCAGACAGGCTGACACCTTTGGATACAAACCGGGTAAGGCAAGTCCAGCAGGTGGGAGCTGTTGTGCATGGGTTTACACAGTGTTAAGCACTGCTGACCTCTGGTCACAGCACCTTATACACGTTTACACTCCACATTTCTTTGACAGGGCACTACTGGCATACTGGTAGACAAACACGCTTACAGCCGCTCACTCTCCGACATGTCCGCTTACATTTGTCACTCACGCTGGGTGTGTGCGATCCCTTGTGATGCGTATTACATCGGACTACATGACTACAGTATCGGGTATGTGTAACCATTTTGCGACGGCAGCCATTCAACTGTACGGACTCGGCGGCCTGTCCAGTGATGTAATCATATTATATGCGTGTTCCTCATACGATCTGCTCCCATCTGCCTGATACATGGGAACCGATACTCTGCAATGCTGACATGTGACTTGAGTTTGTTAACGCAGCAGTCTGCCGAGCCATGCTACCGCATACCAACTGCACGTTGACCACCTTTCAGATTGCACGACGGGAGACTGTAGGAGTGACACCTTTCCCACTTTGCATGGGACAGTCCCTCATCACACATCACATGCAACAATACCAGAACTCTCCACCAATCGGGGACACATTTCTGCAGACTCGGGGACAGGTCATGAAAAACAGGGAAACATTTACAAATGTAGTGCTATTAACTTGACACATTGACAGAATCAGAGCATATGACATAATACACATATTGTGACATAACAGTTGTTTATAACTCCTACTTATTGTCATTAGTCAGTGAGTGTAATTCACCACCTTTCCTTCAACAGCCACTACATTTAGGAGGGATTAAGAGGGACACAGTTAGACTTTCAGTCAAACTCAGGGACGTACCAGACATTCAGAGACAGTTGAGTGGTATGGACAATACTCTAGCCATTGCAACTGTCCTGATTAGGGGACCTTCTCATGTTGTAGGTGTCTGTACTGGTTGCTTGTTACAGGTCTTGTATACCTGACACGTCGATATGTCATATGTAGTAGCATAAGCAACTATACTGCTGCTAGACTATGCTTTGATTTGCTCCGATATGTATATTTCTGTACTATGCATGGCTGTATGTATGTTCTGCCCTGGTACATCTGACAGTTCTACAGACCAGGTTCCACTTTGGCCATTCAGACTGGTGGCGGACCTATTGACCCCATATGTAGAGCTATCACATGTGTCGAGGCAACACATACCCACAGCATACCTCTCAACTGTCCCTGATTTTCAGGGCCGTCCCTGATTTTGAATCATATTTTAACTCTGTCCCTCTTAATCCCTCCTAAAACTAGTGATGTTTGGAGGAAAGGTGGTGAATTACACTTAATGAATAATGACAATAAGTAAGAGTTACAAACTTCTTTTACTTCAGAAAATGTGTATTAATTCATATGCTCTGATTCTGTCAATGTTTCCAGTTAATAGCTCTAATATTTTAAATGTGTCCCTGATTGTCCTTGTGTTTTCTTGACTTATCCATGATTCTGTTGCAATTTTCCCCAATTGGTTGAGAGGTCTGAGACACAGCCAGTAGTACACGGACGACCTCCACGGTTTGCATATGTCAAGGTTATTCATGTAGCATTATAATTGATAATACTGTTTCCTATTACATGTAGCTGTTACTGATACAACAAATTGATGTCTGACACCACTACACAAACTATATAGCTTCCATTCCTGAACTCACAGGCCCAGACCTCTCAACCAATTGGGGACAAATTTCAACAGAATCAGGGACAAGTCAGGAAAAAACAGGGACAACACGAAATCAGGGACGTCCGTGAAAATCGGGGACAGTTGAGAGGTATGCACAGGCCATGTGCCATAACTGTCGTTTTGCAAGATACAACTGCCCAGACGGGTGTGTCCCTTGCAGGCGTACGGGTGTTTAACCTCTTCTAGTATGCTATCATCTACCTGAAGTGGTCAGCAACTTATGCACTTCCCGTCAGTAGCAGAACTCACATACCAATGGGTGTGATTGAACACCATATCAGGAACAATGCATAACACCCTGAAGGACACATTTAGATGATTGGTTCTATTAACCACACACATTCACAGTCACAGAACATATTTATTCATTCACGTTTGTCGAGGTACATGCTGCTTATGACTCATACATGTTTTCATCTGTCATTACCTGTATTCTGCCACCTGTTCACCTAATATCAGTAGTTCTGGCAGGATTTCTTTGGACTTTGTTACATTCTGATACATAACTATGGACGTCCATGCTACTCGGGTACATGGCACTGTGTAGGTCTCTATGTATTCCCCGATGGTTTACAAACTATCCGGTAGATGTGCTCTTCAGGTTTGGGAGGTGTAGGCTTATGCTATGCCCACATAGGAATATTAATGACTTCCACTGGGCGGGCCTACTACATCTCTGCCAACCAGCACCTGCACACTTAAGCCCATTAATGCATACCCATGGTCCACCTACCTGGCACCCCTCTACAGCAGTCGTGACAAATACTTACTGTGAGCGCAGCTGAGGTATGAGCACACCCCTACACATTGCCCACTCACCCCATCTCGGGATACATGTCATACGTTTTGTCAACCCATGTATTATCACACTGGCACAACCTACTGTTCCATGTACACCTACATCCTGCTTCTATTAGTGTCGGCAGATTCTTTCATACCTTACTTTTTGGGGTCCCACAAGGGACACCGTTATCCATGTTTAAAGTGTAGACCTTGCAGAACTCTCCCACTGGTCCTTTCCTACCGGTGTTTTGGACAGCGGCAGTGTATTGATCTGTATTGCCTGTCTGTATGTCTGTCCGGCCTAGCTGGGCGATGTAGGGGGTACAACGTTTCTTTATTGGACCTCCCAGTTACAAATGCCCAGGCTGTAAATATGTTACCCCTAATTGCTGTGAAGTAACCTATTTATGTGAATGTGTATATCTACACTAACATATAGTTTGTTTTGTGTGTATGTGTATATATCACTACCTGTTGTTTGTGTATATATATCTATCTATATATATCCGTAGTACATCCTTGTGTGTGTGTGTGTGTGTGTGTATATATATATATATATATATATATATATATATATATATATATATATATATAATGTCCGTATGGATATATATGTGTATGTAAATTATTATAGCTATGTGTATATATACGTTTTTATCTATATATACATATGTGAGTCTGTTAACCTATACATTTCCCGGACATGGACACTTACACATGCGTATTGGTTTTATCCCTGGTTCAACAGCATACTATTGCCTTAGTCATTCTGACACCGGCACTTCACTCCAGTGAACTTGTGCTCAGTATATTGAACGTTATGCAGCGGACAGATGTCGCAGGTTTTTCATGTCTGGGGTGGCGGTGCTAGCTGGGTTCTGATAGTGTCATTCGACCTATTCCTCATATGTGCAGTCTATTATTCCTGCTACTGTGTTTGTTTCTGTACACATTCATATTATTACTGTTGATAGGATGTGTGTTTGTGTTACTGTGACTGTACGCCAACAAATTGTTGTCTTCATGTAGTTGTTCTTTCTGCTTTCCCCGGTTTGGGGTTGTCACAGCAGAACTTCGTTCCGCTCATGGGTGGCGTATAGGTTTTATGTGCCATGCTGCCAGACCTGATGCACAACGTCTGACAATGATATGCCCATTCATGCATGTCTCCACACAAACGACTCTCTAGCTGGGAATTCGCAACTACGTAATAGCTAGGGTTGCCACCTGTCCCACTTTGTGAGGGACAGTCCCACTTTGGGCAGTTGTGTCCTGCAAAAAACTGACAAAATGGCAGGTTTCCTGAGATTATTGTACGAAAATATGAAAATATGAAAATGTTTCCTATGTTTTCTTTCATAGTTTCATTAAAACAGTTATTTTTTCTCTGAAACACCTACATGTTATATGAAATAGCATAAGCAACTCAAATGCTACAAGAATAAGCTTTTATTTTGGCAGAAAGGTGAAGTTCTATTGTTTGTACTGGTCATGGGTATGTTTTGTCCTGCAAATCTGACATTTCTACAGAAAATGTCCCACCTTGAGCATTTGAAACAGTGGTAACCCGGTGCAACATACCCTATCACTACTGTGTCCATACTCGCATATCCATGGTTTCTCCTGCACACCTGTGTTGAGTTTCCCCGCATAACAGACATTATGCACCTGATATCGCAGCCATGACATACCTTTACACATTGCCCTCTAATGAGCATTGGGGCCCTACACACATTTTGTACCGCCTCGTGTATTCACAGGCTCACCATCCATTCATATTTACTTCGTGTAATTGGAGCTTTTCTCCCCGGGCCTCTACTGAAAACGGATATATGTCCAGTTAGACTAGCCCGGTCAACAAATGTAAAATAAAAAATAAAATAAAATAAAATAAAATAAATAAAATAAATAAAAATACATCCTGGTGTTATACATTACGAACAATTTGTGTGTTACAAATGTAGGTGGTCGCAACATGTCCTACATTCTGTCTGTTTACAATGTTGATGTAGCACTTCAACGATTTTATGGCCACTGGTATAGCCCTGCATCTGGTGTGGAGAGCGGTGCTCTACCCACAATTGTGCAGCTTTATGTGACATACGCTGCGAGCACTTCATAATTCCTAACTTGCTCTGGATTCCCTTCACAACCCTTAGGTTTGCTTTCATCTTTCAGCATTCTTAACATATCTGTATACATATATATATATATATATATATATATATATATGTGTATGTATATGTGTATATATAGATAGATATGTAGCTATATAATTGCATATTTCTGTTATGTCTGTGGATATTTCTCTATACACACATCTATATAACTATATATATATATATATATATATATATATATATATATATGTATATGTATGTATATATATATATATATATATATATATGTATGTATATGTGTATATATAGATAGATATGTAGCTATATAATTGCATATTTCTGTTATGTCTGTGGATATTTCTCTATACACACATCTATATAACTATATATATATATATATATATATATATATATATATATATATATATATATATGAAAGTTACAGCTGTAGAAGACAACATACATTTGCTATGCTAATAGCTGCATACACCCGCGCAGGCCCACTTGCATCTACTTATTCTGAGTTACATATGTTTACAGGCACATCTTTAGGATTACTTGTGCCTTATTCCTTATGACAGTACCATTTTGATGGAATCCGGTTAACGGACTCATGCGAACGCTGTCACCTTTACATGTATAACTGTTGGCTTTACAGCACAGAGGCATTCATTACACAATTAATACGTGCTATAGTCGTACTTGCACCGGGAATGCCTTTACGTTGGGCGGATGATGTAACCACTACACTATTGGTGTTCTGGCTCATTTATATATATACCAAACTCATAATCGCTCTGGAGAAGCCAACAACTCTCTTATATAAGCACCAAAATCGTGTCTCACCAGTCTTAGCAATATGACAGAGAAATTGGTCCAAAACAGGGGACTCTTCCTTTTTTGGTGGAAGCCATGAAAGATTTTGAGAGAAAAGGGAAGAAGGAAGAGTCCCCTGTTTTGGACCAATTTCTCTGTCATATTGCTAAGACTGGTGAGACACGATGTTGGGAATGACATGTTTTTTGGCTTCTGATGAAGACGTTCGAAAACGCAATTTGGATGTATAGCATTAAAGTGTGCTTGGCTGGTTTTGTGAATAAAGCTGCTTTGGATCATTAATCGTTTGCCTTCTGGTCTTGGTCCCTTATTTGGCTTCTCCAGAGTGATTTTGAGTTTAGTTTTGTTTTTTGTTTTTCGCTTTTCATCTCCATTGTGTCATTTATATATATACCCATGGTTCATAGCTACTCTGACATACGCCTCACCGCTTCTCTTACACAGCAGGCATCCATTCTCCTGCTGGGAAAACCGCAGTACTACAATTTGGACATTCCCTGTTTCCTACTGCTCTGGACCCGTGCTGCGAGTCTACTCACTCCAAGGATATTCATAACCCCTACGCTTATAGTCCTCACACATACGCGTGTTGGATTGTCAGGGTTTTCATGTGCTGGTCCGGGTTTAGGCTCGGCCGACTGGTGACTAGCACTGTCCTGGCACTGTCCTGGCACTGTTCAAAGATCAGACATAGCACATAGCACATAGCCAGAGTTAGTCCAGAGTTTCACAGTCTACCTGTGTTTACAGATGCAGGTGTTTGGGCACCTCTGACCACATTATTGGGTCAGTGCTACATAATTTAGGGCAGGGAGTGGTTCCACTACATAATGCAGGTTGGGGGGGGGTGGTTTCCCCATTTGACTATTTCATTCATTCATTTATACATACAATGAATATTATTCTGGACATCTGTTATGAAATCACTACAGGTATGCAATAGTCTAGTCAACAGCTGGGACAGTTGGTTTGTGTACTTCTGTGTACAGACCTCTCTGATACTCGGGGACTTGTGTTTACAGTGACAGGGACAAGGCTATGACAACTCAGGGACAATCACTTCTACCATATTAGTACTATTAACTTGGAACATGTTGACAGATTCGTAATACTACTAATTGTCTGCAGTTAAATGCATCTAGTACTCTTCATTGTTGTGAGTAGTCATTCTCATTCAACACCTTTCCCCCAAAGGGCACTAGCTTTGTGAGTTTTTAAGGGTCTGGCTAGTTAATGTGCAAATGCTCTGAACATTTGTATCATTGACATTGTCATATGTACGGGTTGTGCTGTATTCCGGTGTCTAGGGTTGGCACCTTTTCACATGGCCAAGATGGGACATTTTCGGAACACACCTGGTTTTACATGCCGACACATACCCACAGTCAGTACAACGGATAGAACTTTACTTATTTGCTGACATATAAGCTTATTGTTGTAGCGGTTTATTTGCTTATTCTGTTTTTTGTAACATTTAGGTATTGTAGATACTGCAATAATTATTTTCTGCTACTTTTACATAACATATGGGACATAATTATGCCCTACAATCCCAGGACATTTGCCATTTGAAAGGTCTTTTGTCAGGACACAACTGTCCAACGATGGACTATCCCTTGCAAAGCGGGACAGATGACAACCCTACTGTGGACACCAGATTATTTGGGCCAACACATAGCCATGGTCACTGCAGGTTTAGAACAGTCATTTGTTTCCTAGCTGTAAGCCTTATACCTTTGGCACTTTTGTTGTTTGCCTGTTTCTTGTATGACTTACATTTATTCTATCCTGACGTGACTGCTTTAGGCAACTGTTACATGCAGTATGGTACATAGTTATTCCCTACGGTCACAAGACATTTGGCATTGTACCATTGTTGGTCAGGTCACACCTACACACACATTAATTGTCCCTCACACAGTGGATCAGGGGTATCCTGTTTACGTCAGTGCCTTCATCACCCTTATACCATGTGCCACTATGCGAATGTGTGCAATATATTCTCCCGCTTATTCATGTCGGGACACGTGCATCACGGGCAGGTGTTTGATCCTGGGTAGTAGGTTATGCATGACCACTTAGGGCTGGACAGTGTCGTGCACCTCTACTGCACATTCCAACTTGTGTTCAGATATCTACTGGACTGGACTTTGTTTAATGTTTACACAGGTTACGTATCCCATGAGGGATATCCAAAAATTGGACCGATCCACAACAAGAGAAATAATGAACATCTTTTTGGCGATACGAAAACGTGCTGGGGGTTTTACATGCAAGGGATACATAGTGTGCAATCCTGCAGCTGCCTAGGGTGACACTACCTACCACATATGCATAGTGGTCACTATGTGTAGCTGTGGCTGCACCAAACCAGTAGGCCACGTATGGCTGGATTTGATGAACGTTCAGGTACGGGAGCGGGTTGTGTGATGTGGAGGGGATGCTGGGTAGTCCATTATGCATCCAGGTGTGTTGCATTTGTTATGGCCAGTTCCATCAGGACCAATCTGTGGGTATGTGCCAGTGACATGTCTATCGATTTGTATCGCACACGTCAATATTCAAATGTTTGTGGGATTGTGTTCTACAGTATGGCCTGTCTGGTTGTATTGCAGCTGTTTATACATGTGTTTGTGTTTCTTTCAGCTTCACCCACTACTCCCTCATACACCTCCGGTTCACCTATTCTGCATATGACACAGTATTGCCTTGGAGGATTGTACTATTACCCATCCCCCCACCCACACAGATTCCTCACACCCCATACATCACTGCTTTGGTTGTTGGCCCATGACACGGCCAGAGTAACACACTGAATACCCTACATGTGTCAGGTACCTGTATGGTTGTGTGGACTACCCTGCCATGTTTGCTTTCCACATGCTATACCTCATGCACATAGGTAGACGCCCATACTTAACTTTCATCACATGGTTGGTATACCCGGGTACTACCCGTTCAACTGTGACACATCCTGACAAGTTTGGCTAGTACCTCTGATTTCTGGATTTTGGCAGCCTGTTCTACTCATTGGTAGGATGCCACCTTTTCCTATGTCCAGGATGGGATATATTCCGTACACATATCCGACTGTACTGGGCAACACGTCCCCACAGTCGACGGTACGGATAATACTGTTCCTTTCAGCCTACATGTTTCCTTATTGTTGTAGCTGTTTATATGCTCCTTCTGTTTTGTTTACATGCTTATTCTATTTCCTATCACATTTGGTATGTGAAATACGGACATACCTTTTGTATGTGACTATTACATGCCTTGTGGGGTATGATTCAGACATAAGGTCGCTAGAAATCTACATTTATCATGTATTTTGTTATGGACACATCTGCCCAGTTGTGTACCCTCCCTCACATTATGGGTCAGCTGGTGACCCTCACCATTGGGCTGGACATACCTACTGGTGGCTCGCTAACATATGATGCGTTTCAGTTCCATTTGGTATAGCTATCTAAATGGCATTGGACTACGGCCACACGATCTTCCATGTCATTTGTTCGCGGGATAGGGACCCGTTATTCCCTGCCGTGCATTTGTGTTTGCTTCTTCACTTTGTGTTTGTAGGAACTTTCTTGCATACTTTGCATACGTTTTAGTATCCACGGACACTGACAGATGTGATTACTATCTTGCAACTTGTTATATGCAAGCATTTTAGGTTGCACGTCGACAGCTGCCATTTCCACGCCTCCGTGCGGCACTTCGACATGCCCTATGCACTCGCACTCCTTTCCTGTGCACGTGGCTGTAGCGGCAGTGCGCCTTCATTAATATGCATTTGGCGCTACTGTGCCATCTTCACGCCACACTGTCAGTGCAAGCCTACCGCCGTCCTTGCGCCGAGCTTCATGAATCCCGGGGAAAGTCTTCTCATTGTTCGTTCTTGTTTGTGTTTGTGAAAATTGCAGTTTATCTATATTTTTACTTTGAACATCTCAGTGGTTTCTACACCTCAGTATAACTGTCTTGTATGGGAATGGCTGATGTAGATGTAAGACAGTAAGGAGTGGGGCTTGTTACTGTATATTTCAGGGGTTACAACTCATCAGTATAACTGCCTTGTATGGGAGTATCTGATGTAAATGTAAGACAGTAAAGAGAAGGGTGGAGATTGTTACTGCACATCTTAAGGATTTCTACACCTCAGTATAACTGCCTTGTATGGGAGTAGCTGATGTAGATGTAGGACAGTAAAGAGAAGGGTGGGGGTTGTTACTGTACATCTCGGGGGTTTCTACACCTCAGTATAACTGCCTTGTATGGAATAGCTGATGTAGATGTAGGACAGTAAGGGGTGGGGCATATTACTCTACATCTCAGGGACTACTACACCTCAGTATAACTGCCTTGTATGGGAATAGCTGATGTAGATGTAGGACAGTAAGGGGTGTGGCTTGTTACTGTATATTTCAGGGGTTACAACTCATCAGTATAACTGCCTTGTATGGAAGTATCTGATGTAAATGTAAGACAGTAAAGAGAAGGGTGGGGATTGTTACTGTACATCTCGGGGGTTTCTACACCTCAGTATAACTGCCTCGTATGGGAATAGCTGATGTAGATGTAGGACAGTAAGGGGTGGGGCTTGCTCCTGTACATCTCAGCTGATGTAGATGTAGGACAGTAAGGGGTGGGGCTTGCTCCTGTACATCTCAGGGGTTACTACACCTCAGTATAACTTCCTTGTTGGGAGAGAGAAGTTATTCCAACCTGAACATATTGTTCTCTATTACTTAATTAGTGCTGTACCAATGGTATTACATATAGCTTGACATTTAATGATTTTTACTATCCCAATTATTCGCCTGTGTGGAATACTGTCAAAAGCCTTAACCATATCAAGATAAGCAGTGCATACTGTCAGCTCTTCATCAGGACCTTCTGTTGTATCTTCAAAGCCTATCATAAGACTGAAAATTCAAGACCTGTCCTTTACAAACCCGTATCTCTAAACATGTAACAGGAGAAGATCTCCTTTTCTGGGTAAACTTCATTATGACGTTTTCTGTGATTTTACATAGAATACTTGTCATGCTGAGACTTTTGAAAATGAGTCTGTTGTACCCTCTCTCTGTGTAGATAAGTACCACAACACCATATTTTCTTGAGCTCCAGACTTCCCACTGTTATTACATTTGTGTACAGATAGTACGTAAGTTAAAGAAACAGTAAACATCACATAAGTAGTGTGAAATGATATCGCAGGACAATAGTAATATACCCTGTTTCTAAAGGCTAAATCAAATTAATTTTAGTATAAAAGAGGGAAAACAAGAAACTATAAAAATTGTAGGTAGGAGTGAGGAAAATATTAGTTAGTTTGCAAGAGCAATATTTAAAACTGTCCCTATTTTTGTGCCTTTGCCCCCTCGTTATTTTTGGCTTTGTCCAGATTTCTTGTGCTAAGAGGTTGAGCAGGTATGTGTAACATTGTTGTGTAGGTGGACTTTGCTACTGCAGGGATGGGGGTACTCTATTATACTTTAACCTTTATTCAGAGACTTGCTGTTATTTTTTTCTGGTCTTCAGCTGTGAACGAATAAAATATTGCAAATGCATTCATAATGTAATCAATATCACAATGGATGCTTTACTTTTTGCTACAACTTTTTGTTTATTATAAGAAGTTGTGAGAAACGGACATAGTAAAGCTAAAACAAAAATCAAAAGCATGCTCTCCAAAATTAACTAAAAAAAAGCTTCAAGTAAGGCAACATCGAGTTTCATTCATTATAAATGAATTTTATTAGATCATCAGCGGGCAGAGAGATCCAAAAAGTGGAGGGTTGGCCATGAAAAGCCTCCAGGTATACTGATTCCTCCTAAGAAGGCTTCGTGGATGACCAGCCACCCCTCTGTTTTAGGATTTCAAGGATGTTCCCGAAGGAAACATCATCAGGGAGTGACCTAGGGGAACCTTCCCCTTCATCAAAATCAGTATCTTTGGTGTAAGACTCTTCTGGGGAGTTGATGTGTTTCCTCTTGCACTTCCTCTTCGCAGGGACTTCTTCAGGAGGATGTTCTGGGAAAGTTTCCAAAGAGGAGCCCACCAAGGTGGGAGTCATCTGTGACTTTTGTGCCCTCTGTCCAGGGAGTGAGAACAATGATATCTCAGGTCAAGAGGAAGAGGAAAGTTGTCCTGACAGAGATGGCAAGGACTTAGAATCCCCAACGGATAATGCCGTCTCCATAATCCAGAAGGCAGGTCCCCACATAGAGGGGTGGGAGCCCACAATCGAAAAAGACTGCTTTGGAACTGGGGTCACACTCCACACAGAGGAGACTGCCCCCGGACAAGGAGCCTGGGTTTGCACTACAAGGATTGATGCACAGAGAGGCATAGATGGCTCAGAAGGAACCAAAAGGGTACCATGCCTCTCGGAACCGACCAAAGTCTCCCGACCCCAGGGAGTCTCCAGAGCCAAAGGCTCGGAGCCACTCAAGATGGTTGTCAGAACCAAAGATGAAAAAGTTATTGGAACCGATTCAGTCGGAGCTGGAAATGTCGGGATCAAAGGCTCCAAAGACGCATGCAGAGTTGGAGGAGGAGGGTAGGAGGGGATTAATAAACATGTAGCTTCGACGCCAGATTGGCTCAGAGCCGAAGGTAATCCTCTCGCCACAAGTAGCTGATCCACTAGTCTCAAAATGTCATCTTAAGAAAGACTCCTAGTGGACCTCACGGACACTGTAGGAGGGGATCTAGGTAAGGAAACTTCCACAAATTGAGTGTCTCTGAATGGATCAATAGAAAGGGAATAGCAAGTTCTTGGAAGTATTGGCAGCTGTAAACTCTTCGGTACCTGTAGATCTGTTGGTGCCGATGAGGATGTGGCTGTCGGTGCTAAAGTGGGTTTCATGTGTATAGTCAACTTCTCTGGTGCCGATGAACTTTTTGGTACTGAGGACATTTCTGCATGTTTTTTAGTTGGTTCATAAGAACTCGGAACCGAAGAAAGTCTCTTCTTTGAGCTAGAGTAAGAAGAAGTTGCAGTATCACTAGTTGTCTCCTTTGGGCTAGATCTGGCCTCATCAAAGGTAGATTTAGGAATTCCCTTTAAGATTAATTTGTTCTTCCTTTCTGTTAATGCACGGGAGGAGAACCCATGACAAATTGAGCAATTTTCTTGCAAATGGATTTTTCCTAAGCAATAGACACAAAAAGTGTGCCCATCTGAATTCGGCATTTTGTCTTCACATTTTATACACCTCTTGAAGCCTGAGGTGTCCCTGGAGGGTTTAGATGGAGATTCCTTTAGTTTTTGATCTGCCATTATCGGTGCAGATTTTTTTTTTTAAAGAGAAAGGTAGGGAAGAGAAAATACCAACTATGGTAAACAATGAATACCTTTGCTGGTAATTAAAAAGAAAGGGAAATATTACAAACAATGGTAAGAGAAGATTACCAATGGTAATACGAAAAAAGAAAATGAAAACGGACAACACAGCAGGAGGAGCGGGTAAAATTACACAGGAAAAATAATAAAAACAAGATAGAAATATATATAGAAAACTCACAACTTAGTAGCCAAAGCTCAAGAGATGAAGAAACGCATCTGGTCTGTGAAGTGGCAAATGAGATCTGAGGTAATCTCTGACAGGAGCATTATGGGTAGAGCCTAGCTTGAGAGTTTGTAGAGTGTGAGCTGAAGATATGGCCTAGTTGGTTCCGAGGGTTCAGAACCGAGCTCATCGTCAAGGATTACATGAAGATAAACAACATCAGATCTAGTATTCCAATACAAGACCCATAACTTTACCACTGTAAAATTTTCAACTAAATTGGCTAGAATTCCCCCTTCATCTCACTCATCTACAATTAACCACAGCCCACAAGATTATCTACCTCCCAGAAACCTGCCCTTCCCTCTCCTCCATTCTGACCATGTACCAACCTAAACATCACCTTGGGTCTGAAAACAATATGCTACTATCCAAGAAACCCAAGCTCTCAGCCGGACACATGTTGTATTCCTGTACTGTCTCTAAATTCTGGAATAATCTCCCTCCTCCACTCAGGACTAATAGCAATCCCACCGCCTTTAAAAAATCCCTCAAACTACATCTCTCCTCTCATTGGCTTTGCTCCTGCACCCCTTATAAATAACCCCAAAATCTGACCTCTCTCTGGCATGTCAACTTTACCCATTCAACCACAATACATCTCCCCCCTCTCACTACCTCACTTACCCCTCTGGTTTCACCTTAAATTGACTCTTCCTCCTTTAGCCCTTCTGTCTCCTCCTTTTCTCTTCCCTGAATTCACTCTCCATGCTAAGAATACCACAAACATTTCTACTTATGTGTTACTTGAATCTGTTCCATTCTTCAATCTTATTTAAACCTAGAGTACTGGAATGTATGCCTAGATTGCAAACATTATCTCTGTTGCTGCTACTATTTCTCCTTGAATGCAAAAGTACTGCCTGATATACTTTGTTTTTTATGTTTAATATGTTAATTTGTATGTAATTAATGTGGAACTTTTCTCTGTATGTTTAATAATTTACTTTGTATGTAATTAATGCAGAGCTTTTCTCCCTGGGCCTCCACTGAAAATGAGCTCTTTCTAGGGCCAGTGGACTTTCCCGGTCAACAAATGCAATAAACAAACAAATAAATAAATAAATACTGCACTGGCGCACCAGCCGTTTCACACAAGAACTGGAGCCTGTGTTGTGCAACCCAAATGATGCACGATTGGCACACAATGCAAGTTACCCTTTTACCTTGTGCCGTTTCCTGTTTGGAGTGAGGGAGAGGGAAACTTGTTTTCTCTAAGGTTGCAAGCCTTTTGAGGCAGCAGGGGGAGGGGCGTACTAACCACAAATGTCACTAACCGTGACTCCTGGCTTCTTTATTCATCATTTCTGAAGAATGACAAAAATGAAGATGAGCACAGGCTCATAATACACTATTTTTAAAATTTATTTTAATTCACTTTTTAAAGTTTTTGCATCAACACCCACTTTCTAAAACAAGTATTAAAAGTATGAGGGACATAGCAAATATGTATGGTGCAAAAATCACAAAGTTAAGAGATAGGTATTAAGCATTTCTCTCTATCCAGCTATCCACTTACCCTACACAACCACTATTTTGCTGTTTTCAGATAGTTCAGAATATCTCATCAAGAATAATGTATGAAATAAGAATTCAATATGGCGTTTCGTTATTCAGCTTCCATCTAACACACATCCTACAGAAAGGTGTCGATGGGACTTAAGACATATTATTCCACACAACGATAACACCTTCATAGCAGTTTGATAACACCATCCGCAATGGTATTGAGAGAGCAAACCGGCAAACGAGATTTTATTTCCTTGTTAAACTGATATTCATACGCAGGTGATACATGCAGTTATTCATCTCTGGAGTGGAATAAGAAGTATATTCCTTATTTTTAATGACTGATCACACTCAAGAACCTCTACTAGTAAAGGAGACAAGCACTGTACTGTTAATACTTGGCAAGCAGATAACCATGGCAGATCTAAAGTGACCCTATATCCTCTAACTGAAGCCTCAAAATCCAAGCTGTACTCCCTCCCTCTCTGTGACATTTCAAGAATCCTACTCACTGCATCAATCTCACAATCCCAGTGGTGCTCATTTTCATGGGGGCAGATCCACTGATTATATGCCCGCCCACTCTGTAAACATGGTTATTCCACAGATCAATTACTTCCCTGGTGAGATGTTTCAGGATATAAATTATGATCCAGTGTTGTTTATCTTCATTCATTCCTTAATGATGGGGTGTTGGTTCCATCCTCGGAACCGAGTCGGTGCTGTACTAAGCTTGCATCAGCCAAAAAACTCTCGAGCTAAGATTACCCATAGTGCCTCTCTCCCAATTACCCCAGATATCGTTTGCCACATACTTTTCAGGACGTGTCAAGCCTTCACTCTCAGCTAAGTGTTTTCTTTTTTGATTAAAATCACTATTTTTGCAGCTAATCTTTATCATTTCATCTTAAAAACTCTTAAGGATTAATTTGCCTTGGTAAAGTGACTCTCTTTTACCTTCCCTTTACCGTTTCAGTATCTTTCCTTACCTACCATTGTTGGTAACCCCTTTCCTTTACCCTCTGTGGTAATCTTAGGAAACCACCATTAGTATTTCCCTCTCTTTCCATTCTCTTTCAAAAAAAATGTAAAAAGTAAAGTAGTAGTTGTTCTACGGAATTCTTGGTGTGCTGTTTCTCATATTCTTGTAGATATTTAGATTCTGTTTTTCCCACTTGAATTTTTTGATTCTGTTGTAGAAAATTTCTATTTTTTGAAATAGTGTGATTGGGTTTTTGGAAGATCACTCTATGGCGGACAAAAAAGGTTGCATCAGGATTTAAGCACTGTGACCAGTGTGACCGCAAAATGCCAAATTCAGATACGCATGCCTCATGTGTTTATTCTTTGGGAGTATCCCATTTATTGTCACAACTGCCTTGTGAAGTGTGTTTGACCTTTAGCTCTCACCCCTTTATCTTTCACACCCTTAATGAAAGAAGGAACATGTTAATTTTGAAAGGAATGTTTAAAACTCCTTTTTCAGAGGCTCTTTCTGCATTGGAGGGCTCACCCCCTCCAAGAAAAGATCATAAGAATAGGAGCCAATCGGTTCCGTCTTCACTGAGAGAAACTTCAGCTAAATCCTCAGAGCCTAAATCAAATTTACCTAAATTGTCCATGGTTCTCTTGGCACTGGGGCTCAAAACCCCTACTTCGGCACCAACCTTGGAACCAAAGCCAGTTATCACTCAGTTGGTACCATCTTTCACTGCACTGTTAGCCATGGTACTGGCTGATACTGTGCCTACTGAGACTCTCCCTTCGGCACAAGTAATAGTTCTCTCATTACTGGTCACTTCCCCCCCTCCTACTGCATCTTCACCTGGTCCATTACCACATACCCGATACTTCCCATTGGTGGATCCCTTCTCAGGACAGCCATATAGTCCTTTTCAGGAATGTCCAGACTCCTTGTCAGGGGATATCCACCAGATCCTCCAGCAGCCTGTCCAAGCTAGACGTGGTTAGATTTGTGGATTAACTATTGGCAGCCAGGGGATTCCCTACACTGATTAAACCCTCTGTCCCATCCAGAGCAGGGGAATTTTCTCAGCAGACTCAATCATACAGTCCTCCTTTGACCTCCCAGGTTCTGAAGCCCCCAGTTCCAGCTGTTTCAGTTCCACCAGTATCTTTGCCTGTGGCACCGGAGCTTACCCTATGGACCTCAGCCCCCTCGGAGCTGAATCATCCTCAGGGCCATGATTGGGCTGCCAGAACTGTAAGCCCTAGTCTGGTGCCAATTTTCTCTATGGCACCATCCACTACAGCTCTGGTGGCCACAACAGCACTGAGTCTTCTTGAACTTTCTCTCCTGGGAGCTAGTCCTTCAGAGTGGGGTGTGACCCCAGTTCCAAGGTTGTCCCTCTCGGTTCCAGGCTGAAAGGTCACTGGCCTCTGCAGGGTCAAAGCTGCCCCATCTGACATCGAGGTACCATATTCATATACCCCCTTGACCGCAGTTGACACAGTCTACCACACCAGGACACTGGGCATGAGAGCCACAAGACACCCTCATGCAGGGTGCCCTTCTTCCCAGTCCTCCTCAGATGCCCTATGGAGGAGGTTCCATGGAAGAGAACATGCAAATGGAAGCACGTGGACTCTCCCAAAGAGTCTCTCACCAAAGACATGGACTACGATGAAGGGGAAGGGTCCCAATGGTCTCCCCTGAAGATGTCTCCCTTGGAGAAATCCTGGAAATCTTGAAACAGTGGGGAGATTGGAAGTCCATAAACCTGTCCTCCAAGAAGTCCATGTTCTTGCAGGCCTTTTGTGCCCAGCCCTCTACTTCCTGGGTGACTCCTCCTGCTGATGAGCTCATCCAGCTTGTCATGCAGGGTGCATGGAAGAGACCTCACTCCACTGAACCAATTCCCCTGGAAACCAGATAAGATCTTATCCCCTCCTGAGGAAAGCCCCCATTAGTCTAAGGGTTTGCCAGTAGATGTTTTGGTAGTGGTGGCAGCAACAAAAAAAGAGCTTGCTGAGGAGAGCCACACTGTTCACCCCCCTGAACAGGGAGTCCTGGGCATTGGACAGACTGGGGAAGCAGGCATTTGCTTCATCGACCTTTGGCATTTGGTCTTTGAACTACTTGGCACATTTTACCAGATTCCAGAGAGACCTAATCTCCGAACTCTCGGGAACCCTAGAAGGAGCAGTCTCTGATGAGGTCCATGACAAAGTGGCCTCATGGCTTGCAACCCTGGAATCCATCTCCAACTTCTCCATGAGGTTGATTTCCCATACAACTGAAGGAGTGTCAAGAGCAGCGGGTGCAGGCATTATCATGAAACATCATGCCTGGATGTGCCTGTGTGACTTTGCGGACCCCTTTAAGTCTTCTTTCCTCCTTCCTTGATGCTCCAGTCAAAGTCTCCTCCCTATTTGGACCAATAGTCAAAGACACGCTGGCTAGGTGTGAGAAGGATGGTAAGACCCTGTCTGCTGTGGGCATATGTTTTTTCAACCCTCAACGATGTTTTTCTAGGAATCAGAGTAGTGGGAAAATGTGGCACAAAATGTCCCAGGGTCCTTTCTGTGACACACGTGGTGAGTTTACCCCCCTGGGCAGAGGGGACAACTCTTCAGAAAGGCACCCCTTCAGGGGCAGGGGGGTCCGCACAACCAGGGCTCCAGGGATTCGTTCTCAGGCCAGCCCTACCAGCGCTCCTGAATAGCAGCCCAATTGCTTACCTCTGGAAGCAGTGGGTGGACGTTTCTCTCTACACCAATGTACCTGGAAAAGTATAACCACAGATTTTTGGGTGTAGAGGATCATCACCAGAGGTTATCACATCCCTTTCAACCTTTACCCAAAACTTCCAAGACATATTCCCGACATTCCACCCAGTCAAAGGGAAGCAGCAGCCCAAGAGATCCTAAAGCTGCTACACAAAAGAGTCATCCAAACAGTCCCAGCAGACCAAATAGGATCCGGATTCTACTCAAGATTCCTTTTAGTGCCAAAGAAAACAAGGAACTGAAGACCCATTTTGGACCTCAGTATCCTAAACAAATTCATCAGGCAGATAAAATTCCAGATGATCACTGTTCAGACTATCCTTCCCTTTTGGAGAAAGACAATTGGATGTGCTCAGTAGAGCTTCAGGGTGCATATTACAACATAAAGAGGGACAAGCAGTCCAGAAGATTTCTCCACTTCTGGCTGGGAGCCAATCACTACCAGTTTCGAGCACTGCCCCTTGCCCTCTCTACTGTCCCCAGAGTGTTCACCAAATGCATGGCAGTGGTAGCAGCTCACCTGAGACTGCAAGGATTCCGGGTCCATATCTAGAC
Organism: Protopterus annectens; assembly: GCF_019279795.1. Lineage (NCBI taxonomy): Eukaryota > Metazoa > Chordata > Ceratodontiformes > Protopteridae > Protopterus > Protopterus annectens. Next base: position 1,807,484,622 of record NC_056744.1, read on the forward strand.
GGCTGGCTCCTCACCACCCTCACCAAACATCTACTAATAGCAGCGCTGCAGTACACCCTACTCCAAGCAAAATTTTTAGGGATCTCCATAAACAAGGACAAATGCAAGCAAGTCCCTGCCCAGTCCTTGGAATTTATAGGGGCAACGCTCAACACCCTCTCTTGCATGGTCTCCCTGCCTCCTGACAGGTTAGAAAAACTGAGTCTTCAGATACGAGTGATACTCCCCCAAGACAAGGTGCCCACTCAGGCAGTCCTTCAACTCCTGGGGTCAATGGCATCAACAATATTAATTGTCCCACTGGTAAGACTACACATGAGGATTCTTCAATGGCTTCTTCTAATGCAATGGTCACTGTTAACTCACCCGTTATCCTTCCTAATTCGCTTAACAAACCGATGCAAACAAGACTTACTTTGGTGGATGCAGCCAGACATGAGTCTATGGAGTCGACCCTTCTCACCCCCACAGCCCAAGGCTACAGTGACCACAGATGCCTCCCTGACCGGGTGAGTGGGCATTTCCAAGGACAGACAGTCCAAGGCACGTGATCACCTGTAGAAGCCAACTTGCATATCAACGTCCTGAAGCTGAGGACGGTGCTTCTAGCATTGCAAGCATTCCATCTTGCCCTTCCATCAGGGACTATTGCAATCCAGACCAACAATATGTTAGTAGTCTAATATATCAACAAACAAGGAGGAACCAGATCCTACCCAGTGTGTGTCAGGAAGCCATGAGAATTTGGCAATGGGTGATAGCTTCCAACCGCTTTCTGATAGCAATTCACATCCCCAGGGATTCCAATGTGATTATTGACAAATTGAGCAGGTGTATCCTCTTGCATCAAGAGTGGTCCCTCAATCCTCTAGTAGTGGCAAAGAGTTTCGACTACTGGGACCAGCCTTGCTGTGACTTATTCACCTTGCCAACAAACCACAAATGCAGAAGCTACTTTGCCCTAATCCCCCACAGGGAACCTCTGAGGGATGCTCTGATACACGATTGGCCCATGGGTTTGCTTTATGCCTTTCCCACCATCCCGCTGATTCCACACTTCTTAAAAAAAGCCCTACAGGTGAGAAGCAGAGAGATCCTCATTGCACCCTATTGGCCCCATCAAGTTCGGTTTCCCTTCTTATGGTCTCATCTAGTTTGCAAACCATGGATTCTGGATCCAACTCTAGAATTACTGTCACACCCCCAGGGGTTGCTTCACCCAAACATTGTCAGTCTGAAGCTCGCAGCTTGGCTTCTCCACTTCCAATAATCACCTGGCAGAAGAACCTTTCCTCCCCTGTACGTGACATTCTTCTGGCTTCGCACAAACCATCCACCAGGAAACTTTATTGGGGCAAGTGGAAGAGATTCCTTTTTTGGGTTCACCAAAACAATTTAGATCCTTGCTCGGCCGCAGTTCCCAGTGTACTTCATTACCTGTCCTACATTCTGCAAACAGGAGCCGCAGATTCCACAATCTGAGTTCATCTAGCTGCTATCTCTAATTTTCATGATGGCTTCGATGATGCTTCCTTCATTTCCCATGTTCTCTGTAAAACCTTCTTGAAAGGGGTATCTCATATTTGACCCCCAATTAGAGAACCAATCAAGCCTTGGAATCCCACATTTGTACTACAGGCCCTGACTAGACCTCCCTTTGAGCCAGCAGTCTCTTGTGATATAAAGTTTTTATCTTGGAAGACCCTCTTCTTAGTAGCTACCACATCAGCAAGGAGAATATCCAAACTCCAAGCCTTGTGCATTAAGCATCCTTACATGTTTTTTCACAAGGACAGAGTATCACTTTGGACTAATCCCTCTTTCCTACCCAAAGTAATTTCAGAACTAACCATAAATCAAACAATTGATCTGCCAGTTTTTTTCTCCAAATTTTTCGAATAAAGGAGAATACTTTGTTCATTTATTGGATGTACATGGACAATTACAATTCCACCTGGAGGAGACAAAATCTTTCAGAAAATCTGATCAGCTATTTATATTCTATGCTGGACCAAAACTAGGAAAGTCAGTTTCTAAAGTTACCTTGTCCAAATGGTTAAAGGATTCTATATGCTTTGTCTACCACCATAACAAACTTTCCTTACCGAACAATATCAAAGCACACTCAACCAGATCAATGGCAACTTCAATGGCCTTTCATTCTAGAGCTTACATGGATGATATTTGTGCAGTAGCAATGTGGGCCACTCCATATACTTTTATTGCTCATTACAAATTGGATTTGGTCTCCAGGAGTAGAGCTTCCGTTGGCTCAGTGGTGTTCGGAATATTCTTCCATAGGGCCTCCCAGGAACAAGGTAGCTAGGGACTCTGTCCCATCAGTAAGGAATAAATGAAGATTAAAAACATCAGATAATGAAGTTATGTTCTTACCATAATGTTCCATTTGTGTTGTTGATCTTCATTCACTCATTACTTCCCTCCCACCGCCCCCCTACTGCAGGCTCCTGGAGGTTTGGATGTGATCCATGTCCTGTTTTTAGGATATCTGTGCAGAAAAAGCCTCCACTTTCTTTCCTTACGGCAAATTCGATGTGGGGTAATTGGAAGAGAGGGTCTATATTAGATCACTGAACACTTAAAAAAGTGAACGGTGATTGATCGAACTTATGTAAGTGAAAGCTTACAATCTCGAACTGTCAGAACAGCGATTTTTTTCCTAGGGGAAAAAAAAATCGCTGTTCCAAAACACATACACACAACACAAGCACACCAAAAAAACAGCAATCCACACACATACACCTAAAATCTGATACCTAACCCTACACTAAACTATACACACACCACTAACTATCCACTTACCTTAACCTAAACCCTAACCCTAAGGTCCGTCACTATCGGACACTCACATCACCCGCTCCCTAACCCTAACTCACCTAACCTGCCCTACCCTCACGTCCACACAATCGCACACATACCTAACCCACGCCCTAACCCTAACTCACCTAACCCACCCTAACACTCACATCCACACAATCGCACACTTACCTGAACCCGACCCGTAACTTTCCACCACAGCACTGAAAATACCGAAGCAACAGAAACAGACAACTGAATTCTTTCCCTAGGAGAAAATTCGGGTTTCTGTTGCTTTGATATTTTAAGCTTTCACTTACATAAGTTCGATCGATCACTGTTCGCTTTTTTAGGTGTTTGGTGATCTAATATAGACCTGGGAGAGAGGCACTATGGGTAATCTTAGCTCAAGAGTTTTTGGTTGACGCAAGCTTAGTACAGTGCTTACTCAGTTCCAAGGATGGAACCAACACCCCATCAGTAATGAATGAATGAAGATCAACAACACAGATGGAACATTATGGTAAGAACATAACTTCTTTTTCCTGGCTTTATTCCATAGTTAGCGTACTTCTCAACATTCAGGAAAGTACCCAACAAATCTGGACAAAGACTAAAATTATCGGGGGGAAGTTGATACAAATAAAAACATATTCTGCATAACCTAAATGTAGAAAGTTGCTCAAATAACCAGAATTCTGTAAGCATGGTTTTTCTGCATGAAATAAAGTCTGAAACTAAACTGTATGTCACTAATTACTAATGTCAGAAAAGCACTAGTTCTGATTCCCATAGCAGAGCAGGAGCCATGTCTGGTGGTGGGTTCACACTGGCAATGGAACAAGAGGATGAAAGGAAGGAGTCTGACTCTCAACCAGTAGCCTCCCAGTTATGCCTTTTCCAAAGTGTATTTAATATTCCTGGCTTGGTGTGAGACATAATGGGTGCTAGCTCAATACTCCAAAGGGGACATGATGAAAAGTGCAGCACTGATCATAGGTCACTACAACTATGGCTCCAGCTCTGACATGCCAAAGCAAAAAAGTGGTGGGTTTAAGTCTTAGCTGTCAGTGAAACATGATGAGCCCAAACTTTGAGCCACTAGCGTCTCAATCTGATGGCTTCTGCTCGTTTTGAGCAGACTGTTGTCTTCCTACAGTATCATTTGCCTAAGCATATTCACACTACATGCCAGTTCACCAATGTGCTGCTGAATGTACAAGTAGTGCTTTCAGTCATCAATCCACATTCAAGACAGATCCAGGATGTCTGTTCTAGTGCCTTCTGTAGGTAGCGAAGCCCGGACTGCCGGGACAAAATGACACACTCCCAGCACACTCTTTGCCCACACTCCAGAGTTACAAGGTTCTTAAATATCTCCTTACAGTGAGGGCAATGTAAATGCCCCAAAAGATGTAGAAATGCCTGTTTGTAGAGTAGCATACTGAACAAAGAGAAGGGTAACAAGTAAAAACTCTACCCACATCCGGTGCCAGTGACCCAGTGAAACAGTCAGTGATATCATATCACCTTTACTTAGATCTTCCCCTGGTAACATCAATAAGGGGCTACCTGTCTTGGCGATTACACTGACAATGCCCGCCGCTTAATGTATGCTACTTCCTTGCTAAACAGTCCCTTTAGATAGGTACTGGACACAGCATACCTCTCAACTGTACAGATTTCACATAATGATTATAACCTCCTGAGAGGTGGTATAAACAGCTTCACAGCCCCTCCCCCTCTGTTGAAAGTGGCACCAATGTCCAAATCTACACCAAAGTACTATACGAGCACTTATCTAGATCCATGGAATCAAGAATACCTGACAGGATAAAATCATCCTCAGCAAGGAAGGGTAAACCTGTCTGGTGGACATCTGCAATAAATAAACTATATAACAAAATGAAAAAATTGCTGTTCAGGACCAAAAAGAAGCAGGTGCCCAATTGGAAACAATCTCTCCTTAGCCTGAACAAGCAAATAAGAGCACTAGTGAAATTCTCTAAAGCCAACTTCAAGTACAAATTGGCCACATCTACTAGAGACAATCATAAGGCCTTCTTCACATATGTCTGCAATATCAAAGGAAGCACCCAGATCTGTTCAGAACTGGTGGTCAAGGATACCACATACACAAATGCTGTAGATCTAGCCAATCTACTGGCTGAGAGATTCAATGAAAATTTCACCCCTCTGTCCCCCCTCAGTAAATTAGGACATCCACAGTACTTGCCCCCCTTGGGGAACAGGTCATCACTGCCCTCTCAAAGGCAAAACATACAGCCTCCATGGGACCTGATAACATCCCAGGCTGCATCCTACATGAACTCAGGCATGAACTTGCAGCACCATTAGGCACCTTGTTCAACCAAAGCCTGAGTACCAGCTTTGCCCCAGCCGAGTGGTGGACAGCCACTGTCATCCCTTTACACAAAAGTGGACCATCCACTGATCCAAGAAATTATAGTCCATCAGCCTAACTAGCCTGATCTGCAAGGCCATGGAACAGATTTTCATGGACCTCATTAACAGGGACATTGGCAACCTCCAAACACTCATCCCCAAACAGTTTGGCTTTGTCAAGGGGAGGTCTTGTCTGTTAAATCTGGTCAACTCAAAGACAGTCACCAAAGCCATGGATGAGGGGGAAGATGGTGCACACCACCTACCTTGACCTGGCCAAACCTTTGACACTATTTTCCACTCGGGCATAATAAATAAACTCTCTCAATCAGGCATCAATCCATATGTTACCAGATGAGTATCAAACTGGTTCACTGATAGATACCACCTAATCAAAATAGAGGGAGCCACCTCAAGCAGTAGACCTGTAATGAGCAGAGTACCCCAGGGATCGGTCTTGGGGTCTCTGTTATTTAGGATATACTTCTCTGAGGTGCAGGCCAAAACCAGTGGGCTATGGATGAGGAAGTTTGCAAATGATTGCAAGATGGGCACAGTCATCAATTCCCTATGTGATGTGGACTTCCTCCAAGATGGTCTCACCCAAACAAATGACTGGTGCCAGAAACATGGCCTTACACTGAATCCCAAAAAATGTACCATCATCCCTTTTGGTCCTAAGTACACAATCAGTCATGAGGGATTTGGGCACTCAGGTTGATAGCAACCTGACCTTTGACCACCATGATGCTTCCATTGTACAGAAAGCTTTCTACATGGCCCACCTCATAAGTAAGGGTATCTCATCCAGGGACAAGGAGGTCATAACATCCCTGTATTCTTCCCTTATAAGGCCAATTATTGAGTACAACTCCCCTTCGGCATGTACCTCGCAAAGCAGATGTAGCAGCTGGAGAGACCACAGAGGTTTTTCACCAGGTGAATCCAGGGCCTCAAACATCTACCCTACACAGATAGGCTAAAAGCCTTGTCCCTCTACTCAGTTTTATACAGACTCTTCAGAGGTGACCTCTGTCTGGCATACAAAGCAATCTCAGACCCTGCCTTGATGGGACTGCTGCATATCTGCAAGTCAAGCTCCACTCGAGTAACCCGCATGCGTGACTTAACCTGGTCTGTGACATCAACAGGACTTGTTGGCAGGACAGATTTGTGTCCCAGAGAATCCCCCCTTTCGTGGAATAGACTCCCTCGTCCACGTCAAGCAGAGTACCTGATTTACCCTACTTAAGCGCAACCTGGATAACTGGATGGGAAACAGAAAATACACCCCTGGGATTCCACCTGTGTCCTTGTTGGACAGGGGCTTTGGGTGCTGACTTGCCTAATCACGGAATAAACTCTTGGCTAGGCTTATGAGGGCCTCAGGGCCAATAGCCTAGTAACTTCCTGTGATCCTATAAAATGGTTTAGGCTTTGTCTAGGTTTCTTGTACTGCGATATTGAGATGTATGTGTGGCATCATTACTTAATTCCAAAAGCTTACCTTAAGTTCCTGCAGAAATGTAATCTAAAAGGTGTAACATATGCATGTCCAGTTTTATTTTGTTAGATGTACCAAGCATATTAGCCCAATCACAAAGTAAATGGGATTTCAAATGCAACAGAGCAGAAACAGAAGAACCAGTGGAATGTATTAATCTCCAATGCACATAACTGCTGCTTTTCTTCCTACTGCCACTCACTGCTCCAATGTACATAGTTGCCACTTCTATCTCACTGGCATTGCACCAATACCATACTTTCTTGAATGCCCCACAGAGCTGCTAGACCCCTAGACTGCTGTTCTTTTCCCACGCTACCACTACAATTTGCAATGCGAAACAAGTACAACAGCCTGCTCCTCAGTGAAATGATATGCACTGTAATGCACAGTCATACTTTTTTCTTTTTTCAGAGTCAAGTTATCCCATAGTTATAGATATCTGTGGCCGATGAACACAGCAACAAGTTGCAGCAGACTCAAAAGGAAGAGAGCAACAATGATGCCCCCTAAACTGCCACAAAGGTATGGAGTTGCTGCAGGGGCTCAAAGCAAAAGTCACTTTGCAACAAAACAGATGACTTTTAAAAAGCAAGAACAATAGGTAAAGACTTAATTGTTAGACATACTCTGTTGTACATGTACAGCCTGTCAATTGATAATACACATTTTAATGACAACATAACATTGATAACACTTTTTTCAAACACGGTAAAACATGCCTTCATAAAACATAAAGCAAAGTTATGTAGTAAGTTAGCGATGTTTTCATGAAAAAGAAATTTAAACACCTCTAGGAACTGGTTGCATATTGTTACATTCAAATGACACTCAAGGAAGGAATTGAACAAGTGCAGTTACAGTAATACCAGAGTTTAATACTACAGTATTTCTTAAATGTATAGCTTATTAAGATATGATTTACAATGTTACGGGTGAAAATCGCATGTCTTAATAAAAAAATAAAGCAAATAAAGCTTGTAGTATCATGTAATAATTTGCAATTTGAAATAAGTAAATTCAGTGAAACTTCCATGACAGAAATAAAGTCAAGGCATCTGCATATGTGTTTGGTATCTACTTCTCTGAAGTACAGGTTAACACAGAAGGTCTTTGGCTAACAAAGTTCGCAGATGACTGCAAACTAGGAGCCATAATCGAAACTCCTAATGATGTGGACATCCTACAAAAGGGCTTCACTGAGACAGATGCCTGGTGTCAAAGCCATGGCCTCAAGCTCAATGCCAAAAAGTGCATTGTCATACCCTTTGGTAAAAACTCTGTACCCATGAACTACCACATAGGCGGTAGTCTGCTTAACACCAAAAGTGTGATAAGAAATCTTGGGACACAGGTGGGCAGTAGTCTCCCCTTTGATAATCACATTGCCACAGTAGTCAGGAAATCCTTCTACGTGGCACACCTCATCACAAAAGGCTTCTCATCCAGGAAAAAAAGAGGTCAGACCACCTTTACTTTAAACAGCTAAGAAATGCCACCAAAAAAGAAATTCTGCTCGACAAAAAAAACTATTACCTTCACCTCCAACAAACCCACCAGCAAAAACCACAAAAGTTCTGTTCTGGCATTAACAAACTACTTCATCCAGGGCACTCTAAAACTCCTGCCCCATCAGGTATCTCCCATAATAACCCTAAGCAAATTGCTGATGCCTTTAACAACTACTTCATTGAAACCATTCAAACTCTAGCTAAAACACTACCCCCTGTCAGCACTAACCCATTAATCACCACAAACAGCCCAGTTCCCTCCTTTCATATACAACCCGTACCCACATCCCTTGTCTGCACCCCCCTTCAAAAACCATGCACCCCTTCAGCTGACTGTCTACCAGCTGAATACCTGCAAATAGCAGCTAAAGCCATTGCCTATCCCATTTCCATCCTTATAAATAGAACTATTACAGAAAGCACAGTCCCTTCCATCTGGAAAGTCTCCCATATCATCCCTCTACATAAGCGTGGTACTTGTACTGAGATTTCTAACTTTTGCCCAATTGCCTTACTCTCTCCAATAGCTAAAATAATGGAAAAATGCACCCATCAACAACTACTTGACCACCTTCTCCATAATGACTTACTTGCCAACTGTCAGCATGGTTTCAGGCCATTTCATAGTACCACCACTGCCCTGCTATCTTTTTCTGACTGTATAAACAAACATCATAACAATAACTCTCTTTCTTCTGCTCTATTTATTGACCTTTCAAAAGCTTTCGGCATGGTTAACCATCACCTACTTATGGATATATTAAAAGCCCTGTCCCTTGACCCACAGGCATTACTTTGGTTTAAATCCTACCTAGAAAACAGACAGCAAGCAGTACTCTGGGATAATAATCTATGCACCTCCCTGTTAACATTGGAGTACTTCAAGGCTCTATTTTAGGCTCTCTTCTCTTCTCAGATTTTATTAATGATTTAAATGCCAAAATTCCACAAGCCACCTGTATACAATATGCAGATGATTCTACTTTAATATGTTCAGCTAAGTCCCTAACCTCTCTCCAGACCCTCACCCAAACAGTATTTAATATTGTTGAAAACTGGTTCATGCAAAATTGCCTCCTTCTTAACCCCAAAAAACAAAATTATTGCTTTTTGCTCCTACCCAAAAGTCACCACAATTTCACCTCACAGTAACCTCCACCAATAGAACTAGCATAGCTCCAGACATTGCAACCCAACTCCTAGGAATTACAATAGACCACAACCTTAGCTATGATGATCATATTAATACTACTATAAAATCTGTCAACAGAAAACTAGGCTCCCTTTATAGAATAAAACCCTTCCTTACACCAGAAGCTAGAACTACTATTGCCCAGACTCACCTTATCTCTACTCTGTTCTACGCTTCTGCCATTTATACCAATCTATCTAAAAGCAACCTTAGCAAACTTGCAACCAGCTATAACAACATTGCCAGATTTGCCACCGGTAACCCTTTCAGAACCTTCCACTGTCACAACCTCAAACAACTAGGATGGTTAGAACTGCAGAACCACCTACTTTATCAACAATACACCATCACCCAAAAGATCCTTTACCACCCCATGAATACCCCAATCTTCACTAATCTGATTACCCCGTATAAAAATCTGCCAACACTATGCTCAGCTAATAAGCTTCTAGTTTCCACTATTAAATCAAACAACCAGGCAGGGGACTCACTATTCACTAACACAGTGGGAAAAACCTGGAACCTGCTTCCAAGGGAACTCACATCTCTTTCTTCCACACTGCTTTTCAAAAAATACCTTAAAGAATACCTTAATACACACTGGCTATGTCCCTGCTCTAACCCTGACTAATATCTCAATCCCAATCTTACTCTCCCATGACTTCTCTGCTCTGTTGTTCTATTACGTTTACCTGGGTTAACCAGTAACCTAACCTCTAACTAGTATTTAACAGTATTTCCTTCCTTCTTAGTACTCTGTAAGAGTATTCTTACTCTAAATATACTATCCTCCACTGTACTAGATATAAATTATAATGTCTGTACATCTATAAACAAGGCCAAAAAATATATATATATTTTTTAACTTTATATTCTGTTTGTTATTTGCATGTAATATATGATATGTCACAATGCCTATGCTTGGAGCTTTTCTCCCTGGGCCTCTACTGAAAATGGACATATATCCAGTAAGACGAGCCCGGTCAACAAATGTACAATAAAATAAAAATAAAATAAATAAAAAAGAGGTCATTGTTCCCCTCTACTCATCACTCATTAGACCCATCATAAAGTACAATGCCCCATTTGGGATGTACCTCACAAGACACTTCCAACAGCTGGAAAGACCACAAATTCACCTCACCAAGAGGATTACTGGCCTCAAACATATGTCCTATGCAGCCCGACTGAAATAACTCCGGCTGTACTCAGTGGCATATCGCTTACTCAGAGGTGATCTCTGCTTGACTTACAAAGCCATGCCCAACTCAGAATTGATGGACATGCTCCACCTAAAGAAATCCAAGTCACTGCGAGCCACATGCACTAGTGAGCTAAACCTCACCACAACAATAAATAGATGTTGGAGGGATAGATTCCTGTCACAGAGACTCCCCATACTTTGGAACAAAATTCCTAACTACATTAGGCAGAGCTCCTCACTAATACTCTTAAAGAAAACCTTGACGAGTGAATGGGTAACAGAAAATACACCCCTGGGATCACTTCATTGGCTCTGCTTGACAGAGGATCAGTTAATTAATCAATGGGGTGGCGAAAGCCGACACACTCTCTAGGCTTATAAATGCCCTCGGGCAGATAGCCTAGTACCTACCTGTGAACATATACTCCACTTAAAGAAATCCCAATCCCTCCAAGCTACATGCTCTAGGGACCTAAACCTAGTCACCACAATAAACAGAACATGCTGGTGGGATAGATTCCTGTCCCAGAGACTTCCTATACTCTGGAACAAACTACCTGTCTATATCAGACAAAGTTCCTCCTTTCTTTACCTTCGCTAGATTGTGTTAATTGGCTGCTGGCTAGTAGGGGCTGGTTCTTTTGTGTTTTTCTAAAAAAAAAAAAAAGTTGATTATTGTTTCTAGCAATTTATATATAGCACTTTTCATTGCCTGCTGCATAGATTTTGAGTGTATTTTTATTACTATTAACTAATCTGCATGGGTAAATGATTTGTTTGCAGGTAAAAAAGTATTCTGTAGAGTCTCATTGCTCAATTATCTGTTTAAAAACTTTCATTTTGTGGCTTTCTGTAGTGCTTACTTTCTGTATGCTAATGCTTTAGTATTGTCTTAGTTCAGAATTGCTGGCTCTGGGTTTGTTTGTTTATACAGTGATTGTTCAAAGCATATGAACAGGCCATCATGAATTAGCCAAAGCTTTTCTTTACCTTGGTTGGATTGTGTTAATTGGCTGCTGGCTAGTGGGGGCTGGTTCTTTTGTGTTTTTCTAAAAAAAAAAAAAAAAAAAAAAATTTGTCTAAGGTTGTATCTTCTGGTATTTAAGCCCTAACTTTGAGAGGGTTTCTGTCTATACACACTGAGCAGAGTGGAGGAGAAGTGTTGACTAAAACTCTTAGCTGAGATATATAAGTATCCTGTTTTTTTCGATTATTTATACTGATTATTGTTTCTGGCAACTGATGTATAGCACTTTTTATTGCCTGCTGCATAGTTTTTTAGTGTATTTTTATTGCTATTAACTAATCCGCATGGCTAACTGATTTGTTTGCAGTTTAAAAAGCATTCTGTAGAGTCTCATTGCTCCTTTATCTGTTTAAAAACTTTCAATTTGTGGCTTTCTGTAGTGCTTACTGTCTGTAGTCTAATGCTTTAGTATTGTCCTAGTTCAGAATTGCTGGCTCTGGGCTTGTTTGTTTATACAGTGATTGTTCAAAGCACATTAACAGGCCATCTTGAGTTAGCTGAAGCTTTTATTTACCTTGGTTGGATTGTGTTAATTGGCTGCTGGCTAGTGGGGGCTGGTTCTTTTGTGTTTTTCTAAAAAAAAGTTGTCTAAGGTTGTATCTTTTGGTATTTAAGCCCTAACTTTGAGAGGGTTTATATCTATACACACTGAGCAGAGTGGAGGAGAGGTGTTGACTACAGCTCTTATCTGAGATATATAAGTATCCTGTTTTTTTGATTATTTATACTGATTATTGTTTTTAGCAATTGATATATAGCACTTTTTATTGCCTGCTGCATAGTTTTTGAGTGTATTTGTATTGCTATTAACTAATCTGCATGGTTAACTGATTTGTTTGCAGATAAAAAAGCATTCTGTAGAGTCCAATTCCTCCTTTATCTGTTTAAAAACTTTCATTTTGTGGCTTTATTTAGTGCTTACTGTCTGTGAGCTAACACTTCAGTATTATTTTAGTTCAAAATTGCTGGCTCTGGGCTTGTTTGTTTATACAGTGGTTGTTCAAAACACACGAACAGGCCATCTTGAATTAGTTGAAGCCTTTCTTTACCTTGGCTAGATTGTGTCAGTTGGCTGCTGGCTAGTGGGGGCTGGTTCTTCTGTGTTTTTCTAAAAAAAAGTTGTCTAAGGTTGTATCTTCTGGTATTTAAGCCCTAACTTTGAGAGGGTTTCTGTCTATACACACTGAGCAGAGTGGAGGAGAGGTGTTGACTACAACTCTTAGCTGAGATATATAAGTATCCTGTTTTTTTCGATTATTTATACAAATTATTGTTTCTAGCAATTTATATATAGCACTTTTTATTGCCTGCTGCATAGTTTTTGAGTGTATTTTTATTGCTATTAACTAATCTTCACAGGTAACTGATTTGCTTGCAGTTAAAAAAGCATTCTGTAGAGTCCCATTGCTCCTTTATCTGTTTAAAAACTTTCATTTTGTGGCTTTCTGTAGTGCTTACTATCTGTAGGCTAATGCTTTAGTATTGTCCTAGTTCAGAATTGCTGGCTCTGGGCTTGTTTGTTTATACAGTGATTGTTCAAAGCACATGAACAGGCCATCTTGAATTAGCTGAAGCCTTTCTTTACCTTGGTTAGATTGTGTTAACTGGCTGCTGGCTATTGGGGGTTGGTTCTTTTGTGTTTTTCTAAAAAAAAAGTTGTCTATGGTTGTATCTTCTGGTAATTAAGCCCTAACTTTGAGAGGGTTTTTCTCTGTACACACTGAGCTGAGTAGAGGAGAGGTGTTGACTACAACTCTTAGCTGAGAAATATAAGTATCCTGTTTTTTTTGATTATTTATACTGATTATTGTTTCTAGCAATTTATATATAACACTTTTTATTGCCTGCTGCAATGATGTTAAGTGTATTTTTATTGCTATTAGCTTATCTGCACAGGTAACTGATTTGTTTGCAGTTAAAAAAGCATTCTGTAGAGTCTCATTGTCCCTTTATCTGTTTAAAAACTTTCATTTTGCGGATTTCTGTAGTGCTTACTGTCTGTAGGCTAATGCTTTAGTATTGTCATAGTTCAGAATTGATGGCTCTGGGCCTTTTTGTTTATACAGTGATTGTTCAAAGAACATGAACAGGTCATCTTGAATTCGCTGAAGCCTTTCTTTACCTTGGCTAGATTGTTTTAATTGGCTGCTGGATAGTGGGGGCTGGTTCTTTTGTGTTTTTCTAAAAAAATTGTCTAAGGTTGTATTTCCTGGTATTTAAGCACTGCCTTTGAGAGGGTTTCTGTCTATACACACTGAGCAGAGTGGAGGAGAGCTGCTGACTACAACTCTTAGGTGAGATATATAAGTATCCTGTTTTTTTCGATTATGTATACTGATTATTGCTTCTAGCAATTTATATATAGCACTTTTTATTGCCTACTACATAGTTTTTGTTTGTATTTTTATTGCTATTATCTAATCAGCATGGGTAACTGATTTGTTTGCAGCTAAAAAATCATTCTGTAGAATCTCATTGCTCCTTAATCTCTTTAGAAACTTTCATTTTGTGGCTTTCTGCAGTGCTTACTGTCTGTAGGCTAATGCTTTAGTATTGTCCTAGTTCAGAATTGCTGGCTCTGGGCCTGTTTGTTTATACAGTGATTGTTCAAAGCATATGAACACGCCATCTTGAATTAGCTGAAGCCTTTCTGTACTTTGGTTAGATTGTGTTAATTGGCTGCTGGCTAGTGGGGGCTGGTTCTTTGGTGTTTTTCTAAAAAAAGAAGAAAAAAAAAAGTTGTGTAAGGTTGTAGCTTCTGGTATTTAAGCCCGGACTTTGAGAGGGTTTCTGTCTATGCACACTGAGCAGAGTGGAGGAGAGGTGTTAACTGCAACTCTTAGCTGAGATATATGAGTATCATGTTTTTTTCGATTATTTATACTGATTATTGTTTCTAGCAATTTATGTATAGCACTTTTTATTGCCTGCTGCATAGTTTTTGAGTGTATTTTTATTACTGTTAACAAATCTGCACATGTAACTGATTTGTTTGCAGTTAAAAAAGCATTCTGTAGAGTCTCATTGCTCCTTTATCTGTTTAAAAACTTTAATTTTGTGGCTTTCTGTATTGCTTACTGTCTGTAGGCTAATGCTTTAGTCTTGTCCTCGTTCAGAATTGCTGGCTCTGGGCCTGTTTGTTTATACAGTGATTCTTCAAAGCACATGAACAGGCCATCATGAATTAGCTGAAGCCTTTCTTTATCTTGGTTAGATTGTGTTAATTGGCTGCTGGCTCGTGGGGGCTGGTTCTTTTGTGCTTTCCTAAAAAAAAAAAGTTGTCTAAGGTTGTATCTTTTGGTATTTAAGCTCTAACTTTGAGAGGGTTTCTGTCTGTACACACTGAGCAGAGTGGAGGAGAGGTGTTGACTGCAACACTTAGCTGAGATATATAAGTATCCTGTTTTTTTCGAATATTTATACTGATTATTGTTTCTAGCAGTTGTTATATATCACTTTTTATTGCCTTCTGCATAGTTTTTGAGTGTATTTTTATTGCTATTATCTAATCTCCATGGGTATCTGATTTGTTTGCAGTTAAAAAAGCATTCTGTTGAGTCTCATTGTTCCTTTATCGTTTTAAAAACTTTCATTTTGTGATTTTCTGTAGTGCTTACTGTCTGTAGGCTAATGCTTTAGTATTGTCCTAGTTCAGAATTGCTCTGGGCTTGTTTGTTTATAGAGTGATTGTTCAATGCACATGAACAGGCCATCTTGATATAGCTGAAGCCTTTCTTTACCTTGACTAAATTGTTTTAATTGGCTGCTGGCTAGTGGGGGCTGGTTCTTTTGTGTTTTAAAAAAAAAAAAAAAAGTTGTCTAAACTTGTAGCTTCTGGTATTTAAGCCGTAACTTTGAGAGGGTTTCT
Source organism: Protopterus annectens (assembly GCF_019279795.1). Taxonomy (NCBI): domain Eukaryota; kingdom Metazoa; phylum Chordata; order Ceratodontiformes; family Protopteridae; genus Protopterus; species Protopterus annectens. Next base: position 1,807,500,151 of record NC_056744.1, read on the forward strand.
GTCTATACACACTGAGCAGAGTGGAGGAGAGGTGTTTACTACAACTCTTAGCCGAGATATATAAGTATCCAGTTTTTTCGATTATTTATACTGATTATTGTTTCTAGCAATTTATATATAGCACTTTTTATGCCTGCTGCAATGAGTTTAAGTGTATTTTTATTGCTATTAACTTATCTACACAGGTAACTGATTTGTTTGCAGTTAAAAAGCATTCTGTAGAGTCTCATTTTTCCTTTATCTGTTTAAAAACTTTCATTTTGTGGATTTCTGTAGTGCTTACTGTCTGTAGGCTAATGCTTTAGTATTGTCGTAGTTCAGAATTGCTGGCTCTGGGCTTGTTTGTTTATACAGTGATTGTTCAAAGAACATGAACAGGCCATCTTGAATTAGCTGAAGCCTTTCTTTACCTTGGCTAGATTGTTTTAATTGGCTGCTGGCTAGTGGGGGCTGGTTCTTTTGTGTTTTTCTAAAAAAAAATTGTCTAAGGTTGTATCTTCTGATATTTAAGCAATACCTTTGAGAGGGTTTCTGTCTATAAACACTAAGCAGAGTGGCGGAGAGCTGTTGACTACAACTCTTAGCTGAGATATATAAGTATCCTGTTTTTTTCAATTTATACTGATTATTGTTTCTAGCAATTTATATATTGCACTTTTTGTTGCCTACTGCATAGTTTTTGTTTGTAGTTTTATTGCTATTATCTAATCTGCACAGGTAACTGATTTGATTGCAGTTAAAATTAAAAAAGCATTCTGTAGAATCTAATTGCTCCTTAATCTGTTTAGAAACTTTCATTTTGTGGCTTTCTGCAGTGCTTACTGTCTGTAGGCTAATGCTTTAGTATTGTACTAGTTCAGAATTGCTGGCTCTGGGCTTGTTTGTTTATACAGTGATTGTTCAAAGAACATGAACAGGCCATCTTGAATTAGCTGAAGCCTTTCTTTACCTTGGCTAGATTGTGCTAATTGGCTGCTCGCTAGTGGGTGCTGGTTCTTTTGTAATTTACTTAAAAAATAAGTCGTCTAAGGTTGTATCTTCTGGTATTTAAGCCCTAACTTTAAGCGGGTTTCTGTCTATACACACTGAGCAGAGTGGGGGAGAGGTGTTGACTACAACTCTTAGCTGAGATATATAAGTATCATGTTTTTTTTATTCGATTATTTATGCTGATTATTGGTTCTAGCAATTTATGTATAGCACTTTTTATTGCCGGCTGCATAGTTTTTGAGTGTATTTTTATTGCTATTAACTAATCTGCACAGGTAACTAATTTGCTTGCAGTTAAAAAAGCATTCTGTAGAGTACCATTGCGCCTTTATCTGTTTAAAAACTTTCATTTTGTGGCTTTCTGTAGTGCTTGTTATCTGTAGGCTAATGCTTTAGTATTGTTGTAGTTCAGAATTGCTGGCTCTGGGCTTGTTTGCTTATAGAGTGATTGTTCAAAGCACATGAGCAGGCCATCTTGAATTAGCTGAAGCCTTTCTTTACCTTGGCTAGATTGTGTTAATTGGCTGCAGGCTAGTGGGGGCTGATTCTTTTGTGTTTTAAAAAAAAGTTGTTATCTAAGGTTGTATCTTCTGGTATTTAAGCCCTAACTTTGAGAGGGGTTTCTGTCTATACACAGAGAGCAGATTAGAGGAGAGGCGTTGACTACAACTCTTAGCTGAGATATATAAGTATCCTGTTTTTTTCGATTATTTATACTGATTATTGTTTCTAGCAATTGATATATAGCACTTTTTATATCCTGCTGCATAGTTTTTGACTGTATTTTTATTGCTATTACCTAATCTGCATGGGTAACTGATTTGCTTGCAATTAAAAAAGCATTCTGTCGAGTCTCATTGCTCCTTTACCTGTTTAAAAACTTTAATTTTGTGGCGTTCTGTAGTGCTTACTATCTGTAGGCTAATTCTTTAGTATTGTCCTAGTTCATAATTGCTGGCTCTGCGCTTGTTTGATACAACAGTGATTGTTCAAAGCACATGAGCAGGCCATCTTGAATTAGCTGAAGCCTTTCTTTACCTTGGCTAGATTGTTTTAATTGGCTGCTGGCTAGTGGGGGCTGGTTCTTTTGTGTTTTTCTAAAAAAAAAAAAAAAAAGATGTCTAAGGTCGTAGCTTCTGGTATTTATGCCCTAACTTTGATAGAGTTTCTGTATAAACACACTGAGCAGAATGGAGGAGAGGTGTTGACCACAACTCTTAGCTGAGATATATAGGTATCCTGTGTTTTCCATTATTTATACTGATTATTGTTTCTAGAAATTGATATATAGCACTTTTTATTGCCTGCTGCAAAGTTTTTGAGTGTATTTTTATGGCTATTAACTAATCTGCACGGGGTAACTGATTTGCTTGCAGTTAAAAAAGCATTCTGTAGAGTCTCATTGCTCCTTTATCTGTTTAAAAACTTTAATTTTGTGGCTTTCTGTAGTGCTTACTGTCTGTAGGCTAATGCTTTAGTATTGTCCTAGTTGAGAATTGCTGGCTCCGGTCTTGTTTGTTATACACTGACTGTTCAAAGCACATGAACAGGCCATCTTGAATTAGCTGAACCCTTTCTTTACCTTGGCTAGATTGTGTTAATTGACTGCTGGCTAGTGGTGGCTGGTTCTTTTGTGTTTTTCTTAAAAAAAATGTCTATGGTTGTATCTTCTGGTATTTAAGCCATAACTTTAAGAGGGTTTCTGTCTATACACACTGAGCAGAGTGGAGGAGAGGTGTTGACTACAACTCTTAGCTGAGATATATAAGTATCCTGTTTTTTTTGAATATTTATACTGATTATTGTTTCTAGCAATTTATGTATAGCACTTTTTATTGCCTGCTGCATAGTTTTTGAGTGTATTTTTATTGCTATTAACTAATCTGCACAGGTAACTGATTTGTTTGCAGTTAAAAAAGCATTCTGTAGAGTCCCATTGCTCCTTTATCTGTTTAAAAACTTTAATTTTGTGGCTTTCTGCAGTGCTTACTGTCTGTAGGCTAATACTTTAGTATTGTCCTACTTAAGCATTGATGGCTCTGCCCTTGTTTGATACAACAGTGATTGTTCAAAGCACATGAACAGGCCATCTTGAATTAGCTGAAGCCTTTCTTTACCTTGACTAGATTGTGTTAATTGGCTGCTGGCTAGTGGGGGCTGGTTCTTTTGTATATTTTTTTTTAAAAAAGTTGTCTAAAGTTGTATCTTTTGGTATTTAAGGCATAACTTTAACAGGGTTTCTGTCTATACACACTGAGCAGAGTGGAGGAGAGGTGTTGACTACAACTCTTAGCTGAGATATATAAGTATCCTGTTTTTTTCGATTATTTATACTGATTATTGTTTCTAGCAATTTATGTATAGCACTTTTTATTGCCTGCTGCATAGTTTTTGAGTGTATTTTTATTGCTATTAACTAATCTGCACAGGTAACTGATTTGTTTGCAGTTAAAAAAGCATTCTGTAGAGTCCCATTGCTCCTTTATCTGTTTAAAAACTTTCATTTTGTGGCTTTTTGTAGTGCATACTATCTGTAAGCTAATGCTTTATTATTGTTGTAGTTCTGAATTGCTGTTTCAGGGCTTGTTTGTTTGTAGAGTGATTGTTCAAAGCACATGAGCAGGCCATCTTGAATTAGCTGAAGCCTTTCTTTACCTTGGCTAGATTGTGTTAAATGGCTGTAGGCTAGTGTGGGCTGGTTCTTTTGTGTTTTTTTAAAAAAAAGTTGTGTAAGGTTGTATCTTCTGGTATTTAAGCCCTAACTTTGAGAGAGTTTCTGTCTATACACACAGAGCAGAGGAGAGGTGTTGACTACAACTCTTAGCTGAGATATATAAGTATCCTCTTTTTTCGATTATTTATACTGATTATTGTTTCTAGCAATTGATATATAGTACTTTTTATTGCCTGCTGCATAGTTTTTGAGAGTATTTTAATTGCTATTTACTAATCTGGATGGGTAACTGATTTGTTTGCAATTTAAAAAGCATTCTGTAGAGTCTCATTGCTCCTTTACCTGTTTAAAAACTTTCATTTTGTGGCTTTCTGTAGTGCTTACTATCTGTAGGCTAATGCTTTAGTATTGTTGTAGTTCAGAATTGCTAGCTCTGGGCTTGTTTGTTTATAGAGTGATTGTTCAAAGCACATGAGCAGGCCATCTTGAATTAGCTGAAGCCTTTCTTTACCTTGGCTAGATTGTTTTAATTGGCTGCTGGCTAGTGGGGGCTGGGTTTTTCTATTTTTCTAAAAAAAAAAAGAAAAAAAAAGTTGTCTAAGGTTGTAGCTTCTGGTATTTAAGCCCTAACTTTGAGAGGGTTTCTGTCTATACACACTGAGCAGAGTGGAGGAGAGGTGTTGACTACAACTCTTAGCTGAGATATATAAGTATCCAGTTTTTTTTCGATTATTTATACTGATTATTGTTCCTAGCAATTTATATATAGCACTTTTTATTGCCTGCTGCAATGATGTTAAGTGTATTTTTATTGCTATTAACTTATCTGCACAGGTAACTGATTTGTTTGCAGTTAAAAAAGCATTCTGTAGAGTCTCATTGCCCTTTATCTGTTTAAAAACTTTCATTTTGCAGCTTTCTGTAGTGCTTACTGTCTGTAGGCTAATGCTTTAGTATTGTCCTAGTTCAGAATTGCTGGCTCCGGGCTTGTTTGTTTATACACTGATTGTTCAAAGCACATGAACAGGCCATCTTGAATTAGCTGAAGCCTTTCTTTACCTTGGCTAGATTGTGTTAAATGGCTGCTGGCTAGTGGGGGCTGGTTCTTTTGTGTTTTTCTAAAAAAAAAAGTTGTACAAGGTTATATCTTCTGGTATTTAAGCCCTAACTTTGAGAGGGTTTCTGTCAATACACACTGAGCAGAGTGGAGGAGATGTGTTGACTACAACTCTTAGCTGAGATATATAAGTATCCATTTTTTTTCGATTATTTATACTGATTAATGCTTCTAGCAATTGATATTTAGCACATTTTATTGTCTGCTGCATAGTATTTGAGTGCATTTTTATTGCTATTAACTAATCTGCACTGGTAACTGATTTGTTTGTAATTAAAAAATAATTCTGTAGAGTCTCATTGCTCCTTTATCTGTTTAAAAACTTTCATTGTGTGGCTTTCTGTAGTGCTTACTGTATGTAGGCTAATGCTTTAGTATTGTTGTAGTTCAGAATAGCTGGCTCTGGGCTTGTTTGTTTATAGAGTGATTGTTCAAAGCACATGAACAGGCCATCTTGATATAGCTGAAGCCTTTCTTTACATTGGCTAGATTGTTTTAATTGGCTGCTGGCTAGTCGGGGCTGGTTCTTTTGTGTTTTTCAAAAAAAATTGTCTAAGGTTGTATCTTCTGGTATTTAAGCACTAACTTTGAGAGGGTTTCTGTCTATACACACTGAGCAGAGTGGAGGAGAGCTGTTGACTACAACTCTTAGCTGAGATATATAAGTATCCTGTTTTTTTCGATTATTTATACTGATTATTGTTTCTAGCAATTGATATATAGCACTTTTTATTGCCTGCTGCATAGTTTTTGAGTGTATTTTTATTGCTATTAACTAATCTGCACGGGTAACTGATTTGTTTCCAATTAAAAAAGCATTCTGTAGAGTCTCATTGCTCCTTTACCTGTTTAAAAACTTTCATTTTGTGGCTTTCTGTAGTGCTTACTATCTGTAGGCTAATGCTTCAGTATTGTTGTAGTTCAGAATTGCTAGCTCTGGGCTTGTTTGTTTATAGAGTGATTGTTCAAAGCACATGAGCAGGCCATCTTGAATTAGCTGAAGCCTTTCTTTACCTTGGCTAGATTGTGGTAATTGGCTGCTCGCTAGTGGGGGCTGGTTCTTTTGTATTTTACTTAAAATAATAAGTTGTCTAAGGTTGTATCATCTGGTATTTAAGCCCTAACTTTAAGAGGGTTTCTGTCTATACACACTGAGCAGAGTGGAGGAGAGGTGTTGACTACAACTCTTAGCTGAGATATATAAGTATCCTGTTTTTTTTTTTCGATTATTTATACTGATTATTGTTTCTAGCAATTTATGTATAGCACTTTTTATTGCCTGCTGCATAGTTTTTGAGTGTATTTTTATTGCTATTAACTAATCTGCACAGGTAACCAATTTGTTTGCAGTTAAAAAAGCATTCTGTAGAGTCCCATTGTGCCTTTATCTGTTTAAAAACTTTCTTTTTTTGGCTTTCTGTAGTGCTTATTATCTCTAGGCTAATGCTTTAGTATTGCTGTAGTTCAGAATTGCTGGCTCCGGGCTTGTTTGTTTATACACTGACTGTTCAAAGCACATGAACAGGCCATCTTGAATTAGCTGAAGCCTTTCTTTACCTTAGCTAGATTGTGTTAATTGGCTGCTGGCTACTAGGGGCTGGTTCTTTTGTGTTTTGGGGGTTTTTCTTTAAAAAAAAGATTTTTCTTTTAAAAAAAGGTTTTTTTTTTTTCTTTTTTTTTGGTTTTTTTTTAAGGGGCCCTAACCTTTGAGGAGGGTTTCTTTTCCTTTATTTTAAAACCCAAATTTTTGGGCCTTTTTTTAGGATGTTTACTAAAATTTTTTTAGTAT
>NC_056744.1:1807507220-1807539634 GCF_019279795.1 Protopterus annectens
GTTTGCTCTATATCTGGTCATTTTGTTCTTGTTGTGTAACAGTAACAAGGTTTTTGTCCAGTTCAAAGTTCTTAACTAACTTACAATGCGTCAAGTGGATCCACGTGGCCTGCTCTGCAATCTTGACTGCGGTGGGCATTGATAATAATACTTGGTATGGACCCTCCCACTTTGGCGCTGACCAATTCTTTCTCTTCACTGTCTTCACCCAGACCCACGTGCCTGAGGCTACTGCTGCTGCTGCTGCTGCTTCCGATGTTCGTTCTTTATCTGAAACAGAATTAATCTGCAACAAATGTTTATTGTTAAGCATCTTGCTCATGTACTCAGCTAATGTATTGTCAGCCTCCAGGTCTGCAGGCACGAGTGATTTCCACTGAGGTATATAATATGCCCTTCCAAACAATTTTTCAAAAGGAGTTAATCCCTTCGCATTTGGAACAGTTCTCATGCTCAACAGTGCTAGAGGTAGACAGTAGACCCAATTTCTTTGTGTCTCTTCTATCAACTTCTTAAGTTTAACTTTCAAGGTACCATTGTTCCTCTCTATCAGCCCTGCAGACTGTGGATGATATGCACAGTGGTTTTTCAAAGAAATTCCAAAGTAACGACTCAATTGCTGTATAGTCTGGTTTACAAAGTGTGTGCCATTGTCACTGTAGATTCTTTTCGGTATGCCAAATCTAGGAATAATTTCTTTAACAAGGACTTTTGCAACCGTAGCTGCATCTGGATTTTTAGTCGGAAAAGCTTCCACCCATTTGGAAAACATATCTACAATGACAAGACAGTACTTCTTGTTTTCGCATTTATTCAATTCTATAAAATCCATGCAAATAGTATGGAATGTATATGGTGGTGTAGGAAAACTCCCTTGCTTAGGCTTTAATGCCCCTTGTGCATGATGTTTGTTACAAACATGACATGCCGCACAAAAATTTTTAGTGTAGTTTGTGAAGCCGTACATTGTGAATACTCGATTTACTAACTGTACCATCCCCCCTGTTGAGACATGGCACTGCCCATGGCTCAACAAAGCTGCATATCTAAACAAGTTAGACGGCAATATCGGTTTTCCCTCTTTGGAGATGTACAGCCCTTTTTCAAGAATTGCTCCTCGTTTTATCCATTTTTGTTTCTCTACATTTGTAGTAAGTGTCTGCATCATTTTCAACATTTCTAAGTCTAAAATCTCAGACAGTTGTAATTCCTCATTCAAATGAAATATTTCTGAAGCTGAAGCTGCCTGCTTTGCAGCTGTATCAGCTCTTGCATTACCTTTTGAAATCCTGTCCTGTTGCTTGGTATGAGCTACGCATTTGCAAATAGCTACTTTCTGAGGTAACTGAATAGATTCTAACAAATCTAAAATAAGCTGCGCATGATTAATTGGTTTGCCAGTAGATGTTATCATTCCTCTATTTTTCCACTGTTGCGCAAAAACATGTACAGTAGAAAAAGCGTACTGGCTGTCAGTAAAAATGTTCACACACTTACCTTTCGCTAAGGTGCATGCCCGTGTCAAGGCAATCAATTCTGCTGCTTGTGCAGATAAGTTGTGTGGTAAAGGTTTTGCTTCTAAAATGTCAGTATCAGAAACTACTGCATACCCTACTTGATTCTGTCCTGTGGGGCCCCTTTTGCATGAGCCGTCCACATAATATGTCACCTCGGCATCATCCAAGGGAACATCCGTAAGATCTTTTCTAGGCAGTGTCTTTTGCTCAATTTCCTGTAGGCAGCTGTGTGGTGTGCCATCCACAGGGGTTGGGAGCAAGGTAGACGGATTCAAAGTTGTACAACGTTCAATTGTTATATGAGGTTGGCTCAACAAAATAGTCATACAGGAAAGATGTCTAGCAGGGGAAAGATATGCTATTTTCTCTTGCAGTAAAATTATTGCAACTGCATGAGGCACTCTTAATGTGAGAGGGTGGAATAACACTACTGAGGCTGAAGCCTGCAGTGCCATTGCAGCTGCGACTACTGCTTGTACACAGTGGGGTAATGACCACGCCACTGGATCTAGCTGTGATGAATAGTATGCTATGCGGCGTTGCTTGTCCCCATGCTGCTGTGTTAACACTGATGTCATGTAACCTTGCTTACAATCTACTGTTTGAAAAAAACGTTTATGATAGTTTGATAATCCTAAAACTAATGAGGACGCTATTAACTGTTTCAATTTGCAAAAAGCTGATTCTGCTTCTGGTGTCCATTGTAATAGATCTTGTGCTGCCATAAGTTTCTTGTATATTAGGTTAGTCAGTGGAGCAGTCTCCAAGGCATAGTTTGTAATCCAGCTCCGACAGAAATTAGTCGTACCAAGAAAGGACATAATTTCCTTTTTGGTAGTTGGTTTTGGTGCTTGTAGAATTGCTATTTTCCTATCCTCGTCTAATGTTCTGCGTTCTTTGGATATTAGTAAAATGCACAAAAGCAGTCCGGACAAGCACCGTAAAGCCCCAAAAAATGTTCAAGTCCTTATTGTGAAGGCTGTTTGCAGTAAAAGCTGCAACACTGAAGTTGAAATCCACTTGCACGTATAAAGCCACACTGAAGTCGGAAAATAACTTGAACCTTAACGCACTTTATTATTAAAACAAGCGTTTTCGCTGTGGTTAAAACTACAGCTTCATCAGAGGCAAAAGTAGAATCTTCACAATAAGGACTTTAACATTTTTTTGGGCTTTACGGTGCTTGTCCGGACTGCTTTTGTGCATTTTACTGGTTTCCGTTTGTTTTCTTTGGATATTACATACCCCAGGTATTTAACCTACTTCCTCCAAAGTTGCAGTTTATTCTTGTTCACTTTATGTCCCTGAGTGGCTAAAAATTGTAATAATGCTACAGTATCTTCTTTGCATTCTTGCTGGGTGGGGGCTGCCAGCAGAATGTCATCTACGTAAAGCAAAATCTGACTGCCCCTTGATGGGGTAAATCCCACCAAGTTGCTTGCCATTTCTTGTGCGAATATTGTTGGACTTTCACAATATCCCTGTGGTAGTCGCGTATATGTGTACCTTTTTCCCTGAAATGTAAAAGCAAACCAATATTGGCTGTCAGGGTGTATTGGTATTGAAAAGAATCATTGCTGATATCTACCACAGAAAAATACCTCTGTTGAGGCTTTAAATCATTCAATAAGGTGTGTGGATCTGGCACCGTAGGTGCTCTAGGTATTACTGCGTCATTTACAGCTTGTAAATCTTGGACCATACGCCACTCTCCATTTGCTTTCTTATTCTTATTAACAGGAAATAAGGGTGTGTTACATGGTGCCACCAGTACTCCTTCCTTAAGTAAAGCTGCTATAATAGGTTTAATTCCCATTTCTGCATCTTTTCTTAAGGGATACTGTCTCTTTTGTGGTCTAAAGGCTGATTTTGGCGTGATAGTAACTGGTCCTGCTGTGCGAATAAGTCCTACATCTGATTTTCCTGTTGACCAGAGAGTTTCTGGTATGCTTCCTAAGGCTTTTTCTTCCTCTTCTATTAAGAGTGCTAATCAGCTGTCCTCGCTAGACTGCAAGTGTACAGCTGGGTATGTCTGTGTTATCCAGTTTAACTTCTGCCTTTGTACTCCCTGTTCTGACAGTTCTAATTCTGTCTGTTTTTCCCATCTGTTAACTTTTTCTCCTAGGTCTGCCCATTTCACATTTTTGTCCTTAGTCAAGCTGACATGTGGTAATCTATTATATTTATAAAGTGCAAATAATTCCTGGGGCAATGAACAGCTAACTACACTGTTCCCCTCTGTGTCCCAGTACAGATTACGTAATACTAATCTGTTTGCACGGTTTTTAAACAGTTCTTGCTCATATTCCTTATCAGGTCCTGGTGTGCTACAGTGATACAGAGTACAGTGCAACAAATGTTGTTTGTCAGTGTCAAGGGAGGGGATCTTACTGATGGCTACGTTCATCAATTCTTCGGTTACTGCCCCTGGACCAGTTGTAACCAAGTCCTGGCTGTACCAATAAAACGTTTCACCCTCCGATCGCACTGCAAAAGTATCAATTTGCCGCTGTGCTTCCATACCCTGCATAGCTGGAACTACTGCTATGCCAAATAATTGCATAAGGTCTCTGCCCAAAAGGTTTACTGGGCATTTTGCAGAAACAACAATTTTCCTTTTCTGGGTCATCCCTAAAACAGGGTCAGTTATTGTTATGCTATGGGAGAGTGGCTCCCGATACGGCTGTCCATTTGCTGCTTTTACTAATATGTAATCAGGTGATTCTGATTTCCCTGGTAGCTTAGAGGGATGTACCAGGGTTCATGATGCCCCTGAATCACACAAAAATTTCACTTCCCTCCCCTCTACCAGAAGTGTAACTTCCGGTTTTGTATCTGCTAAATAAAGTTCTAAGCTTAATAAAGCTAAATCTAAACTTTCATTGTCTTCACCACCGGTGATTTCTTGCACATCCTCTATTTCATCTGTCACATTCTCTACTCCTTCTATCACATTTGCATTTGTCTTTTCTTGGTTATTCCCTTCTAGTGATTCCTGGCTATCATATAGTCAGTCCTCACTCTCCTTATCTTCCGTGGCTACCTTCTTGTTTTGCTTGCAACCCCTTGCTAAGTGTCCTTTTTTACCACATTTGAAACATTCACCCCTTTTCTTTCTCTCTTCAAACTCTTCTGATCGCTTATCAGATTGTTTGTTTCCCTGGGCATTTTTCTTGCCCTTTTTCCCGGACTGTACTACAAAAACTTCTGCTCCATCTTCTACGGAAAATACTTGGGCTTTCTTTTTCTTTTTGCTATTAAAATGCCTTTCAGCATGCCTAGCATACTCTAGTAATGACTGTAATTTACTTGTACGGTGATCTACCATGTGCTTTGTGATAAAGCTACTGATAGGTGTAATACTACCTTTCAAAAATGCATTCTTTAGCTATTGCTCATATGGGGAATCTTGTGTTTGGTCTTCAGGTACCTGCATTCCACAATGGTTATTAAAACATTCTAACAATCTGGCAGTTTCTCCTTCTTGTTGGATGCATTGATTAATGCAAGTCCAGTCTGCCCTAGGCTTCCATTTCTCAGAGATTCGGTCTGTAAGACCTTCCACCCTGTTGTCTAGCTCTGCGCTACTATGTGGGAGTGGCTTACGTTCTGCGTCACGGGGATTCCAGTTGCCACTGATCATGTGCCAACCTGGACCTACAATTTGTCTGACTACTTTTTCTACTTCTTCTCCATTTAGGTTATAACTTAATCTCATGCCCTGTAAGTCTTCTAAGAATTTTCTAAAATTAACTTTCGGATGAGGAATTCCCTCTGTGGCTTTCCGGATATCTTCCGGTGTCCACGGTCTATATACCAGGAGAGTTGGGTCTTGCCCTTCCTGTCCTGCCTGAGGATTTGGAACTTCTATGAGTGGGCATATTTCTTCTTCGCTCATAGATCATGAATTTCTATTCATTGGATGTAATTCAATATCCCCCCGTAATGTACGTGTTCGAGACCCGGTCTCAATGGGATCTCTAACAAACGGTTTTGGTTTCGTGGGAATAGCTGGATATAGCGGAGGTGGATCAATTGTCCACTCGCTTCATATTCTGGTAAAGGGAGCGGAGGGGCCAGTGGGGGGGCGATGCTATTACCAAGTTATTATCTTCTTTATCTAAGAACATTGCTTTTGAAATGTTACTCTTTTGTTCCCTACTATTTTCTTCCTCAATCCACCTGTGTGTCTGAAGAATTCCTAATTTACGCTGTTTTTTAACCCGACCTCTTGCATCGGTTTTAAGCTGTTTAACAAGTTTAATAAGCGAGGATTTTTCTAGATTGCCATCAAATTTATATTTATTAACCCATTTTGCATAATATTTAACATTATCAGCTCGTTGTACTTGCATGTATTTTGCATCCTCGGTTAACGGTGGTTCTTGGGATCTTTTTGTGCACTTATTACCCATATTATTCTACCTATCTAAAAAGACTGTTACGTAACCCTACTTATCTTTTACGTGGTACCACGATTTCTCTTTTTCACAGTTTATCTAGAATAACTGCCTACCTACTCTGTTTCCCTGATCTATGACAAGAATGCAATCTTTCTGTCCCTGACTTGTACAAAAACAAATCTAACAGATAAAGCAAATCAAGTCCCTGATCTAAAACTGAAATAAGGTTAAACTTCCCCTCACCTGAGCCTCTGTGTCTGATCCTGCTGACTCGAGGATATTTCTGTTAACTTGTCCTTTCAGTCACAGATCAGAAAAGTGGCTGGCCACTTTTGAACGACAATTCAGTCGGAGGTCTTTCAGAGCAGAAGAACCGATGTGGTGTCTTCCCCGTACAGTTTCATGCCACTTGGCCCATCTGACCTGGGGCAAAAAGCGAGAGTATCCGGCTCGAAGGACCAAACATGTCAAAGGAAAAACAACTTCAAAAATTATCAATACACAGCAGGTTCAGGTTAAGGTACTTTAATCTTGCGGCAAGGAGACAAAAACGTGTTAATACAGAGTTTGTCTAACTAAAATCAGGAAGTGTAACCATCTTTATACATTTCTTACAAGACATTGCCTACTATGGCTGACGTAGCAGATCACCAGTTCACAATATTGTATCATTGCAGTTGTTTTTCTCATATTTTCTGCTGACTCTACAAAGTTTTATAAAAAATCTTTTGAAAAACAGAGTGGCCTTGACGACCACCGGTTAGTTATAACTTTCTACTATGCAATGTTACCATTCAAGGTACTATGGCTAATTCGAGCACAAAGCAAGTACAGATTCCTGAAGCAGTCCTTTGTCTTTTGGTATCAGACTTTCTTGCAGCTGTGCACTTTCTCATAACACAAACAGAGCTAATTGTCCAAATAGAATAGTTTCATAGAAAACAGTATTGTTCTTATTTAATTTCCTGACCTAGCAGATAACCACCTGCTTTTCAGTACATTTCCAAAAGGCATAAACATGAATTTTGCTGTGCTAGCAAACTAGGTCAGAGTGCATCTTGCAGTTTCAGAAAACACAATTTCAGAAAAGCATGTTTGCAGTTTCAAACAGAACTAATGCTGTATATGGAATAAAATGTGTTAACCCTTTTTTGCTTTTAATAAGCACTACACACATACGTTAATATATATTTTTCTGACACGCCTGTTATACATAGGGACACAACTGGGTTGGACTGCATGGTTAGGCTTATAAAGGCCTGGCAGTCATTACCCTAGTATATACCTATGAACCTATAATACACATATATTGCTGATACCTATCTAACATTACCTCCTAATAAACGCCTGTTATACATAGGGACACAACTGGGTTGGACTGCATGGCTAGGCTTATAAAGGCCTGGTAGTCATTACCCTAGTATATACCTATGAACCTATAATACACATATATTGCTGATACCTATCTAACATCTCCTCCTAATAAACGCCTGTTATACATAGGGATCCAACTGGGTTGGACTGCATTGCTAGGCTTATAAAGGCCTGGTAGTCATTACCCTAGTATATACCTATGAACCTATAATGCACATATATTGCTGATACCTGACTACCACATCTCCTCCTAATAAACGCCCGTTATACATAGGGACACAACTGGGTTATGACTGCATGGTTACACTTATAAAGGCCTGGTAGTCATTACCCTAGAATATACCTATGAACCTATAATACACATATATTGCAGATACCTATTTAACACATCTCCTAATAAATGCCTGTTATACATAGGGACACAACTGGGTTGGACTGCATGGTTAGGCTTATAAAGGCCAGGTAGTCATTACCCTAGTATATACCTATGAACCTATAATACACATATATTGCTGACACCTACCTAACATCTCCTCCTAATAAACTCCCGTTATACATAGGGACACAACTGGGTTGGACTGCATGGTTAGGCTTATAAAGGCCTGGTAGTGATTACTCTAGTATATACCGATGAACCTATAATACACATATATTGCTGATACCTATCTAACATCTCCTAATAAACGCCCGTTATACACAGGGACACAACTGGGTTGGACTGTGTTAAATAAATTTGTTAGAGTCAGACTGTAAAAATCATTGAGTTATTCAAAAACAATGTCAATCAATAACAAACAATAATGCAGGAGAACTCAAGTATCTAACGCTCTAATGTACATTAGGAGGCAAAAAAACATACACAAACTTGTACAGAATTTTGTCTGCTTTATTGACAGAAGACTCCATTTTTATATATGTCATTATCAGTTTTGCCCACCTCACTGGCGTGGTCAGTGACAGGGTCTTTACATCATAGTAACTTATGAAAAAGTGCTGAGATGGTGTTTTTCAAAAAGTCTTTTTCCCATGAGAATGTTACAGCCTTGCAAGCACCTGGTCAGTCACGATGACCTCCTGAGGATGTAGCCAATTCAAGGCTCTTAGATTAGTTGAATACAATAGATGTATGTCTTCTTTAATGCCTCTCTTTGTCTTTCTTGTTCACCAGCTGGGCACTATCTCTGATAGTGCACAAAACTATTCTCCTGGTGGAAGCAGGAAAAGATATGCATGCAGGCAGATTTATTATTTTCTAACTTTGCAAAATAATCTTTACTTGAAAGACATGAGCCAGGCTGCTGAAGGCTGCCAAGGCCAAATTTCTGATTACACTGCAGCTTGTGCTTCAAGCAATAATATGCAGGTTTATTTTTACTATTATTTTAGTAAGACAGAATTAAATGCATTACATAAACTTTGTTCTCTATTATGGATTTAAGTACATTTATTCCTAACTAAAGCACACATTTCTCTATATATTTGACCACACAACTTATATGTGTTTGAATGTTTGAATACACATTTTCCCAAGCAGCATACATTGTAAATATATTTTCTAAGCAGCATACATTGTAAATATATTTTCTAAGCAGCATGTATAGATTTTTCTAACATTCTCCCTCCTGTTAATGCATTTTATTTTATTTGAAACATAAACAATATTATTTTATTCCTCAGCCTTTTCCTTTCAAGGACTTTCAGTTAAGTTAGTCATTGGTTTTATATTTCAGAAAAAGCATCATTTGAAATTAATCTTTTAATTTCAACACTTTGGTAAAAAGTTTCAGTAGCAGATATATCAACAAATTTTTGATTAATTTTTTCATGCAGGGAATTTCACAGTAAACACATGTTCCTATTAGGAGTATATCCACACAAATAGTAATTAAATGTTTAATAGGATGGAACCCCACCCCCCCCCAAACAGATTCTGGAAAAAGTTCGTCAGTGGGTTTGGGCCTGGTTTAGTCATTGCTGATACTTGCTGAATTACCTCTAGGTGGTCATTGATTTCATGTTGGTTGTCTGGAATGTACGCACAGCATTTTTCTTCGTGTACCACCTCTTGCCGCTAGGGTGAAGTAAAGAGCCATTCGATTTTGTAGCACAACAGTTTTTATTGCATTCAGTTCATTAGTCACCAATTTTAGGGTGGAAAAAGTTGCATTGCTCATGACTTCTTGACAGCTTCCTCAGCTCCCAGATTAATTTGACTGCTCCATAGGCTGGTGGTATTCCTGCCCTGGATATAACACTGTTGCCCAAGTCCATATGAGTCAATTTACTTTTGTCTTTTACTGAATTATGGCCTTTTTAACCAGCTTCGATTTTACCAACTGGATTCACAGGTTTTTTTTTACTGGACCTTCAGATTCTCGAGCTGTTTTTCTTACGTTTCGTATCTTACCCAAAGGTAATTCTGCAGTATGTCTTATTGCTGAAACCAGATAACCCAAAAAACAACTGCCGGACCAATTCTCAGGTAACCATTTATATGCCTTTTTCCCACAAATAAAATCATTACTTTGGTACTAATACGTGTTATCCCTGCATGAAACATTTTCGATTCTTAATAGACAATTGCTTAGTTAAGACTGGATTGTCACATACTGCATTTAATGTAGTTTTCATTGAACTCAGATATGAATCATGGTTAGTATTACAAACAGTACCCCCACTTTTGACTTTAATGTAACATTTATAAGACATTGTTATATTACCATTACTCCAGCCCACCTGGAGGGTATTACTTTGTAGAAACATACAACTCCTTTTGTGTGAACAGGTAAAATAAAGCAATTTTGTCCTGTGATCTCACAGTTCTGTATAAAAACTTTCTAAAGTCTCATTTTATCCCCAGAGGGACAGAGGACGTTAAAGTCTATTATATGTTGTTGGTATAGCTGTACAAACTCAGCAATTTGAAATGTGCATAGTTTCTGTATACACTTGCTTCATGGCCAGGTGCGTGTTAAAGTTTGGATGCCAGTCTATAAACAGTTCATCACGTCTTCTCACTTTCACTTGTGTGGTTGAGTGCAGGAAAAACCACAATAAGAGAAAAATTGTCACACTTATAGTTAACAAATGCACAGTTAAAATAATTATGCTATAGTTCTTGGGTTGCTCTGCTTTTTGTTTTTTTACTCTTGGCCATTTTGCCCTTGTGTATCAGTCACAAAGTTTTATTCAGCTGAAAGTTCTTTTGTCTGAAAAAGAGTTAAACTGCAAAACAGATTTATTTATAAGCAGTTTCTTTATATAATTAGCTAGTGAACTGTCAGCCTCCAGCTCTGCAGGCATGAGAGCTTTTACTGAGGCACATAATATGCCCTTCCAAATACTACTTTAAAGGGGATCAAACCCTTTACATTTGTTACTGTTTTCATGCTCAGCAATGCTAGAGGTAAACAGCAAATCCAATTCTTTTGAGTCTCACTCATTAACTTTCTTAACTTGTTTTTTAAAATCCCATTGTACCTCTCCACCAGTCCTGCTGACTGTGGGTGGTAAGCACAGTGATTCCTTAAGGAAATCCCAAAAATCTCCCAAGTTGTTGAATTGTCTGATTGACAAAATGTGTCCCATTGCCACTATAGATTCTTTCCGGTATGCCAAATCTAGGAATTATTTCCTTTACTAGGGCCTTTGCCACTGTTGCTGCATTCGGATTCCTGGTTGGAAAAGCTTCTACCCATTTTGAAAACATATCTATGATCACTAAACAGTATTTCTTTCCTTCACATTTATTCAACTCTATGGAGTCCATACAAATAGTATGGAATGGATATGGTGGTGTAAACTCCCTTGCTTGTTTTAAATGCTCCTTGTGCATGGTGCTTGTTACAAGTATGACAAGCTGCACAAAATTTTATTGTATAATTTATGTATCCATATGTTTGGAATATTTTATTTACTAACTGTACCATCCCCTGTTGAGACATGGCTCTGCCCATGGCTCAACAAAGCTGCATCTCTAAATAAATTAGACGGTAATATTGTTTTTCCTTTGGAAATGTACAGTCCATTCTTAAAAATTGCACCTTGTTTTACCCAGTTTTGTTTTTTGCTGTTGTAGTAAGCATTTGCATTGTTTTTAACATGTCTAAATCTAAAATCTCAAAGGGCTGTAATTTTTCATTAAAAATAAAGTTCCTGAGTCTGAGGCTGCTTGCTTTGCAGCTGCATCAGCTCGTGCATTACCTTTTGAAATCTTATCCTGTTGTTTTGTATGAGCTACACATTTACAAATAGCTACTTTGGTAGGCAACTGAATAGATTCTAATAGCTCCAAAATAAATTGCATGATTAATAGGTTTTCACTGGATGTAATCATCCCTCTATTTTCTTTATTATTGTGCAAACACATGCACTGTAGAAAAGCATACTGATTATCAGTATATATGTTTACTTTTTGCCTTTTACTAAAATACATGCTCCTGTCAAAATTACCAGTTTTGCTGCTTGAGCATACAAGTTGTGTGGCAAAGTTTGTGCTTCTAAATTTTTAGTGTCTGTAACTACTGCATACCCCACCAGATTTTTCCTGTAGGACCCTTCTGCATGAGCCATTCACGTAATATGTCACCTCAGCATTATCCAAGGGCATATCTGTAAGATCTTGTCTAGGTAAAGCTAACTGTTTATATGAGGTTGACTCAGCAGTATGGTCATACATGAAAGATGTCTAGCAGGAGAAAGGTATGCAACTTTTCTTGTGGCAGAATTATTGCAACTGCATGAGGCATTCTCAATGTGAGAGGGTGGAATAACACCATTGAGGCTGAAGCCTGTACTGCCATTGCTGCTGCAACTACTGCTTGTACACAGTGAGGCAAAGATTGCACCACTGGGTCTAACTGTGATGAATAGTAAGCTATGGGGCATTGCTTATCCCCATGTTGTTGCTTTAATACTGATGTCATGTACCATTGCTTACAATTTATGGTTTAAAAAAAAACGTTTGTGATAACTTGGAAGTCTTAAAACTAATGAAGAAGCTATTAACTGCTTCAACCTGCAGAAAGCCATTTCTGCTTTTGTTTTCCATTGTAAAATAATTTGGTACCCAGTTTCAACAAAAATTAGTTGTACCTAAGAAAAGACATCATTTCTTTTTTAGTTGTTGGTTTGGGTGCTTGCAAAATTGCTGTTTTTTTCCTTTTTTCTTTCCCCTTATCTAGTATTTTATCTTTATTGAATATCACATATCCCAGGTATTTAACCTGTGTTTTTTTTCCCAAAGTTGTAACTTACTTTTGTTTACTTTGTGTCCTTGTATTAATAAAAATTTTAACAATGCTACTGTATTCACCCTGCACTGCTGCTGGGTGCTGCTAGCAAGATGTCATTTACATAAAGTAAAATTTGACTACTTTCTGGTGGGGTAGACCCTGCCAGGTTGCTAGCCATTTTTGTGCAAATATTATTGGGCTCTCACAATATCCCTGTGGTAGTCAGTATATGTATACCTTTTACCCTGAAATGTAAATGCAAACCAATATTGACTATTAGGATGTATAGGTATTGAAAAGAAAGCATTGCTTATATCTACCACAGTAAAATACTTCTGTTGTGGCTTTAAATTATTTAACAAGGTATGTGGGTCTGGCACCGTGGGTGCTTTAGGTATTACTGCATTATTTACAGCTTATAAATCTTGTACCATCTGCCATTCCCCGTTTGCTTTTTAACAGGAAATAGGGGTGTATCACATGGTGAATCAGGAGATTCTACCAGTACTCCTTTTTTGAGTAATGCTGCTTATTATAGGCTTAATTTTTACTTTTGCATTCTTTTCCAAAATGTATTGCTTTTTCTGTGGTCTAAAAGCTGACTTTGGGGTAATTGTAACTGGTCCTGCTGCTTGAATAAGCCCTACATTTAACTTGCCTGTTGACCACAGAGTTGTTGGAATTTTACACAAGGCCTCCTCTTTTTCTTTTAATAAAATGCTAATCAGCTGTCCTTACTAGATTGCAAGTGTACAGCTGTATGTGTCTGTGTCAACCAATTCAGTTTTGTTTTTATATCCCTTGTCCTGACATTTTTAAATCAGTCTGTTTTCCCATTTTGTTACCTTTTTTTTAAGTCTGCCCATTTAACACTTTTGTTTTTGTCAAGCTGACATGTGGCAGTCTATTGGACTTATACAATCTCATGAACTCCTGAGGTAATGAACAGCTTACTACACTGTTTCCCTCAGTATCCCAGCATAAAGTTTGTAATATTAATTTGTCAGCAGGATTTTTACTTATATTTCTTATTAGGTCCTGGTGTGCTACAGTAGTATGGAGCACAATGTAACAAGTGCTGCTGATCAGTGTCAAGGGAGGGTACCTTACTGATGGCTACGTTTATCAGTTCTTTGGTTACTGCCCCTGGACCAATCATAACTAGGTCCTGGCTGTACCAATAATAGGCTTCACCCTCTGATCACACCACAAGAGCATTCATTTGTCTTTGTGCTTCCATACCCTGCATGGTAGGAACTACTGCTATGCCAAATATCTGCACAAGGTCTTTTCCCAGTAAGTTTACTGGATATTTTTGCAGAAACTACAATTTTACTTTTCTGAGTCATACCTGAAACAGGGTCAGTTATTGCTATATTATGGGAAAGTGGTTCCCTGTATAGCTGTCCATTTGCTGCTTTTACTAATATATAATCAGGTGATTTAGAATGTTTGGTAACTTGGAGGGTGTATCAAAGTCCGTGGCTCCTGAGTCACACAGGAATTTGACCTTTCTTCCCTCCACCAGAAGTGTTACTTCTGGTTTTGTATTGCTAGGTAGAGCTCCAGGCTCAACAATGCTAAATCTAAAATTTTATTTTCATTTTTATTCTCTACATCTGTTTGTACTT
This sequence comes from Protopterus annectens, assembly GCF_019279795.1. NCBI lineage: Eukaryota > Metazoa > Chordata > Ceratodontiformes > Protopteridae > Protopterus > Protopterus annectens. The sequence continues at coordinate 1,807,521,380 of NC_056744.1, forward strand.
CCTCTATTCCCTCTACTACATTCACATTTTCTTTTTGTTTATTAACCTTTCCTGATGATTTTTGGTTATTATTACTATCATATAGTCAGTCCACATCTCCTTTATCTTCTGTCATTGCTTTCTTATTTTGTTTATAGTCCCTAGCTAGATGCCCTTTTTACCTGACTGTAATACAAATACTTCAGCTCCGTCTTCAGCAGTGAAGACTTGTGCCTTTTTTTTTTTTTTACTATTAAGGTGTCTTTCAGTATACTCAAGTAAGGCTTGCAGCCTGCTTGTTCAGTGATTTATCATATGCCTTGTAATAAAACTACTAACAGAGGCAATGCAACCTTTTAAAAATGTATATTATTTTTTTTTTAATTGCTGTTTTAAGCATTTTAATAATCTAGCATAATATCCATTTACTGTCTCATTTCCCTGTTGTATGCATTAATTAATGCAAGTCCAGTCTGCTCTAAGTTTTCATTTTTCAGAGATTCTGTCTGTTAGACCTTTCACTCTGTTGTCTAAAAATGTTTCAGAATTTTTTAAGCTTCTGTTTTTTTTTTTTTACAATTTGCTTCCTCAATCCACCTATGTGCTTGAGGTATGCCTAGTTAGTGCTGTTTTTTTTTGCCTGGCCTGCATCAGATTAAAGCTTGTTTAAGGAGTTTAACTAGTGAAAGTTTATCTAGTTTACTATCAAATTCATAGTTGTTAACACATTTTGCAAAATATCTCACATTATCTGCTTACTGCAATTGCATATGCTTTACATTATCCGTTAAGCGGATCTCGTGATCTCTTAGTGCACTGATTTCCCATGTCTTAAAAGACTGTTACGTAACCCTTCTCTTGTACCACGTGGTATCTTATTTCCCCATATCCACAGTAGTGTCTAGAATGACTGTTTACTTTGCTTTGTTATTCCCTGATCTATGACTCAAGATACAATACTTCGACTCTCTCTCTCCTGCTATCACAAACCTTAGCAATAGCACAGTGTAACCTGGTCCCTGATCTAAAACAAAGACAAGAGGGAAATTCTTCTTACCTGAGCCACCTGCTCTTACTGTTTTCCTTGGGGCCCAGTCTTCCGCTTTTCAGCCACAGATCAGAAAGTGGACAGCCTCTTTACACACAACAATTCAGTCGGAGGTCTTTTCACTTTAAGAAGAACCATTTTTTAGGCAGCTTCTCCTGCAGATTTATTAGCACTCATGCACTCTGTGACCTGCAGCTTACCAAGGGAATTCCGGCACGATTAGGACCAAAATGTTAAATAAATTTGTTAGAGTCAGACTGTAAAAAATCATTGAGTTATTCAAAAACAATGTCAATCAATAACAAACAATAATGCAGGAGAACTCAAGTATCTAACGCTCTAATGTACATTAGGAGGCAAAACCATACACAAACTTGTACAGAATTTTGTCTGCTTTATTGACAGAAGACTCCATTTTATATATGTCATTATCAGTTTTGCCCACCTCACTGGCGTGGTCAGTGACAGGGTCTTTACATCATAGTAACTTATGAAAAGTGCTGAGATGGTGTTTTTCAAAAAAGTCTTTTCCCATGAGAATGTTACAGCCTTGCAAGCACCTGGTCAGTCACGATGACCTCCTGAGGATGTAGCCAATTCAAGGCTCTTAGATTAGTTCGAATACAATAGATGTATGTCTTCTTTAATGCCTCTCTTTGTCTTTCTTGTTCACCAGCTGGGCACTATCTCTGATAGTGCGCACCAGGCTATTCTCCTGGTGGAAGCAGGAAAAAGATATGCATGCAGGCAGATTTATTATTTTCTAACTTTGCAAAATAATCTTTACTTGAAAGACATGAGCCAGGCTAAGCAGGAAGCTGCCAAGGCCAAATTTCTGATTACACTGCAGCTTGTGCTTCAAGCAATAATATGCAGGTTTATTTTTACTATTATTTTAGTAAGACAGAATTAAATGCATTACATAAACTTTGTTCTCTATTATGGATTTAAGTACATTTATTCCTAACTAAAGCACACATTTCTCTATATATTTGACCACACAACTTATATGTGTTTGAATGTTTGAATACACATTTTCCCAAGCAGCATACATTGTAAATATATTTTCTAAGCAGCATACATTGTAAATATATTTTCTAAGCAGCATGTATAGATTTTTCTAACAGACTGCATGATTAGGCTTATAAAGGCCTGGTAGTCATTCGCCTAGTATATACCTATGAACCTATAATACACATATATTGCTGATACCTATTTAACATCTCCTCCTAATAAAATGCCCGTTATACATAGGGAAAGAACTGGGTTGGACTGCATGGTTAGGCTTATAAAAGCCCTAGTAGTCATTGGCCTAGTATATAACTATGAACCTATAACCATGGAATCAAAGACTGCTATCTTGATGAGGAAAAGAAAATCATTGTCAAACTACCAACTAACCAAAACTAACCAGCCTCAATTGTCTAGGATTCTAAAGTAAACTGACAGGACTGAGAAAGTGCAGTCAGAGCTAAGCTGATCATAAAATGTGGAATATAATAGAGTTCAGAGTACAGTTTTATTGCAGACTAAGCATTACTCAGACAGTGTGTTCAGTCATGTTTTCTTTTACAGTGCAATAACAGATTCAAATCTGCCCTTTTGTGAGTGTGTCATTGCACTGTATCCGCATGTGTGCTTGTGTGTGTGTGCACGCACATGATATCAAAGCATGCAAGTAATCATATTTAAAGACAGTAATATACAGATAGAAACAATAAGTGTGCAGTAATGAATTACGATACAAGCACACAAACTTATACTTAATATCATGAATAAAAGAAATCTTGAAAAGTAAGATTACAGCCACCTCGATGCACACACACGTGTGTATTTTACATACACGTTCAATGTATGAATATTAAGATTCAACGAATCTCAAATCTGTTAAGTGTGTTATCACTTAAGGGGCAAGATTTGCATTTTTTGTGTAAAATGCATATATCAGAGAGACAGGAAAAATGAGGTACAATCACACTGTGCTCTGAACATTAAGAAATAAAAACAATCAACAAGAAAGATGGACAAGAGTTGAAGGAAAAGCATATAAACATAAAACAGTCACAGTCCAAGTATAAATTCACACACACACACACACACACACACACACATGCACGCATGCATGCACACACATGCACACACACACACACACACACACACGCACACACATGCACGCATGCATGCACACACACACACACACACACACACACACACACATACACACACACACTCACACACACACACACACACACACACACACACACACACACACACACACACACACACACACACACACACACACACACACACACACACACACATGCACACAGACACACACCTATACACACACACACACACACACACACACACACACACACACACACACACACGCGCACACATGCACGCGCACACACACACACACACACACACACACACACACACACACACACACACACACACACACTCACGCACACACACACGCGCACATACACACACACACACACACACACACACACACACACACACACACACGCACATCAAGGAATGAATTAAGTAAAACATGATAATGCTGTAAACTGAAGAGTACTGCTAACCTCTTGATATTACACAGTGTATTAGTGGTAACTATTTGGGGGGATTTTAAGGATTTATATAGGAAGTTCATAGAAGATCAGATCAACAATGTCATATGCTAAAGTCAGACAGTTTTTGCAGTATTCTGTATAGCAAGCAGAGAAAAAGAGGCTTTGAAAAAACAGTGGCAGAAATAAATCAACTCATTGTCATAGCGGCAACACTGGGAAAAGAAAATAGGTGAGGAACAACACTGCAGTGCAAGTCTGTCTACAGAGGGTTTTTTCAGCTGTGTCCTTCATACCAAAGTACTGCTATTAAACTTTTATCCTATTATAACCCTACAGGTGTCTGTCAGAGTTATGTTGCCAAGAGGAGAAAAGTCATCTATGTGAAGGTGAGAGTCATTAGTACAGAATATTATTTATGCATGACAACAAGACCCTGAAGAAGTTTTGTGCACAGAAATGTCCTGTGCAAAGTAGAGACATAATTATTTGTAATATTGGATTATTCAAAAATCCCCAAACCAGTGTACACACATAACCAGATAATTAATGATATTATAACAGTATATGTTAAAAAGTGAAAACTGGCATCTAAGTAGATGGACTACTATGCTATCGCCTCTGTAAAAAACAAGAAAACAAGGTGTTATTGAAAATACTTGCATAGTTTATTCATTGTGCATACAGACTAATTATTTGTACTGCATATACTTTCATCCAGTCAAAACACATTTAATCTCAAAACTTCAGATAGGTAGAAAGTAAATTACTAGCTATAATTAATTGGTGTAGCTGTTTTCCTGAATAATGAATAATTAATAAATGATCAAAGAACTATGAAAGTGTTATAAATGAAACAGTGCTTCAGTCTAATTACTGTGTAAATTAATTGATTGTTTTGAATAAGTAAGCCTACAATTCTTTGAATACTTCTGATATGAAACAAACTGTACATTAGGTTTTGATGACCTGTTTCACGAGAAGCATATAACGTCCCTCAGAATCCACCCCTCACAGCTCATATTTTGAAGAACATGTGATTTTAAAAGCTGTGTATTATTATAACACTCCTGTGGTGGCAGGGAGGTGCAGGCTAAATAAACCTGGTTTAAAATACGATGCATTTTTTTCTTTCTTACTGAAGACTGTTGGCACTTTTTAAAACTGTTTTTGAACTCCATTTTTACCAGTATGCTTCTGAGAATACGCAACCTTTTCTGATTTACATAAAAAAGGCACATGAAAACACAAAAAATCTATTTCATATGTAAAATGTAACTCAGCAAAGACAACAGTTTGCATACAATTAAGCACACAAGGAGTAGGAAACAGAAATAAAATGGACTTGAGAGAAGCAGTTCAGCAGAACTAGTAGAACAAACACAAGTGCATCCACCACGGAAAAGGCACAGAAGACACTGAAAGTACTCACACTGTCAAATGATGAAACCAGTCCAAATGAGATGAAAAAATACGAAACTTCTTTTTTATTCCATAGATAAAACCACAAAGAATGAGCGCTTTCGCGTAACAATGGTACGCTTCATCAGATTCTTATACAAGCTCTGTTATTTTTATAAAATATATATATATATATATATATATATAGTTTCCCTTTATAATCTCGAAATACTGAAATCTCAAATTTCAGTATCTCAAAATTATAAAGTCCAACCACTCACAATCCCGAAAACCAAAATCACGAATCACACAATCATGAACATACAAACACCATACACCAGACAACACACACACCATTCTATCCACACCAAACAAACCATACAACCCTACACCCCCCACTTATATATACCAACTCCATGATCACACAAATAGAAAAAAAAAACATTGCACCCAGACATTCTACAGTCCCTCGTGTACACACACACACACACACACACACACACACACACACACACACACACACACACACACACACACACACACACACACACACACACACACACACACACACACACCAACACTCACACTCCTACTTCCACCTCCCTACACTAACCCACACATACAACTTACAAAAACACTCACATACACTCACTTACCTTAAATTCCGGACACCATCCTATCCAAATACTTCACGCAATGTAACGGAAACCTATCCAAATACTTCATGCAACGTAACGGAAATGCATAAGCACGGATTTGAGATATTCTGATTTGCGCTTATGCACTTTCACTATTCTAAGGTTTCGCCTTTATGGTCTTGGTATACTGAAATTCGAGATTTCAGTATTTTGAGATTATAAAGAGGAACCATATATATATTTATGTGTGTGTGTGTGTGTGTGTGTGTGTGTGTGTGTGTATGTGTTTGCCAAAAACAGCTCTGTGTTCTTGCTGTTTGACTGTAAAACATGAACAAATCTGCTCTGTAGAAGAACTAGAACTTGTCATGGCTGTCTGCTCAGCTAAGTATCCCTGTTTGTACAGTGTTCAACAATTCTAGAGTTGTTGTAGATCAAATTGTGTTCTGTATTTGGTTACAAGAAAAGTCCACCTGGTCTAATAGCAGCTCAAGTTGCCACCCAATGGATATAAGAATGAACTAAGATGACCATCTGTAATTACCTTCCAAAACAAAGCAAACAACCAACCTGTGTAACTTAAATGATATAAGGTATGCCTGCTATCGTAAATGTGCACTGAAAACCCATCTATTAGCTAGAAACCTGTGAAACTGAAACTGTGAGTGAAAAAAGCATCTTAAGGCACTGCAAAACCAATTTCCTTAACAAAACTGGAACAGAAAATGACTCTGTGGACATTTTAGACACAAACTTTATAACCATAACATTATCAGAATGAAACACTGTCTTCCTGTTAGCCAAGTCTATCTGCCAAACTGCCATTGAAATCCAAATGGGCATCAATTCAAGACAGGTAATGACCTTCTGTGCCTCCCCTGACCGATGCTCATGCTAGGCTACAGACAGCCACTTCCCTTGAAAGAAGCATCCCTTTCCTAATCCCCAGCTGCATTCGGATACATTTGTAACTCATCTGATGAAATCTGTTCTTTTTGCCACATCTCCACATCACTAAAATGCTCCAAAATCTCATTCCAAATCACCAAATCTTCCTTGACTACTTTAGTAGCTCCCATTCTTTGAAGATACTCCCTACTGCCTCTCACCATTTTACCAGTGACCTAGTAAATGTTCTGCCAGGTCCTATGGCTCCACAGGCAAAATTTACTAACCCAAGTAGCTCCATCATGTCCATCGCCCTGACTTTAAAAATGCCTAACTACCCTTTGATCTTCCCCTTAACTTCCCCAGCTAATTCTGTGGCAATTAAAGAAGTTCCACATCAGTATCAATCACTAATCCCAAAAACATAATAACTTTAGCCAGGCCATCCTTCTTGTCCTTAGCCAAAGGTACTTCTGTCTCATTAATGGGCTCCAAAACATGTTGCAGTCCTGCCTTACCTTCCCACACTAAAAGGAAGTCATCTAGGTAATGCACTGCATTCTGTTTCTGGCTATCTGACTCCCACATTCACTGCTGAGTGGTGCTAAATGTCTCAAAACATAGCACAGTGTATTGTGCAGCCCATGGACACAGCGTTGTCAAAGTAACATGTTCCTTCCAACTGCATACCCAGTTTAGGCCAGTCCTGCTCCCTCACTAGAAGTAATCAAAAAGCTGATTCAGTGTCTTGCTTTAACAATCAAGATCAGAAGAAAACCTGACAGGCAGCACTGTGTCACCCAATAACCTATACTGAACCTATGCCATTTTACTATGAATGTGATCATTGACTGAGTCCTCTCCCAGGAATGGAAAACAATGAATCAAGTGAAATTTGCCTGGTTTCTTTTTTGCGCACCAGCCACAAAGGAGATTTCCTTTATGAGGCAAATAGTAACTGCGTTGAAAGATCCAACACCCTACCTGCCAGAACTACCTTGTCTAACAATTGCCGCTCTGTTTCTTGACTCTATACTGATTGTAGATTACTGTGTATCTTAACTGAAATCTCCCTCCCCCAGCTGAATAGAAAAGTGAAATTCTGGTTTCTTCATTCTTGCCGAGCATTTTTTGTTTAAGAGCTGGACAGTACAAGATGAATGCTGGCCATAATCTGCTTGTTTGGTGTTGCGGTATCACAATAAGGAGAATAATAAATAGATCGGACGTTACAAGATGAATGCTGGCCATAATCTGCTTGTTTGGTGTTGAGGTATCACAGTAAGGGGAATAATGACTAAAAGAAAAGAGGATATAATTGCTGGGTAGTTTGTTCACGGTTTGCTGTTTATGTTCATTTTTCGGTACTTGGTTTTCGTCCTTTAATGCTATGGCTTTGGATGACATTCCAGCTTCCTTACTGTTAGTTTCTAACGCTAGTATGGAGGAGTTACAGATTACTGTCGGTAACCTCAGTGTACTGCTGCACCAATTAATGAATAAGGTGGATGGAGTTTTGGGACAGACTACGTTACCATCCAACCTTGATGAGAATGGTTTTTACTCTTCCACTAATGTAAATAACATTAACACAGGAGAGAGAGCTTCCCAGGCTCCAGATCAGCTTGCAAGGAGAACTTCAGCCTCAGTAGGACAGAATCGTATCTATGAGCTACCGGCAGTCAATGACGGGATACAAAACAATTTTTCATTAGCACAACCTTTGGATACTCCACCAGCCAACAATCTCTTTGTTTTTTTGGATGAGTTGGACTATAGATTATTCAAAGTAAAAAAAAAAACTACATTTGGAGAACATGTATTTTAAAGAAAGTATACACGTAAGAAAAGTTCCCAAAGGTTAAAGAATGTGGCAATTTCCCCATGGGTTACAAAATAATTCTTCCTTGCATAAGGAACTTTTAGAATTTTTTGAAAGAATGGGCTGTGAATACATGGATATAGTGATGAAGCACAACAAGAATTCCGCACTCTGGATTTGAACATCACCAGCAACCATCAGTATGAGAGATACTGGTATGAGCATACCAGGATATTTAGAAGCATTGAACATAAGGTGCAGGCAATTCATAATACCAAGATAAAGAAACTTGACAGAGATAGAGCAACGTATGAGAACCAACAAGCTTATCCTCCCCCTCCTAAGATTCATTTGTGGGGCACTCGGACATTTAATAATCTTAATTCAAATATTACTAGCAGTAATTCACTTGGCAATAACAATAATGAACATGGAAACAGCATTAATCACTCAAATGGAACAGCCCCTTTAGAAGAACAATCTCTCTGGAGATCACAGAGAATTAGAAACAGGAATTTAGCGAACCACCAATGGGAAGGCCGGAGGTGGGGAATGCCCGAGCAATGCAACCAATGAGCATTTACTATGAGGTACCAGACTCAAACAGCCAACCAACCATGAACCAACTGGTATTGGAGGAGGTGATAATGGAGATGATTGATGTAAGACAAGAAGTTAGGAATGAACAGCCTCAAATACTGGTTAGCAATGGTGGTAATTTTAAGATTTATAATTATTCAGATTCATTATTGCAAACGGATTGTGTGGACCTTTTGAAAAAGGTTTTTCCTTCATAACTAGTAAAAGAGCATCTCTTCCAGAATATATTATGGATTTAAAGTTGTACTTGAGAAAGATTCATTTGAGTTTGTTATTAAAGGATGTTTCAGATGTAATGTTTTTAAATTGGCAAGTACCTTTAATCCACCCCTCCACCCAGTTCTATCCCTGTATGAAACAAATTGTGAAATGGATCTGAGGAGCTATTTTAGTCATCACCTAAGAAAAGGAAATAGTAATTTAATGGAGCAGGATCGTGATTGGATGGAATTTATAAAGGGGCAAAATGTGAGGGTGATGACACCCGATAAAGGTGGAGGAGCGGTAGTAATGGATAACATGAGATACAATGATAGTATTATGACTATACTGAGGGGTGAGCATATACACCATCAAGTTTGAATGAACTAAATGGGGCATATAAATGCATTCAAATCCAAATGAGGGACATGTTAATTGATCAACGTATAACCTTGGAGGAATAGATCTACGTTAATATAGTGTCACCCAGGGTTCCCACCATGTTTGGAGTGCCCAAAATTCACAAAGACATTCAGAACCTGCCCTTACATCCAATAGTGGATGCCAGGGGGTCAGTCACATTTGCTGAGGCTCGGTTCCTGGATATGAAATTAAAACACTTAAGGGACGAACCACAATTGTGTATTGATTCTTGGCATTTTTTGAGAAACAGCAATGGACTGAAATATAAGGATACAGACATCCTCATTACAGAGGATGTAAGGGATCTGTACACAGTTATCCCTCATGGCCTGGGGGTAGCTTGGTTCATTGATTACTTGAACAGAAAACAATTAAAACAAGACTTGCTGAATCTGTATGAAGAAATGTTGGAAATCATCCTTAAGAACAATTTTCTACAGTTCAATGGTGCATATTTTTTATAATGAGAAGGGGTAGCCATGGGCTCACCTGGTGGCTCACTATTTGCTGCATAGTGATGCTGGAATGGGAACGTAGATTTATTAAGGAAAGCCCATTCCAAAGCTATATAAAGCTTTATTTATGTTATGGAAAGGGGAAGAAGAAAGAATAGGGCCATTTATAGAATACATTAATGGGACAACTATTTTTGAAATTTACTAGTGAATTTAGTCACACTTGTCTTCCATATTTGGATGTTTTGTTAACTAAGGACATTATGAACAAACGTTATGTTTCCAGAATTCATCGGAAGGCTACATATTCTAATACTTTCTGCATTTTTCAAGTGCCCACCCCTTTTTCCAAAAGAAAGCAGTGGTGAAAGGACAACTGGTGAGGGCTGCCAGGATGACTACGTTAGATGTTCAATTTATGGAGGAATGTGAACTGATGAAAAAAATGTTTCTCAACAGAGCTTATCCAGGAACTTTAATAGACAAGATGATAAAGGAACTGTCAGGTAAAAGAAAAACAGGGCACTTTGCACCACTTTTGAATGTGATGGAGCAAGCACAGCAGATCTTCAGTCCTACATCGGACCCAGGTCCTAATATGAGGACAACAATGATCTTGACATACAACATGGATAGTATGAACATTAGATCCATTTTGAATAAGAACTGGATTTTATTGTGGGAAGAAAGGGCACTCTGATATGGTGGGAACAGCCCCAGTGATAATATATAGGAAGAACAGTACCTTGAAGAATTGGTTTGAGAAACCTAAAAAGATCAGCACCTCTAACAAAGGAATGACACATTGTGGAAGATGCTCAATTTATAGTTTTGTCCACATAGGGGACAGTTTTATTGTTAGAGGTAAAACATTCAAGATATAAACAAGAGTGGACTGTGATACTGCAGCCTTGGTACATATAGCCCTATGTCAACAGTGTGAATGTTTTTACATAGGGAAAACAGAGAGAAAATTTTGTGAAAGCCTTTACGAGCATGCTTAGGACATCAAGAAGGGTAAAATGACTAATGCTCACAGTAGGCATATCAATAAATATGCAGGGCATACATTCAAGTTCACAGTGTTGGCACAAATTAGACCAGACCTGAGGGGAGGTCTGTGGAAAGTTTTCTTGGAAGTTAAAGAAGTATTTTGGCAGCTGTACTGGAATGCATGTTGCTGGCCAGGGATTAATGAACAAGCTACCACTGCACCGGTCCTAAAGTTAAAGTCTTTGAAATGATAAAAGACTGGTTTCAACAACATTACTTGTCAACGATTAGTTTTACTCTATTTTTTTTCTTTTATAATTATTTTATATAGCCTTGAATGGTTTCAATAATTTCAATATTTTTTTTGTTATTGTTTTAAGCAATTGATATGCTAAAAAAACTTTAAAACATATTCAAGTGGAAGGAATATTAGAATGTAATATGGAATTAAGGAGGAGTGGCAGGTAACATAATGATTGCTGCACATCATGTGACTTTAAGAGGGAGTTTTAAATTGAGTGGAAGCAAAGAAAGTTTATCTGATGAAGTCTTGAATTTGTTTAAGACAAAAGCACTTATCCATAGTCTGTTTTTTACATTAATTTTATTCAAGTGTGATTTAGCAGTTTTATAGAATAAAAATTCTGGTTTCTTCATTCTTGCTGAACATTTTTTTGTTTAAGGTTTGTCGTTTATGTTTATTTTTCGGTACTCTCCAACTCTCCCTCACCCAGCCATGTGACAATATGAAGGATGACAGTAATAATCTCTTCAAAGCTCTATGGGGGGGGGTGGAATACATGTATTCTTAAGCCTCTCCCTTTTTTGTTTTAATTTATCTTGCCATAACATTTGAGACTAGACAATATATACCTCCCAAACCTGCTGAGAATACTGTAAGATACCGGATACCTGTACTAGAAGCATAGCTGGTTCAACCAACTCCCTGGGACGGCACTTTGAACAAGCGCCGTATCCCCTCAGCTTTTCAACTGAAAAGGGGAGAGAGAGAGAGAGGGAGAGAGAAAGAGAGAGACACTTCCTCCTTCAACATATTTTATTAACAAAAAAAAAAATCTTATAGGTTCATAGGTTCATACTAGGCTATCTGCCCTGGGGCAATTATAAGCCTAGCCTGATTCTGTATGGCTTACGCCACCCCTTGATTTGAGTATACTGTGCCCTTTTTAAGGTTTAGTTTACTGTGCCTCTGTCTAATAGTGACACGGGAGTAATCCCTGGGACAAACCTACAATCCCCCATCCACCTATCGAGATTCTTCTTGAAGAGATTCAGTGAGGTGCTCTGCCTCACATGAACTGGAATTCTATTCCAGAGCGAAGGGAGCATCTGGGTTATGAACCTGTCCCTCCAGCAAGTTCTATTTATTTCTGTGCTGAGGTTCAAGTCCCTCGAGCATGTGGCTCTAAGGGATTTAGATTTACTGACGTGGAGCATGTCCATTAATTCTGGATTTGACATAGCTTTGTATGTCAGGCATAGATCGCCTCGAAGTAGGCGGTATGCAACTGAGTAGAGCTGGAGTTTTTTTAACTGAGCAGCATATGGCATCTGTTTGAGACCCTTGATCCTCTTGGTGAGATACTTTTGGGGTCTTTCTAATTGCTGCAGGTGTCGGGTAAGGTACATCCCAAAAGGGGCATTGTATTCTATGATGGGCCTGATGAGGGATGAATAAAGGGGCATGATTACCTCGCTTGATCTAGATGTGAAACCCTTCGTGATGAGGTGGACTATGTAGAATGTCTTTCTAACCACTTTGGCAATGTGGTTGTCAAAGGAGAGATTGCTATCAACTTGGGTCCCCAGGTCCCTAATAACTTTCTCTGTAGTTAATGGGTTTCCGCCTATGTGGTAATTTGTGGGCACATTGTTTTTGCCAAAGGGTATGACTATACACTTTTTGGCATTTAGCTTTAAACCATGGTGCTGGCACCAGTTATCTGTCTCTGTGAGACCTTTTTGAAGGATGTTTGTGTCAGCTGGAGAGTCGATTATGGCGCCCAGTTTGCAGTCGTCTGCGAACTTGGTGAGCCATAGTCCTCCCATGTTTGCCTGTACCTCGGAAAAGTATATACCGAACAAGAGTGGTCCCAGGACAGAACCCTGTGGGCCACCACTTGTGACCGGCTTCGAGTCTGACATGGCTCCAGCAACTCTCACTCTGTGGGTTCTGTCTTTGAGCCAGTTTGCGACCCAGCTTGTGACACAGGGGTTTATATTTAAGCTGGATAGCTTATCTATGATGCCCGAGTGAGATATTGTGTCAAATGCCTTTGCAAGGTCCAGATAGGCTGTGTGGACTACCTTCCCTTCATCTATGGCTTTGGTGACTGTTTCGAAGAAGTCAACCAGGTTCAAAAGGCAGGATCTGCCCTTGACAAATCCGAACTGGGTAGGATCTAGTGTCTGTAGGTCCCCAATGTCTTTGTTTATGAGCTCCATGATGATCCTCTCCATAGCCTTGCAGACTAAGCTAGTCAGGCTTATGGGGCAATAGTTTCCAGGGTCCGTAGAGGCTCCACCTTTGTGGAGTGGGACCACTGTTGCTGTACGCCATTCTGTGGGCACATATCCTGTAGCGAGGCTGAGATTGTATAGCTGTTTTATTTGAGGGATTAGTTCCTCTTGGAGTTCATGTAGGATGTAACCCGGGATGCCATCTGGTCCCATGGAAGCAGTGTTTTTTGCTTTGGAGAGGGCAGCCTTCACCTGAGCATCAGAGATGTTTGGGAGGCAGCCCTCTGCCGGGATAGATACTTGCTCTTTTGGGGGGGAGGGTGGAGAAGTTTGCACTGAACCTGTCTGCCAGGATATTGGAGATGTCTGTGGGTTCAGTGTATTTTTTGTCGTTTAGAATCAACTCAGAACAAGTCTGGGAGTTGAATCCCAGGTTCCTAACATAACTGAAAAAAGCCTTATGATTGTCTTTGGTGTCCTGTGCAATTTTTCTCTCGAAGCTGGCCTTGGAGGATTTTATGAGGGATCGTAATTTTTTGCTAGTACTGATCAGAGATGCCTTCCCTATTAGGGATTTTGCTCTATCATGTAGTAGCTTCCTCCTTCTGTTGTACAGTTTATTTATGGCAGGGGTCCACCAGACTGGACACCTGCCTTTGGATAATTGGGTCTTGGTTTTGTTTGGGATAGCATGATCCATGCATTCCTGGAGATGTCCGTAGAATGCGTTTATATAGGATTCTGCAGTTTGGGCCGTAGTTTCCACTGGCCCTGGGGCCTTGAAGGATTCCACTTCGGTTTTGAGAAGTGAGAAGTTTGCTTTTGAGAAGTTTTTCACTGTGGTTTTCTTGGCTGGGGGTGGGGTCGGGATGTGGACATCCAGTGAAATTAATTTATGGTCTGATCTTACCAATGAGGGATATACTTCTGGTGTGGAGCATAGAGTCCCCATGTTGGTAATGATCAGGTCTAGTATGTTGTCCCCTCTTGTGGGACTGGTGACTAGTTGTTCCATAGCATTTGAGTTTATAATTTCCAGGAACCTTCTTTTTAAACTGTAGCAAACTGCTTGCTACAGTTTAGACCAAGTACAGATTGCTACAGCACTTAGGTTTGACTGCAAATGCAATATCAGGTTTTAAAAGCCATCATTGCATTAAAGAGAGAGCAGGATCGCCTAATTTTACCCTCCCAACACTTTGAGCCTGGGACAGTTACCCCTGTTTCCCCCACACTAGCTGCTTTACTGGCCTGCACCAAGATGCCAACAATTCCAACCTTCCTCCCTTAAATATCTTCCATCTCCCTCCCCTTACTAAGGTATATCATAATCTTCCTACTAACATCTTCCTGTCTCACTCCTGCAACTCCAGTCCTACTCCAAACCCTAAACTAACTACCCTACTACATTTACCAACACCTAACTTTCTTCCTCCTTGACTTTTATTACATCCAGGCAGTTGCTCGTGGACAAAAAAGCCTGTTCAGGATGCAAGCCTTATTTTCATATAATCGACTATACATGAATAAGCTACTGATTTTGAGAGGGTAGGTTCATAGGTTCATAGATGTGTACTAGGCTAATGGTCCTGGAGCCTTTACAAGCCTACCCCATAGGATTACCCTGGCATCATGCTACCTGACCTTAGTTCCTAGTGCCTCTGTCGGGTAGAGCCACTGCAGTGATTCCTTGGCTGAATTTTCTATTTCCCATCCACTCATCAAGATTCCTCTTGAAGAGGGCCAGTGAGGTGCTCTGCTTGACATGTATGGGAAGTCTATCCCATAGCATGGGCAGTCTCTGGGTTATGAACCTATCCCTCCAGCATGTTCTGTTGATTGTGGTAATGAGGTTGAGGCCTCTGGAGCATGTGGTGTGGCGGGATTGGGATTTCTTTAGATGTAGCATTTCTAACAGAGCTGGGTCAGACATGGCTTTGTAAGTCAATCAGAGATTGCCTCTGAGTAGGCGATATGAGACAGAGAATAGTTGGAGTTTTTTGAGTCTGCCCATATAGGACAAGTGTTTAAGGCCTAGGATCCTCTTTGTGAGGTACTTTTGTGGCCTCTCCAGTTGTTGCAGGTGTCTAATGAGGTACATACCAAATGGGGCAGTGTACTCAATGATTGGCCTAATGAGGGAAGAGTAGAGGGAGACAATGACCTCTTTCTTCCTGGGTGCAAAACCCTTAGTAATGAGATGTGCCACATAGAAGGACTTTCTGAACACAGTGGCAATGTGGTGGTCAAAAGAGAGGTTGCTGTCAACCTTTGTTTCTAGATCCCTTATAATGCCTTCTGTGTTCAGTGGACTACCATCAATGTGGTAATTCAAGGGAACTGGGTTTTTCCCAAGGGGGATGATGACACATTTTTTGGCATTGAGCTTAAGGCCATAGTTCTGACACCAGTCGTTGGTCTCATTGAGGCCTTTCTGTAGGATGTCAACATCACTTGGGGAGTTAATAATAGCTCCCAACTTGCAATTGTCTGCAAACTTTGTCAGCCAGAGTCTCCATGTTGGTCTGGACTTCAGAGAAGTAGATACCAAACATGAGAGGACCCAGGACCGAACCCTGTGGGACTCCACTTGTGACTGGTGGACAGTCTGACTTGGAGTCAGCTACTTTCATACTGTGGGTTCTATCTGTGAGCCAGTTTGCAACCCACCTAGTGATATAGGGGTTGATGCCTAGCTTAGTGACTTTTTCTATGATTCCTGAGTGGGGAATGGTATCAAAGGCCTTGGCCAGATCAAAGTAGGCTGTATGAACCACCTTGCCTTCATCCACAGCTCTGGTGACTGACTTAAAGAAGTTGACCAAGTACTTTTATTCTGTAATACAAATAACAGGCTTTGCCAACCCATTCTATACATTATTGTCAGTAATTATATTCCTACGATATAGATATATTTAGTGTTATATCTGGGTTCGGATGCTTGCCGGCAGTAGTTGTGTAATGCAGTAGAGCTCGGACTGTTGTTGCAGTGTTCTTAATTAGAACGGTTTTCAGCTGTAATACATGACATCAAGGTTGCTCACGCTGCATCACTCCTTAGCCTTCTTGAATATTTTTGCAGTTCTCAAAATCTGATTGTCTTTATTTACTGTAATATTCTAAAACATACCAACTTCTGCAATTTAGAAGTATTTTTGCTCTCGGAGGGTGAAATGTACATGATCGTTCTGTCGCAACAAATGTAATTCAGTTCACGGTGGTGTCGGTATTTGCATGTTCAGCTGTCTCTGCTGCACTTCTTGCTGTCGTAGATCTCGAGACATACTTCTCAAGTGTATGCTTGTTTTCATAAAACGTTGTGAACTCTTACAGTAACTGTTGTCACTACAAAAGGATTTTAGTACAGCAATATGTTCACTCCTTTTATAGTTAATTTCTCTATAGCTGTATTTTTCTTACAAAATTCCTGAAAATATTTTATAGTTTAAAATTTCATTGATCACATCATGCATGCCTGCTAACATTTTTGTTACGCTTGGCAACAAACTTCTAAATGTTAAATAAAATACGTAAAATAAACTGCTTGAAATGAATGGTATTATACATTAAACAGCAAAACCGTCATGAATAAACAGCAAAAGCACTGAAAAGTGAAGAGCCACAACTCCTAGGAGTTATAAAACACTGCAATTATTTAATGTTTCCATGATAAATACAACACACTCCATAAAAATAAAAAAGGCTTAAACGCTTTAACAAATCACTGCGTTTTTCGTCCTAACTTTAGACTTCATCAGATAAGACCTTAATTAAGTGGTTTTGGTATTATACATTGCTTAAAATGACCACAAGTATGTCCAGAAATTGTTAAAAGTACTTGTAAACAAATATTTCCCTACTCAGGTTTTTAGAACTGTTTATCTTGTTGAGTCTGATAAGAACTTTGGTTAATATATGGAGGCGCTCTTTTTCTGCAGGTTAGGGATCTGGACATTGTTCCTATGTAATGGAAGTTCAAGCACTATCCAAATCTTGCTGTCACAAAAAGCAGACGTACTGGCAAATGTAACAGTGTGGAGACAAAGGTGAATCCCAGATGACTGGAGAATAAGCATACTTGTGCCAGTGTACAAGAACAAAGGGGACCATCCACAACTATGGGCACTACAGAGGTATCAAACTCCTGTCACACTGCATGAAAGTTCTACAGAGGGTGATTGATAAACAAATACACAAAGTAGTAGAAAGTAAGATGGGAGATGAACAGTTCAGATTCAGGTCAGGATACAGCACAACTGATTCGATATGTGCAATGAGACAGAAAGTTGAGAAGAAGCTAGAGATGAGGAAAGAGTCCAAATGGTCAACTGGGCATTCCTAGACTTGGAGAAAGCATATGACAAGATCCCAAAAAAGCTGATCTGGGCAGCACTGCAGTGGTTCGAAGTCCCAGAAACATTAGTAGAATTAGTACAAGCCATGTACAAGGACCCAATGACTCAAGTATGAAGTGTGTTCAGCCTCATAGAGGGGTTCCCAGTGGCAGTGGGTGTACATCTGGGTTCAGCTCTGAGCCCACTACTGTTCATACTGGTGATGGACTACATTAACAAACAGGTTGGGGGGGACAGATCAACAACGTTGCTGTATGCAGACAATGTGGCATTCCAGAAGACTCTGAGCAAGAACTTCACCAAAGAATAGGACAATAAAATGCAAAACTGCAGGCACATGGGATGAAACTAAGTACAGATAAGACATCTGTAATGGCAGCAAATCCCCG
>NC_056744.1:1807540134-1807547634 GCF_019279795.1 Protopterus annectens
ATGGTAAAGAACTTTTTTTTGGGGCTAAGTAGCTTTTGTGAACTTGTAAGGACTGTACTTTATAGCTTTGTGTGCTGATAATTCAAATAATTAACATTCTGGTAGCTTGCAACATTAAATTCCTTTACTAATTTACAAGTTAAAATGATACCAGTGCTTCACAATGTCTTCAAGATTGAAGTAGCTTTGTATGCTGCCCCACACAAATATTTGTCTGTCGTTGCCATGTCAATTGTAAGGATAGATCTTACATAAATACAGTTTTATTAGAATGGATTTTACATAAATATATTTTTGTTAGAATTAATCCTACATAAATACAGTATTCTCATTGCACAGGCTTGGAAATGCATCCATTTTAAAGCGAGCCTATATCTTCATTTCATATTTTATATTTTGCATGCAGCATTAGTAAATGCAGTTTCAGTAAAAATGTACAGATGATAAAGAGAAGATGTGCACAACTCACAGATTCTGTTGAGAAAATGTTGTTGTTTCTCAAAATGACCTTAAAGAGATGGAAACAGACAGATACAGATTAGACTGTCTGGACAAGCTTTGTTATTAGAATTAAGAGGCACAAAGTCTGAGGTTCTAGGCTGAGAAAGGGATTCAAGCACAGATTATAAGACTTGTATACTTTCAAGATAGAAGTCAGTCTTTCTTCAGTTCATGTTCAGTTCTTGAATGAGTTGGACTCAGTTAATTAGCAACTGTCAATCAAGACAGTTTGTCATGTGACTTATAAACGCTGCTATTTTGCAATTGTGATAAACATTCTTATCAACATTCTTACATTGCTGTTTATTGCTGTCATTACATTATTACATGCTGCTAATCAAACTATGTTTAGTTGCTCATCATTCCCACAGCTGCAGTAGCCCTTAGGTTATATGAATTGTTTCCTACTGTAGAAACAACAACCAGCCAGCTTCAAAAAAGTCTGACTCCCCCAATCTCCTTCACTCTGACTGCTGATTGGCTAATCCCATGGAGGGAAATCAGCTTTCTTCAGTACTTCTTTGCCATCTCAAGAAGAAGCATCTCTTGGACTTCTCAAGAATAGCAGTCAGCCTAGAGTTGCATTTCTGACAGATAAGTCCCTGTTGGGGAACCCATCCACTCATAAAATTCTATCAGAGCAGAACAGTGGACAGGATGAGCAGGAATTGATAGAGTCTTATGAAGGGAAACAGAGGGTGATCCAATTGTGGGAATAACTCAGATGTGTTAGCCTCCTTTCAGAACAGACAACTAGACAAGCTTTGTTCCAGAGCTCACTGCAAGCAAGCATGGGAAATAGATTAATGCTCAGTCCCTTTGGAGGGACTGGTCCTTTATCAGTTTCCACCCTTTCCACTCATTTCCAGGGTAATTCTAAAGATTCAAAAGGATACCCCCCAAATACTTGTGGTGACCCCATTTTGGCCCAGGCAATTACAGTTAACTTGCTCACAGACCGGAGATACTCATACAAAACATGGGGAGTCTGACACTCCCCAATATGAATCCATTTCAACTGAATGCCTAGATAATTCAAATTTAATACCTTTTAGGCACCTTTTTCATGAGGACATGCAGTAGGTACTAAAGAAGGCAAGAAAGCCTGCCACTAATTCTATGTTGGTAAGTGGAAGCAATGTTCTAGTTGGTGTCTAGCGAATAACCAGGGTCTCACCAGAGATTCTGTATAACTGGTGTTTAAATATTTATGAGATCGCTTTCCTCTGGCCTGACCTTTTCCTCTATAAAGGTTCATCTTGCAGTCATGCTGCCGATGGATTCTCTTGTCTTTTCTCTGTTTGTTGTCAAACAGTTCCTGAAAGGGGCTTTTACCTAAGACCTCCTCATAAATAGGTTCTTCCTCCTTGGAATCTCAACTGTGTGCTGGAGAAATTGACTAGGTAACCTTTTGAATGTGTCTATAAATTTGATTTGAGGTTGTTTACATGTAAAACTGTACTCCTCATTGCTGTGATATCTGTAAGAGGAGTATCTGAGGTGTAAGATCTCATGGTGGGTGAACCTTATGTAATTTTCCATAGGAATAGAGTATCAACCTCCTCATTCATGCCCAAAGTAGATTCAGAGGTTACATTTAATCAAGACCTCAATCCTCCGTTTTTCTCCCCTTCACCTAAATACTAGGGAGAACAGATTCTGCATACTCTGGACATGCATGGGCAGCTCGGGTACTATATTGACAGAATTAAGCCCTTTAGAAAAGCTGCTCAGCTTTTTGTTTCTTATCACAGGGTAGAAGGAGACACCCTGAGTCTAAACAGTCAATTTTCAAGTTGTTCTTAGCTATTGTTTTTTTGTTGTTGTTGTTGTTGTTGCTGTTTTTTGTTTTTTATTCCCAGCATGACAAATCCATTCCAGGCAAACTCCACTAGAGCCTTGTCTTCTCCAATGACTTACTGGAAAGAGGTGAGCTCTAGAAGCATTCTAGAGGCAGCTACATGGTTGTCTGTACATACTGTTACAAAGCATTGCAAACTGGATGCCTTTTGTAGGTCCAGGTCAAATTTTGCTATGACTACTCTCCAGAGGCTCCTGGATCCATATCTGTCCTCTTCCTCCTTGAATGGATAGGCTTTGGTATTTAATTCCTGTATCCTAAGGGCTACTGCAGCAGTGGGAATGATGAACATATTACAGTTGTGTATGTTGCACTTACAGTAGATACAAAGCCAGTAAAACTCTGCTGAATATGGTACAGAACAGGAAATAAATCCAAACTGACAGCAGACTAGAACTTTGAAATTTAATACAAATCTACAGTTAAGTGTTTCATCCTTCTTCATACAGGACACAGGCAGAACTGCTTAATAATAATGCCATGGATGGCCTGGTCCTGCCACCAATATATGATAGATGAAGTTACAGACCTGGGATCTACTCATCTGTCCCAGATAAGTCTGAAATCTACAAGAGGGATGGTAGCTTGAATGCAAACATTGTTAACAAGTTAAAGTAAATAAAAGTTTACACAAGTTTAATTCAATAACTCATTGACTAATTGCAACCTGGCCCCAAGAGCCGAAAGGGAATATGCACTGCTACAGTTCCCAGCACCCAGACCCACATGAGGAATGCATACTGATCACTTAACAGAGTTGAGACTTTGACATCTCATCCCATGACCCTTTCCAACCAACACAAGGAAACGAGAATTGATATGGTGTAATATTTATGCAAAGGAGAAAGCAAAACTAACTAATACAAAAAGAGCAGCACCAAAGATATCTGAAGAAAAATATAGGCAAAGGAATCCAGACATGGAAAACTTTACAAAACAAAATAAGACAAAGAGGAAAAGTAGAAAAGGAGATTAGTAATGGAGAAGTCAAAGAAATAGAAATTGAGGTAATGGAACAACTGCAAAGAGAAGGATTCAGTGTAGAAAATCAAATGCAGAAAGCACCACAACATGATAGAGCAATGGATACCCAAATTAAGGGGAAACCAGTGGAACAGGAAGTAACTGGTCAAGTGTCATATCAAGATATTTTGGAGCCTTCCACTGGAAACCAGTATAAACGTTCACTTAAAGCTAGACACCAAGGAAAGGAACAGGAAACTGTGGAAACTGATGCAGTCAATGTTGAGGAGTGATAGGCCAGTGAGTTCCCATATGACAGAACAACAGATGACACCGGATGAAACTGAAGAAAATGTGCCACAGGAAGATGCTCTAGAACTTTCTATAGAATGTCCGCAGGAAATGGAAAACAAGGGATGTGCCCTCAGCATGGAAGAAAAGGAGTTAAGAGAAGAATTGCTTGATTTAAAGGACAAAGATAGATAAACATATTAAAATCAATGAGAGAAATAGACTGCAGAAGGTTAATAAAACCCCAAAAGTCAGAAGCTTGATTAAACAAATGGACACAGTAATTAGGACTGTCCATAGAGACCCATGTGATATAACAGAAGTAAACAGAATATATTACTGTGCTGCTAAATTAATAACTGATAAAATTCTACCACAGGAACATAGGGTAGCGAGGGAAAAGAGGGGGCAACAGCAAATACCATCATGGAAATATCAAATAGAGAAAACTATAAAGCAGCCAAGACAATAAGTGTCCTTGTTAGAAGATTATAGAAGAGGGAACAGATCAACAAAAATATTAAGAAAGATAGATGTGATAAAAGCAATGTGCAGTATTACAACAGACCAGGATCTATTATCCACTTTTGGAGATAACAAACTAAAAATTTTAAAACAGGCGGAAGGTGGACATAGAAGATATGAAAATAAATATAAGGGAAAAGCACAAAATAAACAATTTACACATGATCCAAAAAAAGTTTTATAAAGAACTGGTAAATAAGGTAAAAGGAACTGATAGACTGCCAAAAAAAGAGGAAGTAGATACATTTTGGGGAAGTATCTATGAAGGTCCTGTGGAACATAACAAAGATGCTAAATGGATAGAAGAAGTAAAAGAAAGAATAAGAAGTTTAAAGGTACAGGATATGAAATGGGATGAAATAACAGACATAGACATTAAAATAAAGTTGAGAAAAGCCTCTAACTGGAAAACCCCAGGCACAGATGCAGTAGCTAACTTTTGGCTTAAAGTATTAACTTCTTTGCACGAGGATTTTGCCATGAGTAAAAACTATTTATATGCACACACCGAACATACACTGCACTGGTTAACAACAGGAAAAACAATGCTCTTACTTAAGAGTGAACCTGTAAGCTACCCTAAAAATTATAGACCAATAACTTGCCTTCCGACAATGTACAAAATATACATGGGAATTGATGCCGACAGAGTTTATAGTCATTTAGAAGAAAACTCAATTGTGGCAGTAGAACAAAAGGGCAATAAAGGAAAGTCATATGGAACAAAGGACCATTTGTTGTTAAAAGTTATAGTGGAGAATTGTAAGAAGGGGAATAACCTAAGTATGGCATGGATTGACTACAAAAAAGCATTTGATAGTATCCCACATTCATGGATAAAAGAGTGCTTAAAATGTATAAGATACATCCTACACTGATTGACTGCATTACAGTAACCATGAAACAGTGGCAGACCACTTTGCAATTAAGCCATGATAAAGGACAGATTATTATCCCAGGGATAAAAATTCAAAGGGGGATATTCCAGGGTGACTCTCTGTCACCCTTGCTATTCTGCCTTGCCATTAATCCATTAAGCTGTTTACTTAACAGCTTAGGCCATGGCTATAATTTGGCTTCTAGAAAACAACAAAGTCTAATGATGTCTCATCTTTTCTTTGTCGATGATTTAAAATTCTATAGCTCATCATATGAGGAACTGAAAAAAACAGCTGCAGGTTGTCAAACGTTTTTCAGATGATATTGGAAAGTCATTTGGTCTTGATAAATGTGCAAAAGCAACCGTTAAAAAAAGGAAAATTGCAGCCCCAGGAAAACATCAGTTTGGGACAAGAATGTGATATAAAAGAACTTGAACAAGAAGGGGTGTATAAATACTTGGGAATTGGTGAAGGATCAGCAATAAAACATGAACAAATGTGAATAAAGCTTAGTAAGGAGTACTTTAGAAAACTTAAATTAATCCTGAAAACAGCATTAATACCTAGGAACAAGATCCAAGCTATAAATCAATTTGCTCTTCCTGTCCTAACTTACAGTCTTGGAGTGATTGACTGGCCCCAAAAAGTGTTGGATAGATTAGATATTAAAACAAGAAGGATGCTTCATGTTCACCAAATGATATATAAAAATCAGTGTATACCAAGATTATATATTCCCCATTCTGAAGGAGGGATGGGCCTCCTTGAAACTGATTACATGTATAGATCTGCAATTGTTGGACTCCACACATATCTACTGACCTCACAAGATCCAAATGTGGTGAAAGTTTTGAAACATGAGGAGAATAAATCTAAGATGACATCTCTGCTTAATTTAGCAGAAGCATATCGACGTCAAGCAGGAATGGAAATCAGACTAGAAGTGGATAAAAAACAGGCAGCAACTGAATGTGCTAAAAAACAAAAGAATGAATATAAAATGTAGGACCAGGTGAGAAGGCAAGAAATTTGGAAAAACCATAAATATAGTGGCAAGTATAGAAAACTTTTGGAAGAGCCTCATGTTGATCAAAAACGAATGCAGGAATGGTTAAGGAGAGGTGAATTTACATCAAGAAATGAAAGGTTAATATTGGCAGCCCAAGATAGTGGGCTACGAACATGCTGGTTTACTAAGTCCACTGAACATGTGGGAGAAACAGACATATGTAGGTTTTGTGGAACCGAATTGGAAACAGTCACACACCTTATTGCTGGTTGCGACTCTCTAATGGCAAAGGGACTGTATACTGAAAGGCATAATAATGTGGCGAGATCGTTACACTGGAGATTGTGCAAACACTATGGTATTAAAGTGGCTGAAAAACAATGGAAACATGAGCCACAGAGAATCATAGAAAATGATGAAGTTTACATCACATGGGATCACCCAATACCAACAGTCCAAAAGATAGATGCTAGAAAACCGGATATAGTGGTCCAAGAAAAGAAGGCAAAAGTAGCATTGATCATTGAAATCACCACACCTAGTGACTACAGTGTCTTGCGTACAGAGAGACACAAAGTCATAAAATACCTCGATCTGCAGGCAGAAATGAGAGCCATGTGGAGGAAAGATACCCAGACAGTTCCAACAGTAGTAGGAGCAACTGGTCTTATAAAAAAGAATTTACAATCATGTTTAGATATATTACCAATTCGTGCAACACCGTACGAATTGCAGAAGGAGTCATTATTGGGGACATTGCGGGCGCTGTGACGAGCACTTTTGGCTAACATCAAAGAGTGAAACAATACTAATTTCATGAACTTTAATCATACTTTGACTTAGGAATGGGGTCCATTTCCATCATGGTATTAGAAACCCAAAAGACTTGGAAAAATTAAAAAGCATTCTCTCTGTGAACTACACAGTTTTCCAATTCCTCTTTATCTACAGTATTCGCAAACAATTTATTTACCCACATACACACACACAATTACAATGGAATGCTGACAAAATTATTTTCACAGCTTTCTTCCTAGCAATACTCTGGATATGGCTAAAAACCACCAATTGCCAGACCATTTCTGATTTAGCTAAATATGAATAATAAAAATGAATGTAATTCACTATTAAAAGACTCAAGTGAGCTAACTAATTGGAGAAGGAAACCACAACTTTCCAACCTACTGTGCTAAATACCACCTTCTTAGATAATAAGTAACAATAGTATATATATATATATATATATATATATAAATAATAATGGCAACCACAAGTTTAAGCATGAATGAATAAGACTTAAATAATAATGAAAACAGTGTTAATACAGTTTAAATATGCAGAGATCAAAACTTGAAAATAATAGTGTACATAGAAAATGCACAGATTATCAGAAATGATGTTTACATAAATATATACCCTAGCTACCTCTTACTAAAGAAATACCAGCCCTTAACAACTCTGAGTTAGAG
>NC_056744.1:1807552634-1807560134 GCF_019279795.1 Protopterus annectens
CCTAACCATGCAGCCGAACCCAGTTGTGTCCCAGTGTATAACAGACGTTTATTAGGAGGAGATGTTAGATAGGTATCAACAATATATGTGTATTATAGGTTCATAGGTATATACCAGGGTAATGACTACCAGGGCTTTATAATCCTAACCATGCAGTCCAACCCAGTTGTGTCCCAATGTAAAATGGGCGTTTATTAGGAAGAGATGTGTTAGATAGGTATCAACAATATATGTGGATTATAGGTTCATAGGTATATACTAGGGTAATGACTGCCACGCCTTTATAAGCCTAACCATGCAGTCCAACCCCTTTGTGTCCCTATGTATAACGGGCGTTTATTAGGAGATGTGTTACTAGGTATCAGCAATATATGTGTATAATAGGTTCATAGGTATATACTAGGCTAATGACAACTAGAGCCTTTATAAGCCTAACCATTTAGCCCAACCCAGTTGTGTTCCTATGTATAACGGGGATTTATTAGGAAGAGATGTTAGATAGGTATCAGCAATATATGTGTATTATAGGTTCATAGGTATAAACTGGGCCATTGACTACCAGGTCTTCATAAGCCTAATCATGCACTCCAACCCAGTTGTGTCCCTATCTATAACGGGCGTTTACTAGGAAGAGATGTTAGATAGGTATCAGCAATATATGTGTATTAGAGGTTCATAGGTATAGACATGGCAAACGACTACCAGACCTTTATAAGCCTAACCATGCAGTCCAACCCAGTTGTTTCCCTATATATAACAGGCATTTATTAGTAGGAGACTTTAGATAGGTATCAGCAATATATTTCTATTATAAGCTCATAGGTATATACTAGGGTAATGACTACCAGGCCTTTATAAGCCCAGCCATGCAATCCAACCCAGGTGTGTACCTATGTATAATGGGCATTTAGTAGGAGGAGATGGTTAGATAGGCATCAGCAATATATGTGTATTATAGAGCATAAGTATATACTAGGCCAATGACAACTAGGGCCTTTATGAGCCTAACCATGCAGCCCAACCCAGTTGTGTTCACGTGTATAATGGGCGCTTATTAGGAGGAGATGTTAGACAGGTATCAACAATATATGTGTATTATAGGTTCAAAGGTATATACTAGGGTAATGACTACCAAGCCTTTATAAGCCTAACCATGCAGTCCAACCCAGTTGTGTCCCTATGTATAACAGGCGTTTATTAGTAGGAGATGTTAGATAGGTATGAGCACTATATGTGTATTATAGGTTCATAGGTATGCACTAGGGTAATGACTACCAGACCTTCATAAGCCTAACCATGCAGTCCAACCCAGCTATGTCACTATGTATAACGGGCGTTTATTAGGAGGAGATGTGTTAGATAGGTATTAGCAATATATGTGTATTATAGGTTAATAGGTATATACTAGGGTAATGACTACCAGGCTGTTATAAGCCTAACCATGCAGTCCAGCCCAGTTGTGTGCCTATGTATAACACGCGTTTATTAGGAGGAGATGTGTTAGATAGGAATCAGCAATATATGTGTATTATAGGTTCATAGGTATATACTAGGCCACTGACAACTAGGGCCTTTATAAGCCTAAACATGCAGCCCAACCCAGTTGTGTCCCCCTGTATAACAGGCGTTTATTAGGAGGAGATGTTAGATAGGTATCAACAATATATGTGTATTATAGGTTCATAGGTCTATACTAGGGTAATGACTACCAGGCCTTTATAAGGCTACCCCTGCAGTTCAACCCAGTTGTGTTCCTGTGTATGATGGGCGTTTATTAGGAGGAGATGTTAGATAGGTATCAGCAATATATGTGTATAATAGGTTCATAGGTATATACTAGGGTTATGTCTACCAGGCCTTTATAAGCCTAACCATGCATTCTAACCCAGTTGTGTACCTATGAATAATGGGCATTTAATAGGAGGAGATGTTTTAGATAGGTATCAGCAATATATGTGTATTATGGGTTCATAGGTATATACTAGGTGAATGACTACCAGGGCCTTTATAATCGTAACCATGCAGTCCAACCCAGTTGTGTCCCTATGTATAACATGTATTTATTAGGAGGAGATGCTAGATAGGTATCAGCAATATATGTGTATCATACGTTCATAGGTATATACTAGGCTAGTGACTACCATGCCTTTATAAACCTAACCATGCAGTCCAACCCAGTTGTGTCCCTATGTATAACGGGCATTATTAGGACGAGATGTGTTAGATAGGTATCAGCAATATATATGTATTATTGGTTCATAGGTATATACTAGCCTAATGACTACCAGGCCTTATAAGCCTAACCATGCAGTCCAACCCAGTTGTGTCCCTATGTATAATAGGCATTTATTATGAGGAGATGTTAGATAGGTATCAGCAATATATGTGTATTATAGGTTCATAGGTATATACTAGGGTAATGACTACCATGCCTTTATAAGCCTAACCATGCAGTCCTACCCAGTTGTGTTCCTGTGTATGATGGGCATTTATTAGGAGGAGATGTTAGATAGGTATCAGCAATATATGTGTATTATAGGTTCATAGGTATATACTAGGTGAATGACTACCAGGGCCTTTATAATCCTAACCATGCAGTCCTACCCAGTTGTGTCCCTATGTATAACATGCGTTTATTAGGAGGAGATGTTACATAGGTATCAGCAATATATGTGTATCACAGGTTCATAGGTATATTCTAGGGTAATGACTACCAGGCTTTTATAAGCCTAATCATGCTGTCCAACCCAGTTGTATCCCTATGTATTATGGGCGTTTATTAGGAGGAGATGTGTTAGATAGGTATCAGCAATATATGTGTATTGTAGGTTCATAGGTATATACTAGGGTAATGACTACTAGGCCCTTTATAAGCCTAACCATGTAGTCTAACCCAGTTGTGTCACCGTGTATAACGGGCTTTTATTAGGAGGCTATGTTAGATAGGTATCAGCAATATATGTGTACTATAGGTTCATAGGTATATATTAGGTGAATGTCTACCAGGGCCTTTATAAGCCTAACCATGCAGTCCAACCGAGTTGAGTCCCTATGTATAACGGGTGTTTATTAGGTGGAGATGTTAGATAGGTATCAACAATATATGTATATTATAGGTTCATAGGTATATACTAGGGTAATGACTACCAGGACCTTTATAAGCCTAACCATGCAGTCCAACCCAGTTGTGTCACTATGTATAACGGGCGTTTATTAGGAGGAGATGTTAGATAGGTGTCTGCAATATATGTGTATTATAGGTTCATAGGTATATACTAGGCAAATGACTACCATTCCTTTATAAGTCTAACCATGCAGTCCAACCCAGTTGTGTCCCTACGTATAACAGGCATTTATTAGGAGGAGATGTTAGATAGGTATCATCAATGTATGTGTATTATAGGTTCATAGCTATATACTAGTGTAATGACTAACATGCCTTTATAAGCCTAACCATGCAGTCCAACCCAGTTGTGTTCCTGTGTATGATGGGCGTTTATTAGGAGGAGATGTTAGATAGGTATCAGCAATATATGTGTATTATAGGTTCATAGGTATATACTAGGGTTATGTCTACCAGGCCTTTATAAGCCTAACCATGCATTGTAACCCAGTTGTGTTCCTATGAATAACGGGTGTTTAATAGGAGGAGATGTGTTAGATAGGTATCAGCAATATATGTGTATTATAGGTTCATAGGTATATACTAGGTGAATGACTACCAGGGCCTTTATAATCCTAACCATGCAGTCCAACCCAGTTGTGTCCCTATGTATAACATGCGTTTATTAGGAGGAGATGTTAGATAGGTATCAGCAATATATGTGTATTATAGGTTCATAGGTATATACTAGGCTAATGACTACCAGGCCTTTATAAGTCTAACCATGCAGTCCAACCCAGTTGTGTCCCTATGTATAACGGGCATTTATTAGGAGGAGATGTTTGATAGGTATCAGCAATATATGTGTATTATAGGTTCCAAGGTATATACTAGTCTAATGACTACCAGGCCTTTATAAGCCTAACCATGCAGTCCAACCCAGTTGTGTCCCTATGTATAACGGGAGTTTATTAGGTGGAGATGTTAGACAGGTATCAGCAATATATGTGTATCACAGGTTCATAGGTATATTCTAGGGTAATGACTACCAGGCTTTTATAAGCCTAATCATGCTGTCCAACCCAGTTGTATTTCTATGTATAACGGGCGTTTATTAGGAGGAGATGTGTTAGATAGGTATCAGCAATATATGTGTATTGTAGGTTCATAGGTATATACTAGGGTAATGACTACTAGGCCCTTTATAAGCCTAACCATGCAGTCTAACCGAGTTGTATCACTGTGTATAATGGGCTTTTATTGGGAGGCGATGTTAGATAGGTATCAGCAATATATGTGTACTATAGGTTCATAGGTATATACTAGGTGAATGTCTACCAGGGCCTTTATAAGCCTAGCCATGCAGTCCAACCGAGTTGTGTCCCTATGTATAACGGGCGTTTATTAGGTGGAGATGTTAGATAGGTATCAACAATATATGTATATTATAGGTTCATAGGTATATACTAGGGTAATGACTACCAGGGCCTTTATAAGCCTAACCATTCAGTCCAACCCAGTTGTGTCACTATGTATAACAGGCGTTTATTAGGAGGAGATGTTAGATAGGTATCAGCAATATATGTGTATTATAGGTTCATAGGTATATACTAGGCAAATGACTACCAGGCCTTTATAAGTCCAACCCAGTTGTGTCCCTATGTATAACGGGCATTTATTAGGAGGAGATATTAGATAGGTATCATTAATGTATGTGTATTATAGGTTCATAGCTATATACTAGGGTAATGACTAACACACCTTTATAAGCCTAACCATGCAGTCCAACCCAGTTGTGTTCCTGTGTATGATGGGCGTTTATTAGGAGGAGATGTTAGATAGGTATCAGCAATATATTTGTGTTATAGGTTCATAGGTATATACTAGGGTTATGTCAACCAGGCCTTTATAAGCCTAACCATGCATTCCAACCCAGTTGTGTCCCTATGAATAACGGGCGTTTAATAGGAGAAGATGTGTTAGATAGGTATCAGCAATATATGTGTATTATAGGTTCATAGGTATATACTAGGTGAATGACTACCAGGGCTTTTATAATCTTAACCATGCAGTTCAACCCAGTTGTGTCCTTATGTATAACATGCGTTTATTAGGAGGAGATGTTAGTTAGGTATCAGCAATATATGTGTATTATAGGTTCATAGGTATATACTAGGCTAATGACTAGCACACCTTTATAACCCTAAGCATGCAGTCCAACCCATTTGTGTCCCTATGTATAACAGGCGTTTATTAGTAGAAGATGTGTTAGATAGGTATCATCAATATATGTGTATTATTGGTTCATAGGTATATACTAGGGTAATGACTACCAGGCCTTTATAATCCTGACCATGCAGTCCAACCCAGTTGTGTCCCTATGTATAACTTTTGTTTATTAGGAGGAGATGTTTTATAGGTATCAACAATATATGTGTATTATAGGTTCACAGGTATATACTAGGGTAATGACTACCAGGCCTTTATAATCCTAGCCGTACAACTAAAATGTGACACACAAGTTTTATGTCTTAGATACTTTTATAGGGCATGAATTAATGACTATCTGTGTCCATCACGAACGTAGACATAAGACCAGGGATGAATTTGTTATTTTCCATCTACTGGTTCAAGTTATACTTATATATGGTAAGGTGTAAGGCAAGGGAGTTTGCTTCACATAACTGGGGAGCCTCTTCCAGAAAATAGGAATTCCCTTAGATATGTATCTGTCTCTTTAACATATCCTATATATGTCACAAGCAAAATTTAAGTCTTTTGATCTAGTAGTTCTGATGCTGTTTATTTTGGGATGTGTAAATGGTTCATCAGAGCTGCATCCATGGATGCCTTGTATGCCAGGCATAGATCGCCTCAGTATTCTGAATGAGACAAAGTATAAAGATAGGACTTTGAGGTGATATACAAGGACATTGTGTTTACTCCCTGTATTCTTTTTGTAAAGAACCTTTGTAGAAGTTCCAGTTGCTGCATGTGTCTGGGTCAGGCACATTGCAAAGGGGACATTTACTCTATGATGGGTCTGATAAGGGCTGAGTAGAGGGGTATGATGCCTTGCCTGAACCTAGATGCCATGCCCTTACTTATAAGTTGAACAATATAGAAGGATTTTCTTACTACCCGAGACACATGTTGGTCAAAGTCTAGGTCATACTATACATGAATCTCCAGATCCCTAACTAGTGAGTAAACTCTTAGGGGTATTTTATCAATGGCATAGTTTCTTGGGGTGGTCATCTTCTCAAAGGATACTATAATGTATTTCTTGGCTTTGAGGTTTAAGACATGATTTTGGCACCAATCGTTTCCCTGTGTTAGATCTTCCTGCAGGGTATTTTAATCTTGGTGGGATTTTATGTCTGCTCCCTGCTTGCAATCATCTATGAACTTGGTCAGCCAGAGGCCTTTGATATTCACTTTGAAGCTTGAGAAGTAGATGTCAAAGAGTAGTGGGCCCATCATGGTGCCCTGAGGGACACCACAGGTGACCAGCCTCTTTGTGAAAGTGTCCTCACTGCTCCTAACCTCCTGGGTCCTATCCATGAGTCAAATGACTACCCAGCACATTATAAAGGTATTTGTGCCTAGTTCTTTAAGTTTGTTAACAATGCCCACTTGGGTATTGCATCAAATTGCTTTACCCAGATCAAGGTAGGCAGTTTGCACCACTTTACCCTAGTCTATTGCCTTGGTGATCAAAAGTCCACCAAGTTCAGTAAGCATGATCTTCCTTTGACAAAGGGATGGATCCAGTGTCAGGACATCTCCTATGTCTTTGTTGATCATTTCCATGATATTTATTTCCATGGCTTTGCAAATAAGACTAGTCAGACTAATGGGTCTGTAGTTACCTGGATCTGTTAATGGTCCCCCCTTATGAAAGGGGATGACCATTGCACTCCTCTATTTAAGTAGCACAAGGCCTGTTTTAATGCTATAGTTAAATAGTGACTCCAGGGGTCCAGATAAGTCATAATTTAGACTATTCAGGAGACATCCCAGGATGTTATCTGGGCCCACTGAGGCTGTGATTTTGGCTTTAATGAGCACAGCCAGGAAATGTTCTCTTGATATAGCTGGAAGGGTTATGTTTGAGGGTGTTTCTTGAGGGTGAGTGGGGGTAAAATTGGAACTGAATTTGCCTGTCAGCAGATTCGCTATATCTCCAGGTTCAGTGAATGTGGCACCATTAACCAACAGTTTATCACACTGCTGTGTAATGTCCTTATGGCTTCTGACATAGCTGAAGAAGGCCTTATGGTTGTCTTTTGCTTGGAAGATGTCTTAACTTCAAATTTGGCTTTATCTGACCTAATTAAGCTTCTTAGTTGCACGTTTATTTTGATTTTATCTTTTTTTTTCTTTTGTTGTATATC
>NC_056744.1:1807565134-1807592650 GCF_019279795.1 Protopterus annectens
GGACTTCTTTGTATTTAGTGAATACAAAAGACTTTCAAAGGGCTATTTAAATGAAATTTGATTTTTTCATGAAGATAAATAACAAGGATGATATAATTTATTATCTGAGTTGCTTTATAGCCTATATGTATGAAAATCTTTGGTATGGTGTAAGGCCAAAATAAAAGAATGAGAGAATAAACTCCTGGATATTCATGAAAAAAATCAAACATCACACATTGAAAGGGTGATAAATATAAAAAAATACCAGACTATGCTAGCACACAAAACTGCACTTGCTCTAGAGAAACTTAAATTAGCATCATATTTATTTATTTATCCTTTGTTGGCCAGGTTAGTCTCACTAGGCTAGTAGCCTCTTTTCACCAAGGTGGTATTTATACTACTGGGGTAAATTTGGCCAGGGCATCAGGGCATTTCCCCTACTCTTTTCAATATGTGCCATGGGATATTTTACATTAACCTGAGCTACCACTAGCTCAAGCAAATGGTAACTTGGTTAAAGTCTCATCTGAGGTTGGCACACTCAGGAGTGCAGGGTTCCCATTTTGCTGCACCACAATGTTAGCAATCAATGTGCATGGTGTGGGAGGGAATAGAACCCATAGTGTAGATCAGAGTGTATGTGCTGTGTGCTGTGTCTTTCAGAAG
Organism: Protopterus annectens; assembly: GCF_019279795.1. Classification (NCBI taxonomy): domain Eukaryota; kingdom Metazoa; phylum Chordata; order Ceratodontiformes; family Protopteridae; genus Protopterus; species Protopterus annectens. The sequence goes on from NC_056744.1 coordinate 1,807,565,786, forward strand.
CATGTCAAAGACTGTGCGTGCATGTATAAATTCCAGGCACGTGCAATTTCTAGTGCCATTTTGAAAGAGCAACCAGAAAGTGAGCATGCATAATTGCAGTTGCTAGTTTTAATATAAGTTACTTAAGTTAAAGTCAGTAAACATCTATAATGATGTGTTTGTACAAAATAAAGCTGCTTAAACAGAACCCATGAAGACTTTTCTATTGTGTCTAAAGTAGGAGAGTGACATGGTGTCAGAAGCGGGATCGCAGAGAATAATATTTGGAGTCATAAGGTGCAGAGACAACAGTGAAGGTAAGACTAAGAGAAACGAGCACAAACAGAGCCAGAAAGGAATCAAAGGTAACGAGAATTCGCACAAACTGCTTATTTTGTAAGAAAGACAAAACAGACAGAGCATTACAAGGGCACAAACCACATTATTAATCAAGCAGAAGGCACAAAAGGTTTGTTAACTAAGGGAATGTTTAAAATGAAGGTATCTGATGAAATGATTAACAGAAAAGCAAAATGGTCATGTTTAGAGTAAACAAGCACAAGAAAAGTACAGTGGGCATGAAAAGGGCTTAAACAAGCAAAACGAATATAATAAGGGCAAAAAGGGCACATTAAGCATAAATAAAGCTAGGCGACTGCATGTGTTTTGGCAAAGTGCTGTGTTTCTGCATAACTACGACTTCATATTGTATCAAGGGCAGTATCTCAAACTGTCTAAAAGTGCTTACAGTGTGTGCTTATTACTGTGCATGTATTTCATTTCAAACAGTTTATTGTGTGAAAAGTGCAACTATTTCATAAAATACAGTCAAAGTACAGCCATTTCAAAAATTTTCTTGTGCTGGGTGTGTCCATTTGCAAAATGTTGCCATTACAGAGTGTTTCTTTCACTGTAAAGAGTTACTTAGCAAGGTTCCATTTTGGGGAAATTTCAGTGTGCTGTGTACAGTTTATTCGCAAAGTGCAATTACCTCAAAAGGTTATTGACCTTGAGCTTCTCTTGCCCAGTTCATTTATATAATGCATTATTTGATATGTTTCTTACACTGATAACAGGTGATTTCTTGTAATGCAGTAATTTCAAGAGTATTACAGTGCCCGAGAGACTTATTTCGCAAAGTTCAGTTATACAGAGGCTTTGTGCTGTTGGAGAAAGTTACAAATACTGGCATAAATTTCTGGCAAATGTGCACGTGTGTATGTTCGTGTTTATTTGCAAACCCCCCTCACTGGTACATGTTAATATGGCAGGCATATTTCGAAAGTCCTTGCCTCTTGTATTTGATCAGAATATTGCAAACTGCAATCAATTCAAATCTAGTACCCCACCACCTACCAAACCTACCAACTCACTTTCTATAGCACATCTTAATATACACAGTATTTGCAACAAAATAGCTCAGGTTCATGCCCTCCTAGATCTCCACCTATTTGACATCCTATGTTTATCTGAAACATGGCTAAAACCTACCGTTAAAGACAATGAAATCACCCCACCTGGTTACAATATTATTAGACTAGACCGCAAAGCCAAAAAGGGAGGAGGGGTAGCAATCCTCTATAAATCAGAGCTACAAGTTAGCACTATTAATATTAACCCACCTTTGGACAATAATGCTGAAATAAGTATCTCCAAACTTCAAGTAAATACACACAAAGCCATAAATATAATTTGTATATATATTCCCCCAGGAAATAACATTAGTATACTCGAGTATATCCTTAACTGGCTTGCTATAAATCTCCCACAAGAAACCATAGTCCTAGGTGACTTTAATATCGATTGGAATTCCTGTAGTAATACAAACCTCACCACCCATATTAACCTTTATGGCTTCTCGCAAACTATTAACTCCCCTACCAGAACAAATAAACTCAATAACAAAGAAAGTACCTTAGACTGGATTCTTACTAATAGTCCTCATCAAACTTATACAGCAGGAACCCTTCCTGATGACCTAAATGACCATTCACTTACTTATATTATTAGACATAAAATCAACCTAACTTTCCCTAACACTTTCAGAACAACATGCACCAAAAAGTACTTTAACCCAGAACTTTTCCAATCAGAACTCAAACTATGTAATTGGTCACCTTTAAAATATGTCCCCCTAAATGAAGCAGTAGAATACTTCAGTTCCACATTCTTAACCATCCTAGACCACCATGCCCCAACACGGTCTGTTAGAAATAAAGCTAAACCAGTCCCCTGGCTCTCTAAAAATACTAGGGAAACAATCATTCTCAGAAACAAATCCTGGGCAAAATGGCGTACTACCAAGAATCCTACAGATCACCAAACCTTTAGGCAACATAGAAATTGTACCAAAAAAGCCATCCTGCTAGACAAAAAGAACTTTTACCTACAATTACAGCAATCCTCCCACAAAGAACCACATAAATTTTGGACTAGCATTAACAAACTTCTTTACCCAGGCCAATCTATCACACCCAACGCGCAAGGATCCAACCCAGAAAATCCCACACAAACAGCTAATGCCTTTAATTCTTTCTTCACTGACGCTATACAAACTCTTGCTAACCATCTGTCTCCTGACACCTCTAATCTGACCACTTCTACTACAAATCCACCCCCACCATTTCATTTACAACCTGTGTCTACTTCCTCTATCTGCTCCCTTCTCCAAAAATTAAAACCAACTACCCCCTCAGCTGACAAACTCCCAGCAGACTTCCTGCAAATAGGAGCTAAAGCCATTGCCTATCCCATTTCCATTCTGATAAATAGAACTATAAGTGAGGAACTATCCCATCTATCTGGAAAATTTCTCATATCATCTCACTGCATAAAGGAGGAAATTCAAATGACTTCTCTAACTTTCGCCCCATAGCTTTACTATCCCCTCTAGCAAAGATAATGGAAAAATGCATCCATAAGCAACTACTTAACCACCTACTCCATAATAACCTACTTGCTAACTGTCAGCATGGATTCAGACCTTATCATAGCACCATGCCCTGCTATCCTTCACAAACTGTTTTAACGAAAAATGCAACAAAAATATTCTTTCCTCTGCAGTCTTCATTGATTTATCTAAGGCTTTTGACATGGTCAACCACCAACTCCTATACATACTTAAATCCCTCTCACTTGATCCGCTATCTATGAATTGGTTTACATCATACCTAGAAAACCGACAGCAGGCTGTACTCTGGCAAAATAACCTATCTAAAAACCTTCCTATCTCCCTCGGCATCCCACAAGGCTCCATATTAGGCCGACTCCTATTTAACATTTATATTAATGACCTTCAAACAGCTATTCCAGACACCAACTGCATTCAGTATACAGATGACTCTACTATTATCTGTTCCACCACTACTCAATCTGAACTTCCGTCTCTTACCCAAAAAGCTTTCAATACTGTTGAACAGTGGTTCTCACACTGCTGCCTCCTCTTAAACCCCCAAAAAACTAAACTGTTACTTTTCACACCTACCCAAAAGTCCACCCCCTTACATTTCACTCTTACATCCAATAATGGTACTCTTATTTCTCCTGACCCAACCACTAAACTCCTAGGTATAACAATCGACAACAACCTCAACTTTGATACTCACATAAACACCACAATAAAATTAGTTAACAAAAAACTAGGATCCCTTTACAGAATCAAACCATTTCTTACCCCAGTAGCCAAGACCACTATTGCTAGAACTCACTTAAAATTCACTCTACTCTATGCTTCTCCCATACACACCAATCTCTCCAAAAACAACCTCAACAAACTTGCAACATCCTACAATAATATTGCTAGATTTGTTACAAACTCTCCTTTCAGAACCCATCACTGCTTGAATCTAAAACAACTAGACTGGACTGAATGTCTTAACCAGCTCCAATTTCAACAACTTACTATAACCCACAAGACCCTGTATCAACCCAGCAACACCCCAATACTGTCCAGCCTCATTACCCCTTATAATAATCTTAAGACTCTACGCTCCTCAAATAAACTGCTGATCAATACAACCAAATCTAACAACTCAGCAGGTGACTCCTTGTTCTGTAACTCTGTTGGTAAACTATGGAACCAACTACCCTCTGAACTCACCTCTCAGACTTCTCTCTCACTTTTCAAAAGGAATCTAAAACTATTTCTCAACAAACACTGTCTATGCTCCTGTACTAACCCCAACTAACTTTCTCCTTTTTACTAATTTTCACCTCACCACCTTCACAATCTTCCCTTAATGCTTCAGTTTACTATGTTATTGCATGTAAATCCTATGTATATATGTATATTGTACCTTATTTTATACATTACCCTCTATAGAATTAATGCTTATGTTATTAATCACTACAAGTATTTTAATTTGTAAAAAAAAAAAATGTTACTTATATACTTGAAAGTATAGTCTTTCATATATTGATCTGTTATATTAATTACTATTATTATTATTATTATTATTATTATTTTATTTCTTGGAGCTTTTCTCCCCGGGCCTCTACTGAAAATGGACATATATCCAGCTATACTAGCCCGGTCAACAAATGTAAAATAAATAAATAAAAATAAATAAAATAAATATTGCAGAGAATTGGAGAATATTTGTGAAAGAGTATACTATTTTATACAAGCAGCTTATGCAGACAAAGATGCATGCATCAGGACATTCATTTTGCTAAACCTAGCTGGGTCAGAGGCCATAGAAAGAGTGGGTTCTTTTGTGTATGCACCAGTAGTATATGAAGGAGAAGGTGAAAACCATCATATTGTTGTACAGGCTGAATGAAGGGAAGGCCCTGAGTGTGTGAAGTGCAAGTTCAGAGAAATGTGTAACCCCCAGACAAATATTACATTAGACAAGCATTTGCTTTACATGAGAGATCAGAAACCAGGGGAAACTTTTGCAGCTGATATAACTGACCTGAGAGACAGAGCTAAAATGTGGCAGTGTGGTGACTTAAAAGATTAGTTAATAAAGGACAGGCTCATGTGTGGTATTAATAATGCTGCTGTGAGAAAGATTTTACTTTGTGAAAGTGATTTAATGTTAAGCAAAGCCATAGAGATTTGCCGAATCCATGAGGTGACAGAAAAACACACAAGTATGCTTGCAAGTGACAAAAGCATGGTTTCAGCAGGTTCCAGAGCAAATATAGATAGTATGCAACACGAGGCAAATAAAAGTAGGCCTAAGCACATGGCAGCCACGACTTCTGCTGGTCATACCTCTCAACCTGGAGTCTTCAAAAATCTAGACAAAGCCCATGAAAAATAGGTACAAATCTGTACACTGATTAACATAAAATTTGCATACATAATTACATAACTACGCCCACTCCAATGGAGTTGTGGGATAACAACTTTCAAAGGTAAACTGAAGAACAGACAACCAAAATATTGTACCAGAGTCTCCTTGCATCCATTCCATTGTCCCATTACCTGGCTATTTCACCCCATTTACCATAAACAGTAATGTGTGCATACTGCTTTACGTTTACAATGATTATTTGGATTTTATTTTTACATTTTATAGCACAATGCACAAACACGAATAGGCATCTGCTAAACAAAGCAATACTGTCTCACAATGAAAATAGACTTGGCAATAAAACTTCTCTGCCCTTGAAACTCACATTCATTGAAAGAGCATCGAAACCCACACTGCATCCAAAGAAAATGCATCTGGCTAGTGGTGGATAAAGATTACCTTTTGGGCTGTTTTCAAATCAAAACAAGAAACATACATGCGTCTTTGATACACTTTCCTGACTTTATTAAATTATATTCCTTGTATAATACAGCACACTTGTTAGATTTAAGTTAGAGCACATTTTTAATTTATAGTTTGAACATTTTTCCAGTAGGCAATGAAACAAAATGCATAAATAAATAATGACAAAACTGCCCAATTCAGAACATTTCCATCATAAAAGTCTACTTATATACACACACACACACACACACACACACACACACACACACACACACACACACACACGCTTTTTTCCAGTAGGCAATGAAACAAAATGCATGAACCAATAATGACAAATACTGCCCAGTTAAGAACATTTCCATCAGAAAAGTGTAAATATATAAATAGAATGACAGTAGTGTAAACTATAGGCATCTTGCACAGCTTATTGCACTTATTTTCAATTTCAGTTTTTTTTTGGGGGGGCAAAAGGGCAAAAACCAGAGACACATTTTAATCACTGCTTGTATAATTTTGGAAAGTTGCTAGAATAAAACGTTACCACCATGCATTTTTCACTGCCAAGTCTTGACCCTGTGCACTACAGTCAGAACAACATACCCCTATGCCAAATCATCAGCTTCTTGAAAGACAGTTAGACTGAAACTTAAATTACTATCATTTAGTGAATTCAGTTCTCAGTGCCATACCTCTCAACCTCTTGGCACGAAAAAACGGACAAAGCCAATAATGGGGGAAAAGTGGAATACAGAATTCAGTTATCATTTCTCACCATAGCCCTCAATAAGGGGGGAGAATACACCACAGATTTAATGAGGAACAGAACAAAAATATGAGGAATAAATTCACAAGTGGTGGTGGCTAGGGACTTTAAGCTCTTTTTAACTTGTACCCAATGTACAGTGTTTGAGCCTTTCTAGCCACCACCTCCATTCAATGTGGGCATTTACACACACACACACACACACACACACACACACACACACACACACACACACACACACACACACACACACACACCTGGATCTGCAATTAAACTGAGTCTGCAGGCAGCATTCACATCAATCTGCAGTTTATAAAAAGATTATGCGATGAGGCAGCATTTACTTAATTGCAATATCAGTCCAACAAAAGCAAAGCTTACCCAATGAGGCAGCATTCCATTTACTCCAATACAAGCAGCATTCACTCTAATACAAGTGGCGAGCAATCCAAGCATTCACTTAATACAATATGCAATAACTGTGTGACTTAATACAATAAGCATTAACTGTGTGAACCCGACGAGGCAGCATTCCATTCACTCTAATACAAGCGGTGAGCATTAACTTAATACAATATGCATTAACTTGTGAAAAAACAAAGCTTACTCGATGAGGCAGCATTCACTCAAGCAAAGCTTACCTGACGAGCTATCAGTCCAGCAAAGCATTCACTTCCATTCCAATACAATATCACTCCTTCATCCGGAACTGCAGTTGTAAAACGAACTGTGCGAAAATTAGTCCCAACTGTCTAAACTATTCAAACAGACGCGGCAGTCAGTATTCAAACAGACAGGCTGATGGAGCTGACGTCATCGCGCACGTGATGACATTAAATCCAAAAGCGCAAAAATTAAAGATGTAAAAAAAATTGGAAATGAAGGGGTGCCACTCGGGAATCATGGCACCCCATTATTGCCATTATTAACAAGTAATTCGGGACAGTTGGGAGGTCTGTTGCTGGTTCATCAGGTAAACCTTATAGCTTCCAGCAAGTTCTAAGAAGGGAGCATCCTCAGTGCAGTACAAGCATGAATCAACAAAACCAAAATCTAGCTTTATTGTTAACTGTTGCAATTGTGGATTTGTGGTGAAAATCATGAGCCTAAAAGAGAAAGTACTTAGCATTTGGTCAGCAGTGTCACAAGTGTAAAAAATGGAACCACTTTCAAAAGTTTTGCAAATCAAGTAAACCTCACACAGTTGTAAGAAAGGTCACACAAAAAAGTAAGTTGATCATGTAGAACCGAAGAAGTCAGCTTTCTATATAGATGGTGTATCAGTGCTTGGTGAATGAGTTGATGTAGTGAATCTATTAGCAAGAAGCGAACTGTTTTGTACTGTCTGGATTAATGGTACATCCACAGAGCTTAAAGTAGACACTGGTCCAAAGTGTAATGTTACATCAGCAGACACATTTGCTAAAGTGAGAACTAATGAACAGTTCAATGTGGTCAGTAATGCGAAACTTGTTACTTATGGAGGTGAAGAAATTCCAACCAAAGGCTAAATGATGCTTTAATGTTATTTCGCCAAGAACTGTTACAACATGTTATTCTATGTAGTCTGAAGACCAGTACAGTTTTTATTGGGTCTCAAACAAAGTTTGAGAATGAATCTGCTTTCTTTTGCCAAAGAAGTTCATCACATAAGTGCATTTCCTAGTTCTAAGTTTTCTGAAGCCATTTTCTCAGAGTATGCTGATGTTTTCAATGACATGTTTGGCAAACTTCCAGTTGTGTATTCCATGAAGTCAGACCCAGAGGTCACTCCATGTTTCTTTGGACTCTTCTTTTGTGTCCAAAGTAGGAGAGTGACACATAGCTTTCTGCACCAAAGGCAAGTGTGCTACCCTTTCCACCACTGACACTGCTACTAATAAGCCATAGCAGCATATTTAATGTCTCCAAAGGTATGTATCATTTAATAAAAAGATGTAAAATTATGTTTAGATCTAATCACATTAGAGAGATAAAATCATCTAAGAATAGCAAGGTAATTACTGATACTCAAGGAATTTTAACTGAGTTTAGTGAATACTACTCTTCATTAAACCATTTAAATAATGAAGAAACTATATTAATAGATAAAACTGGAAAACCAGTTGCTAAACTGAAAATTAACACTTTATCCAAAAATTCTGAAAATGACTCGCTTAAAAATATTTCCTCTAATGAAAGATTGAAGACTTAAAAGTCAATAAATATTCTGGCCCTAATGGTATGATTTCAGAACTATAACTATATAAGTTATTATCCCAGCAAATAAAATGCTTCCTAATTATTGTCTTAGCAGAGGTGCAAAATCAACTGTTTTTAGCACCCCCCTTGGAAACACTGTCTTATAGCCCAAATGTTAAAAGAAGGCTGCAACCATTTTGGCATTCTATTTATATGCCAAATGCATTAGTAAATATAGATTAGAAATTATTTATCTCTATTTAAAACATGGATTAAAGCTCTTTGTCTCTTTTATAATCAATAATGGCCAGACTAGTTTTATCCCTAAAAGACAAGCCCATGACAATATCAAGAGAATTCTGATGTTAAGTGATATTATGAATAATAAAGAAAAAGAGGTAAGGTTTATTAGTCTAGATGTAGAAACAACCCTTGAATCCATAAATTGGGCCTATTTATTTGGAGTTTTATTTATCGTTGGCTTGCTGGATCACTATCAATCTAATAAGGCAGATTTACAAAATCCGTAGAGAATCTATTAAGCTAGGTACACTGACTCTTCATACAATAGAATTTATAAAAGGAACTAAACAGGACTGTAATATTTTACTTCTTCTTCTTTTTGCCCAGTCATAGAAGTACTCAAAGTTCAAATCTGATATGATTACAATTCTTGGAATAATGATTGGAAACAATTATGATCCAAGATAATGCTCTTTGCAGATTAACTTTAACTGATTTACAAGTTTCTTTAAATTAAATTTTAACTACTTTACAAAACTCTGGAATAATTTCCAGCTTAACTTTCAGCACTAATAAATAAAAGTTTTTCTTTGAAACAAACAAACCAGTTCATCAACTCCCCGTGGTGTTTAACCTTGCCCAAGAAACACAAAAACGATTTGTATAGGTACAAACATCAAAAAGACATGCAAGGAAATAAGGAATACAAATTATAAAAGGATTTTAGACAATATCTCTAAACTAGAGTAGTGCAAGCTAGGTTAAGAAGGGAGGTGATGATTAGTGATGAGCTGTATGGTTTCATGCCGGGAAAGAGCACTACAGATGCGATGTTTGCTCTGAGAGTGTTGATGAAGAAGTACAGAGAATGTCAGAAGCAGTTGCATTGTGTTTTTGTAGACTTAGAGAAAGCATATGACAGGGTGCCTAGAGAGGAGTTGTGGTATTGTATGAGGAAGACAGGAGTGTCAGAGAAGTATGCAAGAGTGGTACAGGATATGTACGAGGGTAGTGTGACAGCGGTGAGGTCCGCGGTGGGAGTGACGGATGCATTTAAGGTGGAGGTGGGGTTACATCAAGGATCAGCTCTGAGCCCTTTCCTATCTGCAATGGTGATGGACAGGTTGACAGACGAGATCAGACAGTAGTCCCCGTGGACTATGATGTTTGCAGATGACATTGTGATCTGTAGTGAGAGTAGGGAACAGGTGGAGGAGACCCTGGAGAGGTGGTGATTTGCTCTAGAGAGAAGAGGAATGAAGGTCAGCAGGACTAAGACAGAATATATGTGTGTGAATGAGAGGGAGGATAGAGGAATGGTGAGGATGCAGGGAGTAGAGGTGGCGAAGGTGGATGAGTTTAAATACTTGAGATCAATAGTTCAGAGTAACGGTGAGTGTGGAAAAGAGGTGAAGAAGAGAGTACAGGCAGGATGGAGTGAGTGGAGAAGAGTGTCAGGAGTGATTTGTGACAGACGAGTACCAGTAAGAGTGAAAGGGAAGGTCTACAAGAGGGTAGTGAGACCAGATATGTTATATGGGTTGGAGACAGTGGCATTGACAAAAAGGCAGGAGTTTGAGCTGGATGTGGCAGAGTTAAACATGTTAAGATTTGCACTGGGTGTGATGAGGGTGGACAGGATTAGGAATAAGTATATTAGAGGGTCAGCCCAGGTTGGAAGGTTTGGAGACAAAGCCAGAGAGGCACGATTACATTGGTTTGGACATGTGCTGAGGAGGGATGCTGAGTATATTGGGAAAAAGATACTAAGGATGAAGCTACCAGGTAACAGAAAAAGAGGGAGGCCTAAGATAAGGTTTATGGATGTGGTGAGAGAGGACATGCAGGTGGTTGGTGTGACAGAGCAAGATGCAGAGCACAGGAAGAAATGGAAACAGGTGATCCGCTGTGGCGACCCCTAACGGGAACAGCTGAAAGAAGATGATGATCTCTAAACTTATTGAATCTAAGAACAGACTACTTGTCTCTTCTTGACAAACTTCACTTAATAAAAATCATTATTGTTTCTATATTTATTTAATACTTTTTTTTACTTTCATATGGCGTCCTAAAAATGCCTATACCCATCATAATAGGACATGGAAAATGTGGTTTAATTACCTGACTTAGACACCTATGCAATGGCTGCTTTGGGTAAAATAATAGTAAACTGAATTTGAAAAATTATTCTGCTAACTGGAAAACATTGTATACAGAACTTTTCAATTATAAAAACATGAAGATTTCCAACACATATCAAGAATTATCAAATATTTATTTGTGGTTAATTCTATGTAATTATTTCCAGTATAATATGTTTGCCATAACACAATCCAGTTATGTTAATTGAATTCTAAAAAGATTCAAATACATCATCTTGAATCAAATACCCTGAAACTTTATTTCAACTTTCTGATACATTTTCTTTTATCTTCCAATGTTTTATTGGGAGGAATGTAAAAATGGTAAACTGGAAAGAGAAACACATTATAGCATACTATAGTTATTTTAATGATGGTTTGCTAAAATATAATGAAGAAATAATATCAAGGTTTAGTCTAGAAATGTTTGACTGTTTTTAATTGAAGGAGTCAGGAATTATGTTCAAAAGAAAGTTTATGAAGATCTTTGATTTCAGAATAAAACAATCCATACTACAATTGAATATCTTTACTTGATAATATATAGGGATAATAGTCTTTATGGTTATTTCAAATTTATATAATTATTTATAAACTTTAAAACCATTTTAAATTATGGAATTTCATTCTGTTAGAGGACACAAGTATCATACTCGAAGGGAATTAATATCTTATTTTACAATCAATCAAGAAAACATCTCTAGTTCAATACTGGCATTTGTTTGCATGGAGGTATCTACATAGACCCTTTTACACTCCTGACAAATTGTCATAGATAAACAAAAGGACTTATCATAAACACTGGAGATGTAATCAGGATATCCTAGAAAACTGTCAACATATAATCATTGGTTGTGCATTCATATGAGATATTTGGAAAACACTTAACTATTTTCTCATAACTTTATGGCCAGATAAGATACTTTTAGATTATGATTAAGTAGGGTTATGGATGGACTCAGCTTCACCTGGATGGGGAGCCTGTTCCTGAGCATGGGGATCCTCTGAGATGCACATCTGTCTTGCCGACATGCCCCGTTCATATTGCGAGCAAAATTTATATGCTTGGATCTAGCATTTCTGATGCAGTTACGGATGTGCAAAAGGTCCATCAGAGTTGGATCTAAGGATGCCTTGTATGCCAGACATAGATCACCTCTCAGTAACATGTAAGAGACAGAATAGAAAGATGCAGCCATAAGGTGATCCTTATAGGACAGTGTGTTCTGGAATCTCCTGGTAAGGAAACTTTGACATCCCAACTTGCATAAGTCTGGTCAGGTACATACCAAAGAGGGAATTATACTGTATGATGGTTCTGATAAGGGCCAAATAAAGTGGCACTGTGACTCACTTGGACCTGGATGCCATGCCCTTACTTACAAGTTGGGAGATACAGAATGTTTTTTCTTACTACCTTGACCACATGCTGGTCAAAGGCCAGATTACTGCCGCCAGATTACTGCCTACATGTATTCCTAGATCCCTGACTACTGGGTCAACTCTTAGGGGTGTTTTGATGGAGTAATTAGTGAGTTTCCCTAAAGATACTAGAATGCATTTCTTGGCATTGAGTTTTAGTCAGTGACTTTGGCATCAGTCATTTGTCTTTGTTATACCCTCTTGTAAGATGTTTGTGTCAAGGGTCAGTCTGTAATTGCTCTCAGTTTGCAGTCATCTGCAAACTTGGTTAGCCAAAGGCCCTTATATTAGTCTTTACCTCCTTGAAGTAGATGATAAATAGGAGCGGTCCTAGCATGGAGCCCTGAGATAACCTGCTGGTGACCAGTCTCTTAGTGGAGGTGGTATCACCAGTTCTTTCTTCCTAGGTCCTGTCTGGTCTGTGAGGCAGCTGGCAATCCAGCAAGTTATGTAGGGGTTTATGCCCAGTTCTGTGAATTTTCAGCTATACCAGAGTGGGGTATTGTTTTGCATGTTTTAGCCGGGTCCAGGTAGGTAATATGCACTGCTTTTCCCCTATCCATTCTTTGGTGACCTTCTCATAGATGTCCACCAGGTTTAGTAGGCATGACATTCCCTTGACAAAGCCAGATTGGGTTGGGTCCAGTGTCTGAAGGTTGCCTGTGTTTTTGTTGATCATTCCTATGATAATTTCTTCCACAGCTTTACTTATTAGACTAGTCAGACTAATGGGTTTGTATGTCTGGGGTCGGTTGATATGGGGGTAACTGCTGTAGTCCCCATTCTTATGGTATAACATCTGTTTTGAGGCTGCAGTTGACATGTAATTCAGGTGGTTCTGATAGGTCACATTTCAAGCTATTTAGGAGACGTCTTGGGACTGAATTGCATTTTGACGCAGCTTTATTGGTACATCTCCAGACGAGAATCAAACCCTGCACCTTGTGTCTGTGAGGTAAAACATTAACCATTATGCCAGTCCCCTAGATTTAAATCCTGCATCCTTGTCACGGGAAACAGCTCATTAACAAGTCAGAATCTTAGTCCCCTGTGCTAACTACCAAAGTACCAGATAAGTGACATGCCCAGGGTCACTGAGTAGGCAAGTGAGGGCTGCGAGAATCAAACCCTGTATAACAGGAGTTAGCGCTAACAGCTTTACCCTTCTGTGACCTCTTTATCATGGTGTATTATAACAGTGGCATTGATGGATTTGTTCAAGGTGTGTCTCACACTGAAACGGGAACTAGTTAGATTTCTTGATGGCTAAGCAGTGTTCATTATATGGGCTAAGATGAATAAATGTTTTAATTTTTTGTTTCTGTAATATTTTTAGGTTTTGAGAGGAATGTATGCTATTAAGGAAGGGAATGGTTGAGTCTTGAAAGTAATACATCTTATAAAGTTGGCCTGCTTGGACTTGTCAGCAAGTGTGGCACTTTGTGAGTTGCCTTCTGTTGGGTAAGTACTTTAATGTGATCCTTCTACCTTCTACATGTGGAAAAAAAGTTTAGGATTTGATGAGATGTTACTCCAGATACATTTCTGTTTTGTGGTGACTGTGAGTGACTTTCTGGAGCCCATATGTTAAGTAGTTGGAATAACCATAACCTTTAGCTGGCAACAGACACATTGTTTTCTTTGTGTTTAATGTAAATTTATTAGCTAGGATCCAATTGCAAAAAATATTTTGAAGCTATTTTGCAGTAGAGTGTTTTATTGCTTGTGTAAATGGAAAAGATTTTAATGTCATCTGCATGACACCATGGGAGGTAGATCATAAATGGGGTAATAGTAATAGACCAAGAACAGAGCCTTGGGGGAATGTTGATGTTGTGTTGGAGTTGCTTGGTGATTATTTGTTGTGAGTGAAGTAGCTTCTGAACTGTACAGATTTCATCAGAAAATGTACATTACTTTGAGTATGTTATGGTCAGTGAACTAAAATGTTATATTTGGATCAAAGGAAAATTGCTCCAAGGAGTCTGCCACTTTTTGTGTTTGTATAGATTTGAGTTGTAAGTAAGAATTTAGCTGTGGTGGTGATATGTCAGGGCTTAAAGCCATGCTACCTTTCAGAAGGGATATCATCCTGAGGCCAAAAACTAACTTTTCTCAGTATTTGATAGTAGGCTAACAATTTAGCTGTAGAGTCTAGATTTATTTCATCTGTTTGTGTGTAGGTATGTTTTGAGAGGGATCTTTACAATGAAGCTTAACTTTTGTTTTTAATGCAGACGCCCATAGTAATTTTCTAATACCTAAGATGATACATTTTGAGAACATTACTTTATAGAGGAACTGGAGGAGTTAGTGACTGAAATGAGAAGCAGGAATTACTAAGTAAAGGAGATCCCAGTTAACCAAAGACATTAGGAAATGCTTCAGAGAGTAGGATGATAGACCTTTGGAATGAGACATCTGGGACTTGACCAAACAGAGGCATGTTGTTTGACTATAGTTTCAATAGCGTTTTTGATGTGGAATTAAATTAAATGAATTAAATGACACTGCTCACAATTTTTCTCAGTATATCTAAATCATTAAATTCAAATTTGGCTTATAAAATATACCAATGGACATTTTAGAATAAGATCACATACACAAACCCCTTATAAATGGTTCAGTCCATATTACATGCAATGAAGGATCTGATTTCATATGTACGTAGGATGTTAGCAGCAGACCTCCCAACCGTCCCAAATTACTTGGTTTCTACCGAGTTTTGGGGTCCCAAGAATGGGGTGCCATGATTCCCGAGTGGCACCCTTTCCTTTCCGATTTTTTTCATCTATTTTTAAACTTTTTAATTTTTGCGGCTTTTGAAGCTGAGGTCATCACGTGCATGATGACGTCAGCTCCATCAGCCTGACGGAATTAAGCTGAAGACTGTAACTGTAATCACTATGAGGACTACAAGGTAGATGGAAAATATATTAGAGACACTGAATAATCCTAAAAATACTTATAACACTGCATGTGTTAGAATGAAACATTAAGATGGAGGTGCAATGGATGCAAAATAAATAATTTTACAGTAAGTATAGTGTTGTCATGCAGAGTATTATGACCATAAAGTAGTTCGTAGTAAAACAGCTGGGTTCAAGAACACATGAAATCATATGCAAATTCAGTAGCTGTTTGGTATAATAAACATTTGCAAACCTCGCAGTGGATTGGGAGAAGAATGGGATTAGCTAATACTGTGTAAGGGCAGTTATGTACCAGAGCCAAGTATAGTACCTGAACAATAGACTGGGTGGATTAATGTTCTCCCTTTCTCTCTTTTTAAAGAAATGGATAGCTTCAAATATTATAGAGGACTCAGCAATAAATCAGAAAATCAGAACTTTGAACAGAATTCATTATTGTGTTGTTTTTGTCTGTTTATTGTGTTCATAGTTCAGCCTTTTCTGTGGAGCAAGCAAATGTATTCTCTTATTTTTTTTGTTAAACAGTAACTGATAGCTGATGTAAAACTTTGGAAACAAACTGTGACCTTTAGTCACAACAATATGAACTTCTATGACAGCTGCATGCTACAGCTTAAAGGCAACATGGGTATTTTGTGTTTTTAAGCAGTACTGTGGTCATTGCAGTATTTATTTCTGTCTACAACATTATCTGTTTTTGTGATTTGCTCTCATTTTTAGTCTGTTGCTTTTATCACAAACTTGTATAACTTATGTTTATATGTACTCTGCTTTTTATGTATTCTGAAAATCATTATTGTTTGCAGTGTATATAATTCTCCATATATTGAGATATTTTGCAGCACATGATCATAAAGCATCATTGTTTATTTCAGGTTTTTATTTTTGAAAACCTATAAAAATACTTTCCAAAAATAAGCTCCCATAATACTCCAGCAAGCTTTACAGGGTCATGTTTGCAACTAGTAATGTATTTTTTATAGTATAACAACCTGGCTACTGCATGTAAAAACAATAAGTAATCAAGAACCTGAGCAGACTGAGTGACAGCTAGGAGGGAGCCACCATAATGATTATCTGATTACAGGAAAGTAGCCACAATTCAGAGGCTGCATATTTATTGAGTGAATTCAATGAAGTGTGTTGATTAGCGACTCATGGGTTCTTAAGTACTACAATTGGAAGGTACAGAGGAAAATTAATTTAGACTGCAAAGTGAAAGAGAGAGAGAGAGACTTAACAAGACTGCTGAAAAGAGAAGAGCAATTATCTGACAGAATAATAGGTGTGTCAATCAGATTGCATAGTAAAGAAATAGTAATTTTTAAAACCTGATTCATATGAATAATGGTAGCAAGTTTTTTTCTGAAATTATTCCCTCTGGGGAATTCAGGTGAAGGGAATTTACCTGCTTGGATATGATCTTTTTTTTATGCTGATGATTTGGTATAGGGGTATGTTGTTCTGATTGCAGTGCACAGGGTCCTGTGTTCAAGACTTGGAAGTGAAATGCATGGTGGTAACATGTTTTATTCTTTCCAAAATTATACAAGCAATGATTAAAATGTGTCTCTGGTTTTTACCCTTTTGTCCCCCCCCCCAAAAAAAAAACTGAAATTGAAAATAAGTTCAAGAAGCTGTGCAAGATGACTGTAGCTTACACTACTGTCATTCTATTTATATAGTTACACTTTTATGATGGAAATGTTCTTAACTGGGCAGTTTTTGTCATTATTGGTTCATGCATTTTGTTTCATTGCCTACTGGAAAAATGTTCAAACAATACATTTAAAATGTGATTGCGTGTGTGCAGAAGTAGACTTTTATGATGGAAATGTTCTGAATTATGCATTTTTGTCATTACTGGTTCATACATTTTGTTTCATTGCTTATTGGAAAAATGTTCAAACTATAAATTTAAAATGCGCTCTAACTTAAGTCTAACAAGTGTGCTGTATTATACAAGGAATATAATTTAATAAAGTCAGGAAGGTGTATCAAAGAACGCATGTATTTTTCTTGTTTTGTGTGCAAGGGGCCTATGATTTGAAAACAGCCCAAAGGTAATCTTTATTCACCACTGGCCAGATGCATTTTCTTTGGATGCAGTGTGGTTTTCAATGCTGTTTCAATGAATGTGAGTTTCAAGAGCAGAAAAGTTTTAATGCCAAGTCTATTTTCATTGTGAGACAGTATTGCTTTGTTTAGCAGATACCTATTCGTGTTTGTGCATTGTGCTATAAAATGTAAAAATAAAATCCAAATAATCATTGTAGAAGTAAAGCAATATGCACACATTAGCGTTTATGGTAAATGGGGTGAAATAGCCAGGTAATGGGATTGGAATGGCTGCAGGAGCACTCTGGTGCCATATTTTGGTTATCTGTTCTTCAGTTTGTTTTTGAAAGTTGTTATCCCACAATTCTATTGGAGTGGGTGGGGTTATGTAATTATGTATGCAAATTTTATGTTAATCAGCATACAGATTTGTATCTAATTTTCATGGGCCTTGTCCAGATATTTAAGGATTCCAGGTTGAGAGGTATGGTTAGCAGATGAAAACAAACTTGCTCCTGAGAAAAATATATGTGGGGCCTTTTATGTGCGGCCAACTTCCCACCCATGAAAATGCATGCGACTTCATATTAGTAATATTAAATGTAAGCATGAAAGCTGTACAGTATTTCAAAATCCCATAAAATGTTATAATGCCATCAGCTATTACAAGAAAAAGGAAGGAAGTGGTTTTTAATCTGGCTGATTCATTTCATCTTGGGTTTAATGAAGTTCTGCAATCATTCTGAATTATTTGTAGCAAGACTACACCGTCTTTCATGAGCAGAACAGAACGTGTTCTCCTTTGTCCTCCTTTATCATGGCTTTGTCCTTCTTTATGACCTTCGTTGTCCTCCCTTGGGTATGCAGGTATCTGGTAACTGTACCCTTGAAACTGTAGTTTTATTGGCCATTTTGGGTCAATTCCAAAACTCCTTCATCTTCCTCTCTTAAAACCGTCTTTTGCGTGGTTTTGCACATTTTTGAGCATAGCGCAACAGCGGGCAGCGCCGCCTAATTGGGTTTAAACTATTCCTGGCTCCACAAAGTCTGCTCTTCACTTTTTCCCTTAGAACTGCTCTATCTCTCAATTTAAACACCATATTCTCATTCTAAGGCCCTTCACTGGTCCAGTTAAGTAATCCTACAAGTTAGCACTATTAAACCATAAGCACTACTTACTCTACGATTACCCTGTCCTCTATTAGTCCGTCTTAAATTCAGTTTCCCTATATTACTCTAGCATGTCCAAAGGTCAGTCAATGGTTTCCTCTCCAGTCCAGCTGGTGAATATGGGAATTTTGAGGCAATGTTACAATTGTCTCATGTACACGGACAACCCTCTCCTCCTCCAAACAGGTTCAAATATATGTGAGAGATGCAACTATTTAGCCAAACTGGAGGCTGAGCTCTCTCATCTCAAAACTGGTGTAACCAGTCAGGAGGAGAAGGTAACCTCACACAACACAATTCCAGTATCACATAGTCCCACCACATCAGCCAGACCAAACACATAAATACACAAAAACATACTCGGAGGCTCTAAATAAAAATCTACCTAAGCAACAGAGGCCTCCAAACAGACATCCAAGCAAATGCTACCTCAAAATAAAACACGCACAACACATAACCCACAAAGTCAGTGTGCCAAGCAGCCACAGCCCTTAAGGCTGAATAACACACCTGATACTCTTGTAATAGGTGACTCTATTGTCAGACACACTGACGTCCCGCTCACCAGGCTGAATAAAGAGAAGGTCACGGTGAGCTGCATGTCGGGTGCTAGGATCTGCCACATAACGCAAGCACTCAGGTCACTCCAAAGCAAATACAAATATGACTCAGTCATTGTACATGCTGGTGTGAATAACCTGAGACGTACCTCCCTGGACTACATGAAAGAGACAAACAGGAGCTCTCTGATCATGTAGCCCAGGCTGGTATGACCCTGACCTTGAGCAGCATCTTACCCTCACCTAGAATGATGCCACAGTACAAAGACAAAATGATCGATTTTAACAATTGGCTAAAATTTTGGTGTCATTCAAAGGGGATCCAGTGTCTGACAGCCAGGGATGACATGCTCGACAAGCCACATTGCTTCGCTAGGGACGGCTTGCACCTGTCACCACTGGGATTTCAGATATTGGCAAATGCTCTTGCCACCCCCATAGTGCCTTTTTTAGGCAAGGCTCAAAAGTCAAACCCACCCCCATAGACAGCACAAGGAACAAGAAACTAAGGGTAATGCTGCTAAACGCCAGAAGTCTTAACCTCAAGATGCACGCATTCGAAGCTCTCCTCAGTATGGAGAACATCGATATCTGTGCAGTGACAGAAACCTGGTTCAAGACTCCAGAGAGCACCCCAGCACTACCAGGCTATACCTCATATCATGCTTTTCAGCCCCAAAACCTGGACGAAACCACAAAAGGAGGGGGAGTTTCCATACTTATCAAGGATATCCACACCTCCAGGTTAGTGGCATTGCACGAAGTATCGGAGACCATCCATGTGCAACTAACAGTGGGCAAGACTGCTTTTCAGTTTATAGCATCCTACAGACCACCCTCTCAAAGTCAGGAATCCCACTCGGCTTTCCTGAAAACATTGGAGAACATGAAGATCTCTCCGAACACCATTATATTGGGCGACTTCAACTACCCAAACATTGACTGGGAGCACTACTCAAGCCCCAGCACCTTAGCCCAAAGGTTCCTGGAAATTATAAACTCAAATGCTATGGAACAACTAGTCACCACTCCCACAAGAGGGGACAACATACTAGACCTGATCATTACCAACATGGGGACTCTATGCTCCACACCAGAAGTATATCCCTCATTGGTAAGATCAGACCATAAATTAATTTCACTGGATGTCCACATCTGACCCCACCCCAGCCCAGAAAACCACAGTGAAAAACTTCTCAAAAGCGAACTTCTCACTTCTCAAAACCGAAGTGGAATCCTTCAAGGCCCCAGGGCCAGTGGAAACTACGGCCCAAACTGCAGAATCCTATATAAAAGCATTCTACGGACATCTCCAGGAATGCATGGATCATGCTATCCCAAACAAAACCAAGACCCAATCATCCAAGGGCAGGTGTCCAGTTTGGTGGACCCCTGCCATAAATAAACTGTACAACACAAGAAGGAAGCTACTACATGATAGAGCAAAATCCCTAAAAGGGAAGGCATCTCTGATCAGTACTAGCAAAAAATTATGATCCCTCATAAAATCCTCCAAGGCCAGCTTCGAGAGAAAAATTGCTGGGACACCAAAGACAATCATAAGGCTTTTATCAGTTATGTTAGAAACCTGGGATGCAACTCCCAGACTTGTTCTGATTTGATTCTAAACGACAAAAAATACACTGAACCCACAGACATCGCCAATATCCTGGCAGACAGGTTCAGTGCAAACTTCTCCCACCCCCCCCAAAAGAGCAAGTATCTATCCTGGCAGAGGGCTGCCTCCCAAACATCTCTGATGCTCAAGTGAAGGCTGCCCTCTCCAAAGCAAAAAACACTGCTTCCATGGGACAAGATGGCATCCCAGGTTGTGTCCTACATGAACTCCAAGAGGAACTAATCCCTCAAATAAAACAGCTATACAATCTCAGCCTCACTACAGGATATGTGCCCACAGAATGGCGTACAGCAACAGTGGTCCCACTCCACAAAGGTGGAGCCTCTACGGACCCTGGAAACTATCACCCCATAAGCCTGACTAGCTTAGTCTGCAAGGCTATGGAGAGGATTATCATGGAGCTCATAAACAAAGACATTGGGGACCTACAGACACTAGATCCTACCCAGTTCGGCTTTGTCAAGGGCAGATCTTGCCTTTTGAACCTGGTTGACTTCTTCGAAACAGTCAACAAAGTCATAGATGAAGGGAAGGTAGTCCACACAGCCTATCTGGACCTTGCAAAGGCATTTGACACAATACCCCACTCGGACATCATAGATAAGCTATCCAGCTTAAATATAAACCCCTATGTCACAAGATGGGTCGCAAACTGGCTCAAAGGCAGAACCCACAGAGTGAGAGTTGCTGGAGCCATGTCCGACTCAAAACCGCTCACAAGTGGCATCCCACAGGGTTCTGTCCTGGGACCACTCTTGTTCGGTATATACTTTTCCGAGGTACAGGCAAACATGGGAGGACTATGGCTCACCAAGTTCTGAGCGACTGCAAACTGGGCGCCATAATCAACTCTCCAGCTGACACAAACATCCTTCAAAAAGGTCTCACAGAGACAGATAACTGGTGCCAGCATCATGGTTTAAAGCTAAATGCCAAAAAATGTATAGTCATACCCTTTGGCCAAAACAATGTGCCCACAAATTACCACATAGGTGGAAACCCATTAAGTACAGAGAAAGTTATTAGGGACCTGGGGACCCAAGTTGATAGCAATCTCTCCTTTGAAAACCACATTGCCAAAGTGGTTAGAAAGACCTTCTACATAGCCCACCTCATCACGAAGGGTTTCACATCTAGATCAAGAGAGGTAATCGTGCCCCTTTATTCATCCCTCATCAGGCCCATCATAGAATACAATGCCCCTTTTGGGATGTACCTTACCTGACACCTGCAGCAATTAGAAAGACCCCAAAAGTATCTCACCAAGAGGATCAAGGGTCTCACACAGATGCCATATGCTGCTCGGTTAAAAAAACTCCAGCTCTACTCAGTTGCATACCACCTACTTCAAGGTGATATATGCCTGACATACAAAGCTATGTCAAATCCAGAATTAATGGACATGCTCCACCTCAGTAAATCTAAATCCCTTAGAGCCACACGCTCGAGGGACTTGAACCTCAGCACAGAAATAAATAGAACTTGCTGGAGGGACAGGTTCATAACCCAGAGGCTCCCTTCGCTCTGTAATAGAATTCCAGTTCATGTGAGGCAGAGCACCTCACTGAATCTCTTCAAGAAGAATCTCGATAGGTGGATGGGGGATCGTAGGTTTGTCCCAGGGATTACTCCCGTGTCACTATTAGACAGAGGCACAGTAAACTAAACCTTAAAAAGGGCACAGTATACTCAAATCAAGGGGTGGCGTAAGCCATACAGAATCGAGCTAGGCTTATAATTGCCCCAGGGCAGATAGCCTATTATGAACCTATGAACCTATAAACCTATGAACCTATGACACTACAAACTAAGCCATTTATTAAAGCTGATTATCTTCTGTTAATACTGTGGCATCACACTTGGAGAAGGTAGAATGCTGCTCACTGCTAGGCTCACATCGGCATAGGACACATAATCCCACATTTTATAGGTTCATAGGTTCATAGGTTGGTACTAGGCTATTGGCCCTAGGACCTATACAAGCCTAGCCATAACAATTCCCTGGATATTTCTTCCCACAATATTTACTTCCCTGGACCCCTGTCCAGCAGGGTGACTGACATGATCCCCGGGGTGAATTTCCTATCTCCCATCCAATCATCAAGGTTCCTTTTGAAGAGGGCCAATGAGGCGCTCTGCTTGACATGTATGGGCAGTCTATTCCAGAGTATGGGGAGTCTCTGGGTCTGGAACCTATCCCTCCAGCATGTTTTGTTCATTGCGATGACAAGGTTTAGATCCCTGGAGCATGTGGCTCTGAGGGCTTGGGATTTCTTTAAGTGGAGCCTGTCCAACAGCTCAGGGTTTGACATGGCCTTGTATGTTAAGCAGAGATCGCCTCTGAGTAGACAATATGCCACAGAGTATAGCTGGAGTTTTTTTAGACGGTCAGCATAGGGCATCTGCTTTAGGCCTGTGATTCTTTTAGTGAGGTATTTTTGCGGCCTTTCCAGCTGTTGCAGATGTCTTGTGAGGTACATACCAAACAGGGCGTTGTACTCTATAATGGGTCTAATGAGGGATGAGTACAGTGGGACAATGACCTCCTTTTTTCTGGATGAAAAGCCGTTAGTGATGAGGTGTGCCACATAGAAGGATTTCCTGACTGTTGTGGTGATGTGGTTATTGAAGGTGAGACCACTGTCCACCTGTGTCCCTAAGTCTTTCATCACACTTTTGGTGTTTAGTGTACTGCCACCTATGTGGTAATTCATGGGTACGTGGTTTCCCCAAAGGGGATAACTATACATTTCTTGGCATTAGACTTGAGCCCATGGCTCTGGCACCAAGCATCTGTTTCTGTAAGGTCCTTTTGTAGAATATCCACATCATTTGGGGATTCAATAATGCCTCCCAGTTTGCAGTCATCTGAGAACTTTGTTAGCCAGAGTCCCTTAGTGTTGACCTATAATTCAGAGAAGTAGATGCCAAACAACAGCGGTCCCAGGACTGAACCCTGAGGTACTCCACTTGTCACTTGTCTGGATCTGGATTTGGAGTAGGCTGCTTTTACAGTCTGAGTTCTGTCAGTAAGCCAGTTGGCAACCCATCGAGTGACATAGGGATTTATGCCCAGGTTAGAAAGTTTATCTATGATTCCAGAGTGGGGGATGGTGTAGAAGGCCTTGGCAAGGACCAGATAGGCTGTGTGGACAGCCTTACCCTCATCCATAGCTCTGGCGACTGAAGTCAATCAGGTTCAGGAGACAAGATCGGCCCCTCACAAACCCAAACTGGGTGGGGTCCAGTGTTTGAAGGTTGCCAATGTCTTTGTTTATAAGTTCCATGATAATGCATTCCATGCCTTGCAGATCAGGCTCATCAGACTGATGGGATGGAAGTTCCCAGGATCCAAGGTGGATCCCCCTCTTGTGGAGTTGTATAACTGTAGCTGTGTACCACTCAGTGGGCATGAAGCCTGAGGTGAGGCTATGATTAAACATGACACTTAGGTGAGGTGCCAGTTCATTTTGTAGTTCACGTAGTACACAGTCTGGGATGTCATCTGGTCCCATGGATGCTGTATTATTAGCTTTGGAGAGTGCAGTTTCTACCTGTGTGGCCGTGATTACTGGAATTTGGCAATTTTTTGGTATTGAGATGGGCCCTTTGGGGGCAAGAGGGGGGTGAAGTTGGCACTAAATCAGTCTGCCAGGTTATTGGCAATATCCTTGGGATCAGTATATTTAATGCCATTCTGTTGTAGCTCAGAACAGATCTGAGCATTGCCATTTAGATTCTTGACATAACTATAGAATGCCTTGTGGGTGTCTTTGGAATCTTTGGCAATTTTATTTTTGTAACTAGCTTTGGAGGCTTTTATGAGGGATCTCAACTTCTTACTGAGGCTGGTAAGGAAGTTTTTTGCATCCTGGGATTTTCCTCTTTTCTGCAACAGTTTCTTCCTTCTGTTGTATACTTTGTTTATGGCAGGGGACCACCAGATTGGTTTCCTTTTTTTGGAGGAGAGCATCTTGGTTCTATTTGGGATAGCATCTCTCACATATGTTAGTGTTTTGTGGTAGGAGGAGAGAGTTGTCTGTGTACATGAGGCAGTTGTAACATTGCCTCAGGATACCCAGATTCACCAGCTGGACTGGAGAGTGCACCTGAAGTTGCCCTTTGGTCATGCCTGAATAGTAGGGTGAGCTGCTTAGTCGCTTGGTTGGTGAGGGGTGAATAGAGAGCCTTGCTTTGCTGGGAAATCAGTATCAGGGTATATCAGTGCTTGCTATTAGGTCTGAGCAAGTGCTGGGCTGTAAGATGCTTTATGAGTGCTTAGGGTGAGAGTTAGACTAGTTTCAAGGGAAAAACTGAAGGGGAGACTTAGTGGAACCGGGAATAATTTAACCGTAGCTAACCGGCACTGCCTGGTGCGCAAAACTGTGTAAACACGTTTTTTTTATAGTAGGGAAATGAAAGAGATAGTAATTAGCCCAAAATGGCCAATAAAATACTAACTTCTGGGCTGGAACCTCTCCTCCAGGGACAGATAGGTTGCTCAAAGCTCCCCTCTCTCACAGGTGAACAGAGTAATTTCCTTCTATCCAAGTAAGGTATGGGCAACTCAGAAACTAGTATCACAGCCCTGAATTCAGGACTAGCCTGAAAACTGGACTATACTAGCTTAGAAAGGCAGGAAACAAGGAATTTTTTATTTTTTGTTTTTTTTTTAAAGATAAGGCAAAAACAGTAAAAGGTACACTTAAAACAGCTTTAAATGACTAGAAACAATCAGAAAAGGCTATCACATTTTAGTGTGTAGCCTACCACAGTTAAACAAATTATTTAAACAATAAAACAACTTTTTAAAAGTGCAGGCAGTCAAATAAGTACAATATGTGAAAAAAAAACAAGCTTTTAAATCACAATAAATACTGGAAAATCTGCGTTTAGGCAGTAAACAGTTAAGTACAGCAAGAAAGTACAGAAAACTGATACTTAATCACTCCAAAGTCTATCTTATAAGCTAGAAGGCTTGTATCAGTTTAAGGCTTTCTAGTGCTACCCGGTAAG
This sequence comes from Protopterus annectens, assembly GCF_019279795.1. Classification (NCBI taxonomy): domain Eukaryota; kingdom Metazoa; phylum Chordata; order Ceratodontiformes; family Protopteridae; genus Protopterus; species Protopterus annectens. Next base: position 1,807,591,599 of record NC_056744.1, read on the forward strand.
TTAGTTACAGGAAAGATGGGAAACATGCACAGATGTGGTCTTTTAAACCAGAAAGTTGAAAGAGATGGACAAATTGTCCAAATGGTCAATAAACTACAATTTCTGGGCCAAAAACCTCTACTCTCATGGTAGACAGGCTACCTAGTGCTTACCACTCCCACTGATAAGCTACAAGACTTCCCTCCAACACAGAAAGGCTAGGGGGGCTCAGAAGCTTGCCAACAGTCCTGGATACAGCAAGCCTGCACCTGGACTTGACTAGTTACAAGAAAGGCAGAAAACAAGCTTAGAATTTTTTTTTGCTACAGAAAAGCAGCTAAAACAGCAGTAAATACAATTCAAATTGTAGTACAGGCCTGCACATCCGAGTGTGTAGCAACACTACGGCAAATACAGTTCAAATGAATGCAATTAAATTAACAAATGACTAAAAAACAAGTGCAGAAGGCAGTAAATTAGGAGGTTACTAACAAGCAGTAATAAGTGCAGAGTAAGAGCGACTAAACAGATAGCACGCAGAAGATCAACTAAGACACTTACAGTAAGAGCAGTTGAATTAAAAAAAAAAAAAAAAAATATATATATATATATATATATATATATATATATTTTTTTTTTTTTTTTTTTGAGGCAGAGAACAGAGCAAGATTAAGAGACTACAGGGGTTGTCCTTCCCAAATGCTCTCTTTTTATACAGTAGGAGTGCTTGAAATCAGAATATAATCTCACTGCACTCAGTTGAGTGAGAAAATGAGGTGGGCCCGGAAGGTGTATCCAAATACAAATCTACAAGAAGGGCAGGCAATTTAAAAGCCACCAACTTCAGTTGAGTTAGTATTCAGTGAAAAACACAAATAAATAAATTAAATACAGTAATATATGCAAAAGAGCTGATAAAAGTGTACTTAAATTCACTTATACATCCATCTGATTTCAGGTAGATGTTAGACGGCCAAAGCTCTGAAAACAGAGACAACTCAAAATGTACCACTAATACAAGGGAAGTCAGAATGTCAGTGATGAAAGCTTTGACATTAAACAGAGACTCAAAT
>NC_056744.1:1807593150-1807640739 GCF_019279795.1 Protopterus annectens
AATGGTTAATGTTTTTACCACACAGACACAAGGTGCAGGGTTTGATTCTCGTCTGGAGATGTACCAATAAAGCTGCGTCAAAATGCAACTCAGTCCCAAGACTGGGGAGCACTGAGCAACCTATTTGTCCCTAGATGATTGGTTCCAGCCCAGAACTTGTAGTTTATTGGCCATTTTGGGTCAATTCCTGGCTCTTTTCAACCCCCTGCTATAAAGCCCGCTTTTGCGCGTTTTAGCGCGAATTAGCGCGGAGTTGCTCATAGAGCAGCATAGGGCAGCGCCGGTTAATCAAGTTTAAACTATTTCTGGCTCCGTAAAGTCTGCTCTTCAATTTTTCCCTTAGAACTGTTCTACTTGCAATCTATACAGCCTATACTCTATCTGAAAAGCTCAGCACTTGCTCCTAAAGCATTTATTTATACAAGTAAAGCACTCTTAAACAAACAAAAAAAAAAAGTACTTCATTCACCTAAATTCCCTTGAGTACCCATTTCCCTATAGGTCCTTTCTGACTCAGTTACACAGCAATCTTTTTCACTATTTCTAGCATGTCGAAGGGTCAGTTGCTAGCATCCTCTCCTGTTCAGCTGGTGAATCTGGGAATCTTGAGGCAATGTTACAATTGCCTCATGTACACAGACAACCCTCTCCTCCTCCCAACAAATACAAATATATGCGAGAGATGCAACTATATAGCCAAACTGGAGGCTGAGCTCCCTCAATTCAGTACTGGCAAGACCAGTCAGGAGGAGAAGGTAACCACGCACACCACAAACCCAGTCTCACATAGAACTATCACAATTGCAAACCAAACACATAAACACACAAAAACATACTCGGGGCTGATAAAAATCTACCAAAACAACAGAGGCCTCCAAAGCAGACACCCAAGCAACCGCCATCTCAAGACATAGCACATGCAACACATAGTTCACATAGTCAGTGTGCTAAACAATCACAGCCCTTAAGGCCAAACAACATGCCAGACACACTTGTAATAGGTGACTCCATAGTCAGACACACTGACATACCGCTCACCAGACTGAACAAGGAGAGGGTCACAGTAAGCTGCCTGTCGGGAGCTAGAATCCGCCACATAACACAAGCACTCAGGTCACTCCACAGCAAGTACAAATATGACTCAGTCATTGTACATGCCGGTGTGAATGACCTGAGACGTACCTCCCTGGACTACATGAAAAGAGACATAGAGGAGCTCTCTGATTATGTAGCCCAGGCGGTATGACCCTGACCCTGAGCAGCATCTTACCCTCACCAAGAATGATGCCACAGTACAAAGACAAAATGATCAGTTTTAACAATTGGCTTAATTACTGGTGTCATTCTAAGGGGATCCAATGTCTGTCTGCTTGGGATGACATGCTTGACAAGCCACGCTGCATGAGGGCGGCTTGCACCTGTCACCCTGGGCTTCGGATATTGGCCAAGGCTCTTGCCACCCCCATAGTGCCTTTTTAGGCAAGGCTCAAAGGACAAACCTACCTCCCTAGAAAACACAAGTGGAAAAAACTAAGGGTAATGCTGCTCAATGCCAGAAGTCTAAACCTCAAGATGCACGCCCTTGAAGCCCTTCTCAGTATGGAGAACATCGATGTCTGTGCAGTGACTGAAACCTGGTTCAAGGCTCCTGAGAGCACCCCAGCACTATCAGGTTTTACCTCATATCATGCTTTCCGGCCCCAAAACTTGGACCGAACCACAAAAGGAGGGGGAGTATCCATATTCATCAAAGATACCCACACCTCCAGGTTAGTGGCAACGTACGAAGCATCGGATATCATCCAGGTGCAACTAACCATAGGCAAAACTGCCTTACAGTTTGTAGCATGTTACAGACAACCCTCTCAAACTCAGGAACCCCACACAGCCTTCCTGAAGACACTAGAGAGTATGAATGTCTCTCCAAATACCATTATATTGGGAGACTTCAACTACCCAAACATAGACTGGGAACATTACTCAAGCCCCAACACCCTAGCCCAAAGGTTCCTAGAATTCATAAACTCAAATGCAATGGAACAACTGGTCACCATTCCCACAAGAGCAGACAATATACTAGACCTGATCATCACAAACATGGGGACAAAATGCTCCACACCGGAAGTATATCCCTCTCTGGTAAGATCAGACCATAAATTAATCTCACTGGAAATCCACATCCCCCCACCCCTGCACAAAGACCACAGTGAAGAACTTCTCAAAAGCCAACTTCACACTTCTTAAGACTGAAATGGTATCCTTCAAGGCCCCTGGGCTAGTGGAAACCACAACCCACACTGCTGAATCCTTTGCAAATGCCTTCTACGGGCACCTTCAAGAATGCATGGATCATGCAATCCCAAATAAAACCAAGACCCATTCCCCCAAAGGCAGGCGCCCGATCTGGTGGACCCCAGCCATAAACAGACTCTACAACAGGAGGAGGAAGCTACTACATGACAGAGCAAAATCCCTAAAAGGGAAGGCATCTCTGATCAGCACTAGCAAAAAACTACGATCACTCATAAAATCATCCAAGGCAAACTTTGAGAGAAAAATCGCAAAAGACACAAAAGACAATCACAAGGCCTTCTTTAGCTATGTCAGAAACCTGGGTGGAAACTCCCAGATATGCTCAGAGTTAGTCCAAAATGATACAAAATACACTGAACCCACTGACATTGCCAACATTCTGGCAGACAGGTTCAGTGCAAATTCTCCTCCTCCCCCCAAAGGAGAAATAACTATCCCAGCAGAGTGTAGCCTCCCTAATATCTCAAATGCCCAGGTGAGAGCCGCCCTCTCTAAAGCTAAAAACACAGCATCAATGGGACCGGACCGTGTCCCGGGCTGTGTGCTACATGAACTCCAAGAGGAACTAAACCCACACATAAGGCTGCTGTTTAATCTTAGCCTTACTACAAGATACGTACCCAAAGAGTGGCGTACGGCAACAGTGGTACCACTTCACAAAGGCGGTGCTTCTACGGACCCTGGAAATTACCGCCCCATAAGCTTGACAAGCCTGGTCTGCAAAGCTATGGAGAGGATCATTATGGAACTCATAAACAAAGACATTGGGGATCTTCAGACATTGGATCCTACTCAATTTGGCTTTGTCAAAGGTAGATCCTGCCTTTTGAACTTGATCGACTTTTTTGAAACAGTCACTAAGGCCATTGATGAGGGTAAGGCAGTTCACACAGCCTACCTTGACCTTGCAAAAGCCTTTGACACAATACCCCACTCGGGCATCATAGACAAACTCACCAGCTTAAATGTAAACCCATATGTCACAAGATGGGTTGCAAACTGGCTCAAGGACAGAACCCACAGGGTCAGAGTTGCTGGAGCTATGTCAGACTCTAAGCCAGTCTGGCGGTGTCCCACAGGCTCAGTCCTGGGACCCCTCTTGTTCGGCATTTATTTTTCAGTACAGGCAAACATAGGAGGATTGTGGCTGACAAAGTTCGCAGATGACTGCAAACTGGGCCGTAATTGATACTCCAGCGGACACAAACATCCTTCAGAGAGGCCTCATAGAAATGGATAATTGGTGCCAGAGCCATGGCCTTAAGCTGAATGCCAAAAAATGTATAGTCATACCCTTTGGGAAAAACAAGGTACCCACAAATTACCACATAGGTGGTAATCCATTAAATCTGGAAGAGGTAATCAGGGACCTTGGGACCCAGGTTGACAGTAACCTCTCATTTGACACTCACATTGCCAAAGTGGTTAGGAAGACCTTCTATATTACCCACCTTATCATGAAGGGTTTCACATCTAGATCAAGAGAGGTCATTGTGCCCCTGTACTCTTCTCTTATCAGGCCAATGATTGAGTACAATGCCCCATTTGGGATGTATCTTACCCATCACCTGCAGCAGTTGGAAAGACCCCAAAAGTTCCTCACCAAGAGGATAAAGGGTCTTAAACATATGTCATATGCTGCCCGACTGAAAAAACTCCAGCTCTATTCAGTCGCATACCGCCTACTCAGAGGTGATCTGTGCCTGACGTACAAGGCCATGTCCAATCCGGAATTAATGGACATGCTCCACCTTAGTAAATCCAAATCCAGCAGAGCCACGAGAGCAAGAGACTTAAACCTCAACACAGAAATAAATAGGACGTGCCGCAGGGACAGATTCATAACCCAGAGGCTCCCTACACTCTGGAACAGAATCCCAATCCATGTTAGGCAGAGCCCCTCACTGACTCTGTTCAAGAGAAATCTTGACGAGTGGATGGGAGATCGTAGGTTTACCCCGGGGGTCATATCTGTGTCACTACTAGACAGAGGCACAGTAAACTAAACCCTAAAAGGGCGTAGTATTCTCATCCCAAGGGGTGGTGAAAGCCACACACACTCTGGCTAGGCTTATAAATGCCCTAGGGCAGATAGCCTAGTACGAACCTATGAACTTATGAACCTATAAGACGTCTCCTAAATAGCTTGAAACGTGACCTATCAGAACCACCTGAAATACATGTCAACTGCAGCCTCAAAACAGACTTTATACCATAAGAATGGGGACTACAGCAGTTACCCCCATATCAACCGACCCCAGACATACAAACCCATTAGTCTGACTAGTCTAATAAGTAAAGCTGTGGAAGAAATTATCATAGGAATGATCTAGGAATGATCAACAAAGGCATAGGCAACCTTCAGACACTGGACCCAACTCAATCTGGCTTTGTCAAGGGAATGTCACGCCTACTAAACCTGGTGGACATCTATGAGAAGGTCACCAAAGCAATGGATAGGGGAAAAGCAGTGCATATTACCTACCCCTACATAACTTGCTGGAATGCCAGCTGCCTCACAGACCAGACAGGACCTAGGAAGAAAGAACTGGTGATACCACCTCCACTAAGAGACTGGTCACCAGCAGGTTATCTCAGGGCTCCATGCTAGGACCGCTCCTATTTATCATCTACTTCAAGGAGGTAAAGACTAATATAAGGGCCTTTGGCTAACCCAGTTTGCAGATGACTGCAAACTGGAAGCCATTGCAGACTGACCCTTGACACAAATATCTTACAAAAGGGTACAACAAAGACAAATGACTGATGCCAAAGTCACTGACTAAAACTCAATGCCAAGAAATGCATTCTAGTATCTTTAGGGAAACTCACTAATTACTCCATCAAAACACCCCTAAGAGTTGACCTAGTAGTCAGGGATCTAGGAATACATGTAGGCAGTAATCTGGCGGGGGCAGTAATCTGGCCTTTGACCAGCATGTGGTCAAGGTAGTAAGAAAAAACATTCTGTATCTCCCAGCTTGTAAGTAAGGGCATGGCATCCAGGTCCAAGTGAGTCACAGTGCCACTTTATTTGGTCCTTATCAGAACCATCATACAGTATAATTCCCCCTTTGGCATGTACCTGACCAGACTTATGCAAGTTGGGATGTCAAAGTTTCCTTACCAGGAGATTCCAGAACACACTGTCCTATAAGAATCACCTTAAGGCTGCATCTCTCTATTCTGTCTCCTACAAGTTACTTAGAGGTGATCTATGTCTGGCATACAAGGCATACTTAGATCCAGCTCTGATGGACCTTTTGCACATCCGTAACTGCACCAGAAATGCTAGATCCAAGCATATAAATTTTGCTTGCAACATGAACAGGGCATGTCGGCGAGACAGATGTGCATCTCAGAGGATCCCCATGCTCAGGAACAGGGTCCCCATCCAGGTGAAGCTGAGTCCATCCATAACCCTACTTAATCATAATCTAGACCAATGGATAGGAAATTGGAAATTCAGCCTGAGTTTAGCCCCATGTCTCTGATGGACAGAGACAGACAATAATGCCCTAACTAACACACCCACCCCATTTAACCTCCACAAATTTCCTATCAAGTTCCCTCCTAATAAACCCACATGATACACAGGAACACAACTGAATTGGGTTGTGTGGTTAGCCTTATAAAGGCCCCAATGGTCATTAACATACTATATACCTCTAAGCCAGACATTGCCCCAGGTAACTCCTGAAAAGGGACTGTCTGCAATGGGTCTACCTGGTTAGCAAACAATTATTATTATTATTATAATTATTTATTAGTAGTAAGCTAACTATAAATATTATACCCATCAACTACATAGCCTATAGTTTTAAAAAGAAAATACAGTCTGGTAACAGCTGTTAAAGAGTACAAATTGTAAAACTGTACTTTTAGTCTGTATAGTATACCTTGCACTTCTTACCTGTTGTAACCTACATCCTATTACTGGCTATACGGTAATACAGTAATCCATAAACTTTAATCCATAAACTTCCACTCGCTTATATACTATTCCATAATTAATTTCCTCTGTCTACTACTTGTATGTCTTTATACTCCTAATAATTTTTTCAGCAAACAATACTATCATGTTTTACACTCTGTATTACTGAGTTTAAATCTCCCTCATATACATATTTATATACTTTACACAAACTTTATCTACTTTTGTTCAGTTGTAAATGTTTTCTCTAGGCTGGGCCTGCAAATGGTCAGTCTTAATCACCATATTACCCAGCTAAATAAATATAAACAAAAATGCACAGTAATTTTGTTTTGTGGGGTACATTGCCTGGTGGCTTTGTCTTTTTTCTTCTTTTATGGAATGTGTTATGCCTTTTGTATTACCACCTAATTAATCTACATCCATCGTGCTCACTATTTATGCAGAATACTTTACGTTTGCCTTTATGTCTCTAATTGTTCCTGAAAAGGGGCCTTGGAAAAGTGTATTTACCCAGGTAACAAATTAATAAAAAAAGGCCCTGACATATTTTGTTACTCTTAATACATGTACTTTCATCCCTCAGTACTTGGCCTGATCTTGCATAAAAAACAAGACCTAAATAGCTAATGCTTTTCTGTAATACACATCACTTTCACAATTGCTGGGATTACTTATGGGGACTGGCTTCTCTATTTAGAAAACAGTACTAGAATCATATATGGTGCCTTTAACTGCCTCATTGTTAATCCTAAATGTGTTCCACTTTTAAATGTCCGACTAAAACTGCATTTTAGATTTAGATCTGTTGTTTTAAACATTGTTTCCTTATATTTGGCTCTTCTATATTACCCATTTTATTTTTAATACATTTTGAGCTCCTCTCCCAATCCCATCTTCTTCTATTAACTATTCTGAGTTCCTAATTGTTTCTAAGTTCGCTCCTCCAAGATGATTTTTCATGTTTTATTTGAGATGGACTAACATTTTCTGCTATTTGTGCTCATTTGAATTGATTCTATTTCTTGCTTGTTTTATTTGTCCTCATATCGTATCTGGGCCTACATTCTAAAAACCTGTCTGTAACAGAAATTTAACAATGCAATCACTTGCAAGTAAACTGCAACAATTGAACCAGACAACTTTCGAAGGAAAGTCCTCCTCTCTGTTCCTTTTCTAAAGGGCAAAGATGACACGATAACCCATGAATACAAAACAAGGGTTATAACTATAATACACTAGATAAGGTAGGCTGAAATCAGGCTGCATAAAGTACACAATAATGAAAGAATACCGATGTCTAACTACTAACATGACAGCAATGCAAGAACACCAAGATCTGTTCTCCTGACCCATTTACTGCAATAATGCAAGTTACATGATTTAAATAGCCTAAGGAGACCTTCCCCTCCCCACCCCAAATACTATAGTAGCTACAATATGCACAAAAGGCCTAGATTGTACCATCTGCAAGACAGCACTCAAAACACATAAAAGTTCAGATGACACTTTTTCAGAGAAAATAAAACAGCTACATAATTCTTCTGCATGTCAGTGCATAGTTACATATTAAAATAACATACCAAGTAATGAATACTTGAAATATGGTGAAACGACACATTAACACACTACCAAGTAATGAATGCTTGAAATATGGTGAAACGACACATTAACACACTACCAAGTAATGAATACTTGAAATACGGTGAAACGACACATTAACACACTACCAAGTAATGAATACTTGAAATACGGTGAAACGACACATTAACACACTACCAAGTAATGAATACTTGAAATACTGTGAAACGAAACATTAACACACTACCAAATAATGAATACTTGAAATACGGTGAAACAACACATTAACACACTACCAAGTAATGAATACTTGAAATACGGTGAAACAACACATTAACACACTACCAAGTAATGAATACTTGAAATACGGTGAAACAACACATTAACACACTACCAAGTAATGAATACTTGAAATACGGTGACACAACACATTAACACACTACCAAGTAATGAATACTTGAAATACAGTGAAACAACACATTAACACACTACCAAGTAATGAATACTTGAAATACGGTGAAGCAACACTTTAACACACTAAAGCTCACTCTCCTCATTTTTAAAAAAATCTTGCTCATATAAAAATTCAGTTACAAGTACCTCTGTATAGTGTCATTTTCAGCTTCACAGCCCTGATGTTCATCGTGTTTCACTGTTGCAGTCATTACTCTTGGGTTATCCTGCTGGCAGGCTACCCGCGGCCGGCCAGAATTCCAAAGTCTAGGTCCAGCATCGGTTGCTGTCGCCTCTTCTCTGATGTCAGTGCGCCAGGGGTATAAAAGATGCAGCCGGCGCCATTTTCTTCAGTCTTTCTTGCCGCGCGGTGCCTGAAGCAAAAGCAGTTCGCAAGTGCCGGTCGGCCAACTCCTGAGATTTTCACAGACGAATTTCAGATCCAAAGTCTTCATTAAAGCTAAGTACCCCGTTGGGGAAACTTTTTTCTTGCTCCAGACCGATGTCAGAAAAAGTTAACAATTGTATTTCTTGTGGGAAACAAATACCTCATAAGGATTATCATTCTTACTGTATTCCTTGCCTAGGCCCTGATCATAACGTTGCTAGCTGTCGGTTTGTGCTAGATTCAACAAACGCAATATTAAGCATTGGTTTGATTTTGCTTATCATTACTTTGGCTGAAAATTCAATTACATAATGCGGTCAGAACAGTCGACGACCGGTGTTTCTAAAAAACGCAAGGAAAAAGAGAAGGACAGGCATACGAGATCCAAAACTGACGAGGCTACCGCTAAGCCAGTCGCTGGTTCGCAGGTTCTCAGTGAGGTGCTTTCGCAGCTGCTGACACCCGCTACCTCAGAGCCACAGGCCGCTGATGACTCCCACTTGGAGCCAGCTGAGCCTCTGGATACTCAAGGTATTGGACACTCGGAAATCATTCTCTCAGATGGGTCAGGAACCGCTGAGCAGGCATCGGCTTCTGAGGGTGTTTTCAGACCTACACAGTTATATGTAAAGTCTACTTCAGGTTCAAAAGCAAAGACTACAGCAGCTTTAAAGACAAAGAAACAAGTACAGCATTCTCCAGGACAGGCTTCCATGCCTAAAAAACAGATGCTCAAAAAGGCCGAAGACCTTATTACCTTGATCAGGCATTCCCATCCCCTTCCTGACAAAAGGCCTAGGCAAGAGACAGACTATGACTCTTCAGATCAGGTTTCCATTTCCTCTGACTCCTCTTCTGTACAGGAATACTCTCTTCCTCCCTATGAGGATTCTGATGCTGAAGAATCCATTCCTTCAGCCTCTCCTCCTGAGGATTTTTCTTTTGAGGAAACCCTGCATACCATGAGAGAGCACTTCCACTGGGAGAGCCAAGATTACTCAGAATCAAAGAAAAGGCTCAGAGATTTTCTTTTACTTCCTCAGCACAGGCCTCTTGCTATTCCACCTGTGCTAGACATTGTAGATGACGTATTTTCAGAGTCCGGCCTTTCTCCAGAATCCTTACCTCCAGCTCCTGTTAAACCAGACAGATGTTACAGGGTTCCTGATTCACATAAATTTCTTTATAAAAACCCTGCTGCTCTCCCAGAAACTATTTCTCAGGGTCACAAAGGGGTTAAGGCCGCTACTGCAAAAAACCCTGTCCCTTCTGACAGGGATTCAAGGGCACTTGACAGATGGGGAAAAATGTTTACACTTCTGCTACTTTGGCTGTGAGGGCTTTAAATTGTCAATTTCATATGATTAAATATCAGCAATACTTAATGTCACTGTTAAAACAGAAAATGTTGACTAACTGATTGTACAGAAAATAAGGAAATACAGGATTTATTGCATGCAACTGAACAAGTGGGAAAGCATACATTGCAATGTGGTTTTGACTCTCTGGAGGCCTCCTGCAGGGCCGCAGTTATGGGTTCTGTCATTAGAAGGCATGCTTCGTTAAAGGAACAAAATCTGCCTGATCATGTTAAAGCAAAATTATTAGATGCTGCATTACAGCATGATACTTTATTTGGTGTTAAAGCAGAGGAGGTTTTGAAGAAAATGGAGGACAAAGTGAAATCTATGCAAACAGTAAAGGATTTCTTACAGGTGCAGCCACCAAAATTTAGCAGGAACTGGCCTACAAAGAACTGGTCCTTTCCAGTGTCGGACAGGCCACAAAGAGGCAGATACAGACATCCCAGAGGCAGATCCCAGCCCCAGGGCTCATACAGGCCTAAACAGTGGGGCGCTTCTACCTCCAAAAGTGGAGAAGACAAAGCACAGCCATACAGGAAACAGTCCCAATGACTTGCTTCTGCCAGCACCAAGCACTTATCTTCTTGCAGCCCCCTTAGGGGGAAAACTAGCACTTTTCTCTCAAAATTGGCGCATGATCACCCAGGACAAATGGGTATTGAATATAGTGTCCCAGGGCTACAGGTTCCACTTTCCCACCCTGCCAAAGGCAAAAGGTATGCCAAACATGCCACACAATCAATGGGTAGAGGCACAAAAACAAGTTTCATCCCTTATGCAAATGAGGGCCATTCAGCAAGTACCACAACAAGAGCAGGGACAAGGATTTTACTCAAGACTTTTCTTGGTTCTCAGAAAGGACAAAACCTGGAGACCAATACTGGACCTGTCTTTTCTAAACACATTCCTGGACATTCCAAAATTCAAAATGTTAACTCTGCAGCGGCTTCTGCCCATGCTGGGCAAGAAGGCTTGGCTTGTAACTTTGGACTTAAAAGAGGCATACCTGCATATACCAATCAGACAATCTTGCAGAAGATACCTCAGATTCATAGCTGGCTCAATGCACTACCAGTTCTCTGCACTGCCCTTTGGCTTATCTACTGTGCCCAGGGTCTTCACAAAATGCCTGGCACCAGTAATTGCATTTTGCAGACAAAGAGGAATTCAGATTTATCCTTACTTGGACGACTGCCTTATTCAAGCAGAGAACAAGGACACTCTACTAAAGCATCTGGCGTTCATAAAAAGATTATTAATTTGCCTAGGGTACACAGTAAACAAAAAGAAATCAAAACTAATACCCTCTCAAGAGATAATATTCCTGGGTGCAAGCTTAAATACAACTGCCCAGATGGCTTATCTCATGTCAGACAAACAAAGACAACTAACTTCTTACTTCAAAATGTTGGCAACAAAGACCCAGTTATCTGCAAGAAAAATTCTGCAGGCTTTGGGCTTCATGGCATCCTGCATTCTGCTAATTCCATATGCCAGACTGCATATGAGGAAACTTCAATTGTACCTAAAAAGTGTCTGGACTCAACATTGTCAAAGCCTGGAAGCATTAATTACCCTCATTCCTTGCCTGCAACAGACATTTCAATGGTGGCCTTAGGCCTGTCACCTCAACAAGGGACAGCCATTCATTCTACCCACAGCCAGGCAGTCAATAACAACAGATGCATCAGATTATGCCTGGAGAGCACACATGGCAGGAAAATGTATTCAGGGCACATGGCCCACAAGCCAAATGCATCTACATATCAATCAAAAAGAGATGCTAGCTGTTCAGAATGCCCTGACAGCTTTCAAGGATCTACTCCATCCAGCACAACTACTGATAAGGACGGACAATACTACAGACATGTGGTACATAAACAAGCAGGGAGGAACACATTCCTTCCCCCTCTGCAGACAAGCCATGACTTTGTGGAACACAGCATTGACTTATAAAGTACACCTGCAAGCACAATTCCTGCCAGGAAAGAACAATACTCTGGCAGATGAACTAAGCAGAAACCTTACGGATCCCCACGAGTGGAAACTGGATCCACAAGTCTTTAGCATGATAACAAAGGAATGGGGATGCCCAGACATAGATCTATTTGCCTCCCCTCACAACTGCCAACTACAGAAATTCTGCACAAGGACTTATCACAAGCAAGCATGGAAGTGGGTGCTCTGTCATTCAGCTGGAAAAGTCTAACAGTATATGCCTTTCCTCCTCTGCCTCTCCTCCCCAAGGTACTCCTAAAGGTCAGACAAGAGAAGCCAAGAATGATTCTGATTGCCCCAGACTGGCCACGCCAGCACTGGTACCCAATCCTAAAAAACTTGTCTCAAGGCCCAGCCTGGACATTGCCTCTAATTCCTCACTTACTGACCCAGCGAAACAATCAGATTCTGCACAGCCAACTCAGGACCCTAAATCTGGCAGCATGGCGGATAATGTAACCATGCAAAGCACACCTTCTCTAAAGCAGTGATGGATGTTATTTTGGAGGCCAGGAGGCCCAGTACCAGAAAATCTTATGCAGACAAATGGAAAAAATTCTGTGCTTGGAACCAGGCACAAAGAATTGACACATCTGTACCAAATATTCCTCAGATTTTACAATACCTAACTGAGATGCTGGACAAAGGCCTATCCTTTTCATCAATTAAAATTCATGCCTCAGCCATTTCAGCATATTATAATATGGAACCTCCTATTTTTTCCCATCCATTTCTAAGACAGTACCTCAGAGGGGCCAAAAACATAAGACCTCCAAGGAGAGCCCCAATACTTGCATGGGACCTCAATTATGTCTTGGAAAAACTCACACTGCCACCTTTTGAGCCAGCCAATACAGCTGATATAAAGTTTTTATCTTTGAAAACGGCTCTACTCCTAGAAATAACCTCTGCAAGACGAGTTTCAGAGTTACAGGCACTCATGGCTGTGGAACCTTTCATCATTTTCCACCCAGACAGGGTTTCTCTAAGAACGAACCCAACATTTATGCCTAAGGTAGTGTTCAGTGTGGCCCTTAACCAAACCATTCATTTGCCTACCTTTTATCCAAACCAACAGAATAAGGGTGAGAGACTTCTGCATTCCTTGGGCATACACAGACAACTCCGCTTCTACTTGGACAGAATCAAAGCTTTCAGAAAAAATGAGCAACTTCTAGTGGCATATGCTGCAGGATCTCAAGGAAAGCCTATCTCAAAACAGACTATTTCAAAATGGATAGGCCACTGCATTCATTTCTGCTACTCACAACATGGCAAATCAGTGCCCAAGAGCATTAGGCCTCATTCTACCAGGGCAGCAGCCACTTCAGCAGCCTTTCTTAGAGGAGTACCGACCAAATACATTTTAGAGGCTGCAACTTGGAGTTCAGTGCACACTTTTACAAAGCACTACCATTTACCTCTCTACTCTAAATCCAGAGCAGGCTTCACCACTGCAGTTTTGCAAGGCCTTATAGCCTCTCCTAATCCTATTTAGGTCCAGCCACCCAGCCTTAGCTTTGGGATTCAACCCAAGAATAATGACTGCAACAGTGAAACACGATGAACATAGTACAGTTGTGTACCTACCATAAATGTAGATGTTCGAGTGTATTCACTGTTGCAGTCCAAGTTACCAACCCTCCATCCCCCTTTTCTTTGCTGGGAATTACCTATTCTTCTCTATCTTATACAACCTATGTGGTGTATTTGCTTGCAGATGAAGGAAATGTTTATTTTACTGCATGCATAATTATTGGCATAATATTTTTAGCCTCTTTTGGGGGCACCTGACATCTTGGGCAAGAAAAACTTAAGAAAATGGCGTCGGCTGCATCTTTTATACTCCTGGCGCACTGACGTCAGGGGAAGAGGCGACAGCAATCGACGCTGACCTAGACTTTGGAATTGTGGCCGGCCATGGGTAGCCTGCCAGCAGGATAGCCCAAGAGTAATGACTGCAACAATGAATACACTTAAACATCTAAGTTTATGGTAGGTACACAACTGTACTTTTCTCCACTCTCTCTCACTCTATCCCCACAAGTAAAGTGTAGGAAGAGAACGCGAGAGTAACAGGACTAATCAGCAGCCATGTCATGTATACAGATTATGTGACAGACTGCTGACTTCGCAGTCCTGTGACTCCCATCAGAAAGCCAGACATTTTTGCCTTTTTAAGCAATGCCTGCCGTATGGAGGACACAACAATGAAATGGAGGACATGTCCTCCTTTTGCCGGACGTCTGGTAACCCTATCCAAGGAGATATAAGATTTGTCAGCCTGGGAGGATATGGTTGACAGATCACAGTACTTTGTCAGAGATTTTATTTATTTATTTATTCATTCATTCATTAATTTTGGTAACGGGTGTGGCGCACTGATCCAAATGGGCCTATTTCAGTCTCAGTCCAGACAAATATAACTGGCAGCAGACAAGCAAGTTAATAAAAAGTATCATGAATACAAACAAAATATTGTGTGAGGACAGCAATGAATCAATAAAAGAAATAATAAGAAAGTAACAGTATAAGGGACAATGGAGGGGTGGCTAGAGTAAGGAGAGAAGAGAGAGTGAAGGGATGGAACACAAAGTGTAATAGTTAATAAAAAGTATCATGAATACAAACAAAATATTGTGTGAGGACAGCAATGAATCAATAAAAGAAATAATAAGAAAGTAACAGTATAAGGGACAATGGAGGGGTGGCTAGAGTAAGGAGAGAAGAAGAGAGAGTGAAGGGATGGAACACAAAGTGTAACAGTTAGCAAAAGTAAGGGCACAGAGAAATTAACTATAGACAATATATACAATATATACAATATATACAATATACACAATATATACAATATACACAATATATACAATATATACAATATATACAATGTGGAAGAGATGTCACATGTTACTGTAGGGAAATGATGTGAGGAAGACAAAGGTGCCTGACTGGTGAGGGGGAGAGTGGGGGTTAGGTGATGTCGGTGGGACATTAGGTGATGTGTCAGTGGGGGTTAAGTGATGTGTCATTGTGGGGGTTTAATTGATGCATCAGTGAGGGGTCGGGTGATGTGTCAGTGGGGGGTTAGGTGATGTGTCAGTGGGGCGGTTAGGTGATATGGAGGTGTTAGGTGATGTGTCAGTGGGGGGGTAGGTGATGTGTCAGTGATAGAGTAAGTGATGTGTCATTGTGGGGGATTAAGTGACATGTCAGTGTGGGGGATTAAGTGATGTGTCATTGTGGGGGATTAAGTGATGTGCCATTGTAGTGGATTAGGTGATGTGCCAATGGGGGGGGGGTTAGGTGATATGTCAGTGTGAGTTTAGGTGATATCTCAGTGTACAGCTAGTTGATGTGTCAGGGGGGGGTTAGGTAATGAGTCAGTGGGTGTTAAGTGATGTGTCAGTGGGGGGGTGGGTGATGTGTCAGTGGGAGATTAAGTGATGTGTCATTGTGGGGGATTAAGTGATGTGTCATTGTAAGGGATTAAGTGACGTGTCATTGTGGGGGATTAAGTGATGTGTCATTGTGGTGGATTAGGTGATGTGTCAATGGGGGGGTTAGGTGATATGTCAGTGTGAGTTTAGGTGATATGCCAGTGTGGGGCTAGGTGATGTGGCGGTGGGGGTGTTAGGTGATGTGTCATTGGGGGTTAAGTGATGTGTCAGTGGGGGTTGGGTAATGTGTCAGAGGGGGTTAGGTGATGTGTCAGTGGGGGTTAGGTGATGTGTCATTGGGGGTTAAGTGATGTGTCAGTGGGGGTTGGGTAATGTGTCAGTGGGGTTAGGTGATGTGTCAGTGGGGGGTAAGGTGATATGTCAGTGGGAGATTAAGTGATGTGTCATTGTGGGGGGTGAGGTGATGTGTCAGTGGGGGTTAGGTGATGCGTCAGTGGGGTTTAGGTGATGCATCACTGGGGGGTTAGGTGATGCATCACTGGGGGGTTAGGTGATGTGTCAGTGGGGGGTTAGGTGATGTGTCAGTGGGGGATTAGGTGATGTGTCAGTGGGGGTTAAGTGATGTGTAAGTGGGGCATTAGGTGATGTCTCAGTGGGAGGTTAGGTAATGTGTCAGTGGGGGGTTAAGTGATGTGTCAGGTTATGTATCAGTGGGGGGTTAGGTGATGTGTCAATGGGGATTAGGTGATGTCTCAGTGGGAGATTAAGTGATGTGTCAGTAGGGGGGTTAGATGATGTGTCAGTGGGGGTTAGATGATGTGTCAGTGGAGGGTTAGGGGATATGCCAGTTGGGGAGTAGATGATCTGTCAGTGGGGGTAAGTGATGTGTGAGTGGGGGGATTAGGTGATGTGTCAGTGGAAAATTAAGTGATGTGTCAGTGGGGGATTAGGTGATATGTCATTGGGGGGTAGGTGATGTGTCTGTAGGGGTTAGATGATGTATCAGTGGGGGTTAGGTGTTGTGTCAGTGGGGGCTAAGGTGATGTGCCAATGGGAGGTTAGGTGATGTGTCAGTGTGGAATTAGCTGATGTGGGGGTTAGATGATGTGTCAGTGGGGGTTAGGTGATGTGTCAATGGGGATTAGGTGATGTGTCAGTGGGAGATTAAGTGATGTGTCAGTGGGGGGTTAGATTATGTGTCAGTGGGGGGTTAGGTGCTGTGTCAGTGGGGGCTAAGGTGATGTGCCAATGGGAGGTAAAGTGATGTGTCAGTGGGGAATTAGCTGATGTGGGGGTTAGATGATATGTCAGTGGGGGATTAGGTGATGTGTCAGTGGGGGTTAAGTGATGTGTCAGTGGAAGATTAACTGATGTGTCAGTGGGGGATTATGTGATGTGTCATTGGGGTGATAGGTGACGTGTCAGTGGGGGGTTAGATGATGTGTCATTGGAGGGTTAGATGATGTGTCAGTGGGGGGTTAGATGATGTGTCAGTTGAGGATTAGGCGATGTGCTCAGAGGGAAAGCTTTCACAAACTGACTTGAAATTGATTTGATTTTTAAGCTGGCACGGAATGAGGGATATGAGATGAGGTCTTTAAGATTAAAAGGGAGGGATTCCCAGAGTTGGGCGCTTAGAAGGCATGGTTACTGCAATGAAGTCTGGCTGTTGGAATCACTGAAGAATTGTAGCTCTGCACTGCCAGGCTGCTCTCTGCTGCTATAAAACCATGCCTCAGTAACTACATAAACATCTGCATTCTCCGGGATGAGGAGAGCTTGGAGGGAGTAGAGTTTCCTGGCATTGAGCAGCAACACCTTTACATTTAATAGGATTGGTTTTGCTACGTCAGGTGATTTGTCAGTCTGGTACATTAAAGAATTGTAGCCCTGCAATGGCAAGGTGATCGCAGTGGTTTAATCCACGTCTTGGTAACTGCACAAATGCAGATATTAGAGCTTAGGGGGAATGGAGCTCTCCTCACCTTGCAGAATACAGACTTTTGTGTAGCTACTGAGACATGGTTTAAAGACACAGACAGTATCCCAGCAGTGCAGGGCTACAACGCCTTCCATACATTTAGACCAGCTACTGCACAGATAGGGACTAATGGTGGAGGTGTCCTGATTTACATAAAAAAAAATTAGACTTCAGTTGTGGTCAGACAGAATGATATGCTTAAGCTTCTCCACTTCCAAATTACCATAGGCCATGCCTCATACCATATCCTTACAAACTATAGCTGCCACTCTATGATCCAGAAAACCCATTGCTCATACTTAAACTTACTGGAGATACTCACTATTCAACCCAGTACCATATTTTTGGGTGACGTTAACTACCCCACTGTAAACTGTGAATCATACATGATCCCAAATCTGCAGGCCCAGAGATGTATGAACTTTGCCAACACAAACACTCTGGACCACATAATTTATATGCCCACTAGGGGCAACAGCAACTGGATTAAGTCCTCACCAACATGGTAGAATGCTGCCTCATCATGTAATGTGTTGTTTGGTGAGGTCAGACTGTAAAGCTGCCTGTTTTGAAATAAAACTAAAATCAAGGACCCCTACTAACCCTGAAACATTTAGCAACTATTCTAAGGCAAACTTATTAAGTGATAACCTGGCAAAATTACAATCCCTTCAAGCCCTGAGAATACTGCTGCATATGTGGACTTGTTCTTGGAGACCCTGTACAATCATGTCAATAGATATACAGAGAGAGAGAGAGAGATGTGGCAACCAAGACTAAACACAAAAGAAATGACCCTGGTTGAATCACAACATCGATAGGTTGAACAACAAAAGGAAGAAAGTCATGGCAAAAGTGAGGACGTGCAACACCCAGCAGGATAAAAAACTCTCATCAATCTGAACAATCAACTCAGAGAACAAATCAAGTCTGCTAAAGCCAAATTTAAGGTAAAAATCACCTCCCTAAGGACAACCATAGGGCTTTCTTTAGCTTTGTCTGCAACCTCAAAGGCAGGACATAACAATGTGCAGAACTAACTGTAAACAGAGCCAGCCACACTGAGACAAAAAATACAGCAACTGTATTGGCAAACAAATTCAGCTACAGATTTACCCCTTTCCCTGTCCCAGCCACTCCTCTGGAAATACCACTGAGCACAAACTGCCCTCAACTATCACTACACAGCAGGTCCTTGACATGCTCTCCAAGGCCAGCAATGCCACATCAGTGGGCCCTGATAATATCCCATGATGCCTCCTAAATAGCATGAAGCATGACCTGTCAGGACTACAAGGATCACTCTGTAAGCATTCCCTCCAGGCAGGCTTTGTGCCATGCAAACAGAGAACTACAATGGTCAACCTTCTGCATAATGATGAGCCATCTACAGTCCTTGTAAACTGCAGACCCATAAGCCTGACCAGTCTCATATGCAAAGCCATAGAAAGAATTATCATGGAAATGACTGACAATGACAGAAAATCTTCAGACACCGGATCCAATTTACTTTGGTTTCATCAGGGAAAGAAATCATGCCTGCTCAACCTGGTGGATTACTTCAAGAAGATCACAGAGGCAATGGATTAAGGCAAAATGGTGCATACTGCCCACCTTGATCTGGCCAAGGAATTTGATATAATATCCCACTCTAGCTTTTTAGAGAAATTCATGGAATTAGGTATAAATCCCAATGTCACCTGATGGATATCCAGGTGGCTGTCAGATAGGACCAAGAAGTTAGGATAGGGGAGTCCATCTCAGCTGGGTGCAGTCTACATGGAGTCTGCATATCCTCCCTGTATTTTTGTGAGTTTCCTTTGGGTGCTTTGGTCTTCTCCCATATTCCAAAGGCATGCAGTAGGTGGACGGGACACTGTAAATTGGCCATAGCTGTGAATGTGCATGCAAGTGTGTGGTGTGGATGAACTAACACAACATGGCTAGACACCTGGTGGTGTAAACGTTGGCTCTGGATGATTGTCACTGTTGAAGTGACACTCCAACCCCATGTGGAAACATGGGAAAAAAGGAATTGTGGAAGGATGGATAAATGGCTGGATGGATGGATGGATGGATGGATGGATGGATGGATGGATGGCTCCTTTGGAAAGTCGATTAATCCTGGACAGTACCTCACTGATAATACCCCCCAAGAGTAGGTCCAGTAGTCAGTGATTTGGGTATGTCTGCAGACAGTAATCTGCCCTTTGACCATTAAGTTTCTACCATAGTAAGGAAATCATTCTATGTTGCTCAACTTATACACAAGGGCATGGCATCTAGGACAAATAAATCATCATTGCACTGTATTTGCCCCTTACCAAACCAATTATTGTGTACAATATGCACCTGACAAAGCAAACACAACAAATGAAATGTTCACAGAAGTTCCTCATAAAACAATACAGGGCATAAACAACATGTCCTTTGCAGATTGCCTCAAAGTCCTATCCCTGTACTCAGGCTCTCACAGACTGTTGAGGGGCGATCTATGCTTGGCATACAAGGCATCCTTGGATCCCACTCTGATAGACCTTCTGCATATCCAGTAAACAAACAGTATCAGAAATAACTGATCTATGGACCTACATTTTGTTTGTGACATAAATAGGACATTTTAGAGAAACCTGTTTGCGTTTCAGCAAATACCCTTTCTCTGGAACAGGCTTCCCATCCATGTGAAGCAGAGTTTTTTTCCCTAACACAATTAAAATGTAATGCAAACCAGTGGACAGGGAATCAGAAATTCACCCCTGGTCCAACACTTGTGTCTGTAATGGACAGAGGCAGCCTGTAAATGCTTGACCATCCAAGCCCTGGCCTAGTATACTCTTTAGAATAATCTTGAGGTTGTTAAGCTTGTCAGATATGACTGGGATGCATGGCTAGGCTTAAAAAGGACCCTGTTGTTGTTAGCCTAATATATACCTATGAATCTATGGACCCATGAAGACTGCAGACATATGCTATGAAGAACAAACAATAAGTAAGTAATATAATCTATGAGCATCACCACCCTGAGACCTAAGGCAATATAGTGGGTTTGCTGACTGTAGTTTAAGACCAACTGTTGGGCACAGAAATTTTCCCTCTGTTACACACAGAGGGAAGAAGGTTGTTTCAGTTATAGGGAGAATGTCAACAGCAACTAAACTCTTACAGTAGTGAATGTAAGGTTCTGGTCAGGCCATGGCAGTGATACTATTCTAACAAACTGGACCTTGGCCATGTGATTGACTCATTGTGCCTGTATTTATCTATGTTCTCTGACTCCATAATTTGCCTACTTCTGCTGGCCTACCTGATATCAGACTTTCTGAAATGTCAGTCACATGTCTTTTATGCTGGTATTGCCTCCTTCTCCTGGCCTACCTGATATCAGACTTTCTGAAAAGTCAGTCATATGTCTTTCATGTTGGTATTGCCTCCTTCTCCTGGCCTAACTGATATCAGACTTTCTGAAACGTCAGTCATATGTCTTTCATGTTGGTGTTCAGCATTGCTGGTTCAATAAATAGAGACAGGAATGTGACTTGCTTTATACAATGAAGATATTTATGACACATAAATACATATTTCAATGGTATGAACTTTTCCACCTCCTGGTGTCTTGTATTCTACAACCCCCATTCTACATTACTTGTGGGCTGACCTTAACCCAGCCAGTGACCCTAACCCCAGCCCAACACATTACCTTATCAAAAACCCTTTCCCCAATAGTATCACTATTCAGAGAAAACTAGGTCAGTGTGTGATGTTTGGGGTTGGGCTTCTTTTTAGTTTTTTGATCACAAAAGAAAAGCCTTTGTTTTCCTTTGAGATCAATTTTGTTTCATTGTTTTTTTTTCTAATTTACTTAAGGCTTTAACATGTAGAAATTCATGTTTTGAACATCAATGCTTCTGCACATCAAGAAAGGATAACACACTCATATGTGTGTGTGTGTATATATATATATATATATATATATATATATATATATATATATATATATTCCATACATTTGGTCGAATTACTGGTGCTGCGGTAGCGTTGTCGCCTCACAGCAAGACATTGTCCTGTTCGGTTCTCAGCTAAAGCATCTTCTGTGTGGAGACATGCATGAATGGGCGTACCTTTGTTGAAGGTTGTGCTTCAGGGCCGGCAACTCGGCAGGTAAAAATCTCCTGCCAATTTTTAGCGGACCGGAGTTCTGCTGCGGCGACCCCTAACCGGGAAAAGCCGAAAGACACAACAACAACACTTAGTCAAAAATGATTCCAGGCTTTTCACTTCACTGAAAGCTCACTTGACTAAAAGCTCACATGGTCGAAGTTCATTTGGTCGAAAATGGAATATAGCCCCTGCCCCACTGCAGTGCAACCCTGGAGTGAGAATATTAAATAAGGGGGGGTGTGAGGGGCATAGCCCCCCACATTATGCCAATAGTTTTTACTAAAGATATATATATATATATTAATGCATTTCTAATGGATATACCTTCTTATAATAGTGCCCCCCCCACCCCCCCCTATTTAATATTTTCACTCCAGGGTTGCACTGCAGTAGGGGCTATATTCCATTTTCGACCAAATGAACTTTGACCAAGTGAGCTTTCAATCAAGTGAGCTTTCAGTGAAGTGCAATGCCTGGTATTATTTTCGACTAAGTGTAATTCGACCAAATGTATGGAATCCATATATATATATATATATATATATATATATATATATATATATATATATATTTATATATAAAGTAAATACTGACATGACTCATAAATGGTCCACAATGCCTCCTACGTGGCCTATCTTTAACTATTTAACAGTCTGTGCTCCAGTACATCTCAGTACAGCCACCACTAACAATTATGTTCAGTTGCTCGCTTCAAATATCTTCCTGCTTTGGAATAGCAAAATCTCTTTCTACAAGCTTATGATAAACAACTACAACCACACTACTGCACAGCAAAACAATGACAGCTTTTCTTTCTTTCTTTGGCCAACACACATACCTCTTCAAGTTTGTTTTCACTCTGTTTCAGAGATGTATTCCACACAGTATGAAAATCACCTTTTTGGGGGTTCTATGGTTCATAGGATCGTAGGTTCATAGGAGGTTACCAGGCTATTGGCACTAGGGCCTTTATAAGCCTAGCCATGTTATACCCTTGTTCCCTTATTGACCAAACTGTATGGTCTATATTTGCAGTGCAAGTTTATGATCAGCACCAACTGCCCTTATCTAGGAGGAACATAGGTGACACCACTGGGGTAAATAAAGGTCTCCCATACAGTTGTCTAAGTTACTCTTAAATAGGGGAATTGAGGAGCTCTGTTTTACGTTAACTGGGAGTTTGTTCCAGAGGAGTGGTAATTTATGGGAAACATATCTGTATCTTCAGCATGTCCTGTTAATGTCACAGGCTAGGTTAAGATCCCTAGAGTGACTGACTCCTGTCCCATTTAACTTGTGGATGTGCAGCATTTCCATCACACCAGGGTCTGAGACTGCTCTGTAGGCCATGCACAAGTCGCCTCTCAGCAGCCTTTAAGATACGGAGTACAGTGACAGCACCTTCAGACTGTTCATGTAGGTCACCTGTTGAAGGCCCTGGATTTTCTTGGTGAGCTTTGCAATTGGCTTTAGAGGACTTTACAAGATACCTAATTTGCTTGTTCAAGCTGTGGGGAGTGTCCTTCCTATGCTGAGTCAGTTCCCTCTTGTTCTTAAACATTAGTTTCTTCCTGTTGTTGTTTGACCTATTTATGCTTGATGTCCACCAGGGTGGACTGTTTTTTTTTTTTGTGACGACCTTGTTTTGATCTATTCAGGTACAGCCAAGTGTTTACATTTGTATAGGTGTTTATACTGGGCATTTGTGTACACCTCGGTATAAGAGTCATTGCTGACAGTGATAGCAGGGCTTTAAAACTATTTATGCAACCACTTAGGAGGCTATAGTTTGTTTGGAGAAAATTTTCATCCATTTGCTCTAGGGGTGGGGGTCAGACATGATCATTACTTTGAACAAGACTGATTTATGATTGCACCTTAACAGAGAGGACAACACATAGGGGGTAGTGCAAAGACACCCCCCGTGTTGGTGAGTACTAAGTCTAGAACATTCGAGCCCCTTGTGGGAGTGCAGACTATCTGTTCCACAGACATCGGCATTTTCTAATGTAAGGAGTACTTCCAGTAATTGCAGTTTCTGAGTTAGACCCCTAGCATTAAGCAACCATAACTCTGAGTTTGTTTATAGTGGACTTTTTTACTTTGAGAATTTTATTATGATACTGCCTAAAAAAAGGCACTATGGGGGAGGTTCTTATGAAGTTCCTATCAGAGTAATGAAAGTGCTAAACCTTGTGTTTTGACTCAATAAACGTGTGTTTTCAAGTGGTTCCCTTTTTATGGATTGATTTCCTAGATTGTCTTTTGGAATTGTATAAGTAAGTACCTTTGCCAGTAACCAAAAGCCAAGAGGTGACAGGTAAAGACCACCTCTGGCAAAGCAGCATGGTTTGTCAACCATATCTTACCAGGCTGACAGATACTGGATCCCTCTGGACTGACACCAGAAGCTAAGCTAATTGTTGAAGTCAATCATTTTTGTTCATATTGATGCATCATCCTGGGTGAAGGTAGAATGCTGCTTTGGGCTAGGGACATACCTGTCTGGGACACATAATCTGAGAACTCAGTCATGTCTCTCTTTGTATAGTCCAGTGAGGTACACCACAAGTCATTCAGTCCAACATGGGCTATGACAGAATCATAATGGTACGTGTTGTTGAGAGGCTTGAGTGCATGCATGATCTGATGGATCCTGGCACCTGACAAGCAGCTGACCGTGACCTTCTCCTTGTCCATCCTGGTGAGGGGGACATCTGTGCGTCTCACTATGGCTTCACCTATGACCAAGACATTTGGTTTTGAGGTGTTTTGCCTTATGGGCTTATTGGCTGAGACATGTGTAGTAGAGTCTGTTGGGTCAGCAGTGTGTGCAGTAGGTTTGTGCTTGGGAGGTCTCTGGTCTTTAGGTAGACTTCTAGTGAGTACCTCTGTGTATGTGGGTTTATGTGTTGTGAGCTTGTTATGTGCAAGAGTTGAAGTGTGTGTGCTTACAACCTGTTTGATATCTGGTCTGTTGTTATATGAAATAATTGATTCCAAATTCATTGTATAGATACATCTCTCACATGTTATGTTTGTTTCTTTTTGGGGTAATTAGCTGTCATGTCAGTCAGGCTGGCTGGAGAAATTCTGGGAAACTGTCCATTCATTATGGCAAGTATATACTGTAGTAACTAGTGGGCAGTGGCTAGTTGGACGAGGTTTTGCTGGAAGACTAGCAAAAAGCAACTATTCTATACAGGAGTAGGGGTAGAAAACTGCATCAATGCTTCACAGTGCACAACTGAGTTGCTTGCAGGGCAGCAGTGTGCAACTGTGTTGTGCACAATGAAGCAGGGGAGCTTAGAAGGGCTCCCTAGCAGATATCTAGGGAAAATTGTCTTTCTAGGTGTTTGCTTCTATGCACAGCTATGCACAGCAATGTTAAACCCCATTGTGCAATGCTCAGCTATGAGCAAACACAAAGCTTAAATACAATTTATTTATTTATCGATTTACATTTGGTAACCGAGTAATGTCTGACTGGGCTAACACAAAAACAAAAGCCCATTTTCAGTGGAAACCAAGGGAGAAAAGCTCACAAAAATAACAAGTTTACAATATTTATACACAGGTATTGCAAGTTTCAGTACTACAAACATTTCTGTGAAAGTTTACATAAAAATATAGTAAGGTATAAAATCAAGTTTATACAAGGTTCAAAAGAGTCGCACTTCAAGCCATAAAAACAGTCAAATGTAATATCAACAAAACAAAAATTGAAGCAGAGAATATTGAGTTACATAAGTGGGGAAAATACAGTAAATGGGAAGTTTATATGCTTAGCCAGGGGTAGTACAGGAGCATAGCCAGTGACTGGAGAAATAATTTATAAGGAGCCGTTTGAAACTATAGGTATTAGTTATAGATAGTAAATGCTGGAGAAGGGAATTCTAAGTTTTGGCTATGGAGTAGCTGTATAAAGAATCACCATGAGTGTTGTTGGTTTTGACAACTTTGAGCAAGTTTTTCTCAGCAGACCTGAGTGAGGTAAGGTTGGAATAGGGTTGTATGAGGTTAAATAGGGCTGGGCAATAGTTGGGGTTATGAATAATGGAGTGAGCTACTATTATCTGGTTCAGGGCTAGTATGTTGTTGTTGTTGTTGTGTCTTTCGACTTATCCCAGTTAGGGATCGCCACAGCGAAACTCCGGTCCGCTAATGATTGGCAGTGGATTTTTATGTACCGAGTTGCCAGCTCTGATGCACAACCTTCAACGAAGGCACGCCCATTCACACATGCCTCCACACAGAAGACACTCTAGCTGAGAATCGAACGGGACAACGTCTTGCTCAGGGTTAGTATGTATGGGAGATCAATTCAGTTTAGGTTTTGAAGGGCTATACAATGGTGAGCTCTATGGGGAAGGTTAGTGGCAAATTTGGCAATTTTATTATAGCAAGCTTCTATGCTATTCAGATCAGATTTTCAAAGGTTTGTGAAGACTTGTGAACAATAGAGAAGGGTGGATAGTAGGTGAGTTCTGGCAGTAGCTATTCTAGCATGGTAAGAAAAATATGGTTTAGCCCTGTATAAAGCACCTAATTTTGTGTGGACCTTTTTGATTGTTGAATCAATGTGTCTGTCAAATTTAAAGTTACAGTCTAGGGTAACACCAAGGAGTTTAGTATATTCGACAGGTTCAATTTTAGTACCATTAGAGACAAAGATAGAGAGAGAGATGCTTTTATTGTTTTTTATTGGAGGAATTAGAAAATATCATACATTTAGTCTTGTTTGGATTTAGAATCAGTTGGTGTTCAGAGAGGTATTTTTCAATGTTATTAAGGGCAGTCTGGGACTTTGCTTGGAATTCATTTATTGAGGGCGTGGAGCAAATAAGGGAAGCATTGTCTACATATTGACTGATAGAGGAAAGTGATGCTGCATTATAGAGATCATTGGTAAAGATAATAGAGAAGTAGGCCTAAGATGGAGCCTTGAGGGATGCCTACAGAAATGGGCAAAAGAGGAAGATAGTTTGTTTTCCCATAAGATGGCTTGTTTACGGCTGGAGAGGTAGCTATGGAACCATTGAAGTGTATTAGAGCTGAAATTGAGAGAGGCAAGTTTGTTTAGGAGTATTTGATGGGATACAGTGTAAAAGGCTTTTGACATATCAAGGAAGGTGGCAAAGACAAAGTGGTTATTGTTTTTGAGCTGGTTAACAGTATTGGTGAAACTTAATAGGGCAGTGTTAGTGCTGTGTTTGGGGCAGAAGCCATGCTGAGCAGAAGGCAGCAGGTTATGTGTTAGAAACTGGTCTAGAGTCTGTTTGTGTAGGCATTATTCATTATTCTAGGATTTTGGCAAGTGGAGAAAGTATAGCTATAGGCCTAAAGTTAGAAAGATCAGTAGAGGGGCGTCCTTTGTGAAGGGGTATGACATGAGATATTTTCCAAAGCAGAAGGACATACTGTTTGGAGATAGACCAGTTAATAAAAATAGATATAGGATAGGAGATAGATTTAGTAGCAAGCTTACGAAATTCACCAGGTAACTGATCTGCAGCAGGAGTACATGGTTTTATTTTGTTTAGGAGGTTTTGAATGCAATTAGGAGGGATTGGAGTAAGAGGGAAAGGATGAGTACTGGGGTCAGAGGTGGGTGGTGGTGGTAAGTAAAGTGTGGAATTGACTTTGTTATTTAGCAATGAGGTGATGGAGGTAATAAAGTGGGTATTGAATTGTGTAGCTTGCAGTCAGTGGTGCTGTTAGTTGTTCGGAGTGGAATGGTTGGTTTTCTTGGGTTTAGGAGGAGGTTGACTGATTGCCAGAATTTTTGAGAGTTGTTTTGGAATTTTTGTTGACAAGATTGGAAATAAGTGTTTTTGTCCTGTCTAATTTGGCTTTTGGCTAGATTTCTAAGCTGTCGGCAGATTGCATGATTGTTACTATTTTTGTTTTTGCAATAGTGTGTCCAGGCTTTGTTACATGTTTTAAAAGGAGGGCAGTGTCTTTAGTTAAGCAGGGAAGTTGTTTGGCCCTAGCACATATTTTCCAGAAAGGAGCAAGATTTTTTAAAATTTGCAGGAATGCATTACTAAAGCACTGGACTGCAAGATCCAAATTGAGGGATTTTAGGGGTGACCAATCATATTCTCATAATAGGTTGTTGAATAGGGATGGGGAGAACTATTTTTTATTGCGTACATATCAATATGTAATATTATTTATATTCTGCGTACATTTTCTGATAAGGTAAGTGGGGTGGTGGTCACTGAGAGAATCAGGGAGGCAATCTGTGCCATAGCTGTAATTGGATTTATTTGTTAGGATCCAGTCTAGTATAGAATGCTTGTTTGAGACCTTATCTATGCATGTGGGTTGAGAAATAT
This sequence comes from Protopterus annectens, assembly GCF_019279795.1. Classification (NCBI taxonomy): domain Eukaryota; kingdom Metazoa; phylum Chordata; order Ceratodontiformes; family Protopteridae; genus Protopterus; species Protopterus annectens. The sequence continues at coordinate 1,807,621,060 of NC_056744.1, forward strand.
TTTGGGTAAAGCATAAAGGTTGATAAAGTTGGTTGGGGAGTTAAAAGAGCAGGAAAATCAGTCTAGATTAAAGTATTATAGTCTCTTGAGAAAAGTTGAAGGATGCCCATTCTAGAATAGTTTCTATGTGAGAGATGTTATTAGAGGGTGGGAGATAGATGGCTATTAAGATGATAGATTTTTGGCCATTGATTTGTAAGAGTGTTGTTAAATTTTCAGCTGAGGGAAGCTGAGATGGTGTAATGGAGAGCTAAACTAAGTTGAAGTACATTATGGCAATACCACCCCCACATTTGGTTAATCTATCCTTTTTGATAAGACAATAGCCAGGGGAAAGTACTTTCTCAGTTTTTATGTTAGTTTTATCCTGATTTCTGTAATTATAGCTACATCAGGGGAGTAGAGTGTAAAGGTGGCATGGAATTATTGAATTTTATTGAGGAGACTTCTAAGGTTAAAGTTTATTACAAGCAGGTCTGGGTTAGATGGTTTAAGTGGTGTGAAGGGGTAGTTATTGTTTGTAGTGTTTTGAGGGAGAGTTTGGTCAATAGTAGTAGAATGGGTGGGGCCTGGGTTTGGATGCATGTCTGACTGGAGTTTGATAAGGGTAAGCTAGTGTAATGTAAGATATTTTTTGTTTCTAGACAAGTTTGAGTTGTTCATGTAAGGAAAGAGAGAGGCTATTGGTATTATAGAGCTTAGGTGGGAAGTATATAGAATTAAGATTGTTGAGTAATTTAGAAGAGATGTGTACAGTGTCACTAGTGTTGTAGAGAGTCAGGAATGTAGGAAGTGTTGGTCAGTGATAAAGCATGAGATGTTGGGCGTGAAAGGAGGTTAAGTAACATGATAGAGTTAGTATGGATAGTAGGGTTGAGATGGTGATGAGTGGTTTGAGTAAGGCCATGGTAGGGGAAAGAAAAAGAAAAGCCTTAGAGTAAGAGTACTAAGAGGATGTGTTTGTAGTAGGAAAGGGGTTAGTCTATAAAGTGTGAAATTAGCACTAAAGAAAAAAGAAAAAAGTAAAAGAGTTGGTAAGAGTGAAAGAAGATAAATAGTTTGTAAGCAGCAGTGTGTGGTGAGGATGTGGATATATTAGTAAAAAATGAGGTGGGTCAAAGAATGGGTTGGTCTTTGTGTTGTGATTTGCTGGTCAGATTGGTGAGGTCATGCGGGGAATGGTTTGGATAGGTATAAATGTAATGAAAGTGGGGGTGGGTGAGAATGGGGTAGGGTAGGGGAGCAAATGGAGTGGGGCTACACAAGACCACTAGCAGTAGAGAGGATGAAAAAAAATCAGTAAAAACATTTTATATGGAGGAGGAAAAGAAGGAGCTGAGAAAGGTATGCAACGTCAAAGGTGTACTGCCCACACAGAGCTATAGCTGATGAGTGGAGAAAGTACAAGTCATTATATAGAACAGGGTAATGCCAGAGTGCTGTAGAGAAGAGAATCAAGAGAAAAATACAAGGAAGAGAAACAAAACAGTAGTTAAATGATTTTAAAACAAAGGAATGGATGGAAAACCCAAGACTGGGCCTTATTCCAGCAATTCCCAACTCAGATGGGTCCTAGGCTGCACACTTCTGCCACAAGGGTGCCACGGGCCTTCTTAATGTAAGATGGCTGGTTGTAGTGCTCAAGTGATATCAAACAGTTGAGATTCAGCAAGTCTGAATTTAGCCTATGCTATAAAATGCAGAGGTACTAGAAATTCATAGTGCAGAAAATCATAGTCAGAACATCAAAAACAGTTTAAATAAGGCAGCAGTTTAGTAGAATACTGTTCTTGAAATGCAATGTAGGCTTTAAAAATACTTATTTTTAGCAGATTTCAATGAATGCCTTGGATTTAGTTCAAATTCACTCCAGATCTCTGGCTAAAGTGGCCAATCTCTGAGCAGCTCCTGTAAACTGAGTGCAAATCTGTGCAAACACAAGGCTTAAATACAAGTGAAGTTAAATTATTTTAAACAAAGTAACCAAGGGAAAGCCCAAGACTGAACCATATTCCAGCAACCCCCAACTCAGATGGGTCCTTGGCTGTACACTTCTGTCAAAAGGGTGCAGGGAGCCTTCTTAATGCAAGACAGCTGAATTTAGTGCTGAAATGATATCAAACAGTCTAGATTCAGCAAGCCTGCATCTAGCCTATGCTATAAAATGCAGAAGTACTAGAAATTCAAAGTGCAGAAATTGCATTCACAACAGCAAAAACAGTTTGAATAAAGCAGCAATTCAGTAGAATACTCCCACAAGAGTGTAGACCACAACCCTTCTTAATGTGAAATAAATGGTCTGGAACCCAAGTGCTTAAACCATATCAAGGGCACTTGCAATAACAGGCAAAATAAGCCTTTACCAGCAATTCACAGCTTAGAAGGGTGTAGGCTACACTCTCCTGCCAGAAGAATCTTGACCACAAACCTTCCTAATGTAAAATAACTGGTCTGGAGCCCAAGTGGTTAAACCAGAACTAGGACACTTTTAGAATAACAGATGCAATAAGCCTTCAACCAGCAATTCCCAGCTTAGAAGGGTGCAGGCTGTTGTCTCCTGCCAAAAGAGTTTAGACCACAAACCTTCTTAATGTGAAATAACTGGTTTGAAACCCTAGTGCTTAAAACAGGACAAAGACATTTAGAACAACAGACATAATAAGCCTTCAACCAACAATTCCTAGTTCAGATGGGCAAAGGCTACCCTCTCATCCCACAAGAGTATAGACCACAAACTTTCTTAATGTAAAATAACTGGACTGAAGCCCAAGTGCTTAAACCAAAAATGAAGAGGTTTAGAATAACAGTTACAATTTAATCAGGCTACTAACAAGCAGTAATAAATACAGCAGAATAAATGCAACTGAACACTTTTAAGAACAAGCATCAAAAGCAAAATAAAGTACCAAAGTAGGAAGAAATGCAAATACAGTAAAAGCAGTGGAATAAATTGAATTTTTTAAAGTTAAATGGGAAAGGAGGAAACACAAGATAATTCAAGGTTAAGAAACTAAGGGGGTGGGCCTTCCCAACTGATCTCTCCATACTCAGTAGGATGAGCTGATGAGATGGGACTGGGAGGCATGTCCCAAATCTGATTTATAGTAGGGGAGATCAACTTAAAAGCCTTGAAGTTTAACAGTACAACAACAGCTGAACTGGTGGGTGGGAAATAAAATGGAGACAGAGATCAGCAATATTCAGGCAGAGTACAACAAACAAACCAAATAAGCACTATGTTAATTTCCAGTCTGACATATTTTATTTTAAATTGTCAATTCAGGCATTGGAGAAATTTTGATTGTAGGACCACAATCCAAGAAATTATTGATGTTTTGGTAATCATACTGTTTCTTATCCCAGCAGACTGAGCAAAATGAATCTATTTTTTTAATTAACAAAATGTTCCATGTCTCAGCAATGCAAAAAAAATGAGAGCTCATTTTTTAATCAGTTGCAGCAATATGTCACTTCAGTTTAATAGTACATGACACACGGGTTTGTAAGGAGACAAATGTGATGCATACACTTCCCAGCATCCTTATCACTAAGCTACTTGCCCATTGTCCGTGCAACAATAAACCACATGCACACTAAACCAACAAACAGGTCACCACACAATTCACATAACATAACCTCAGTGAACTACCAAAATGGTATTTTTTTTAATTTGCAAGAAGCAATACTGAACAATGATAAATATAAAATTGAAAAAAGTTGGCATGTTTGCACTTGTATTGATGGACAGGAATTTGCATCCTCTGAAACCCTCCCCCTATATAAACCACCTGCATTTTCTATGCAGAAATGCAATCACCTGCCAGGTATCAAATACACAGACCACAAATGGTGTGCCTACCACCAGAGCATTCTTTCTAATAGAACATAAACAACAACAGACATACCAAAATGCATTTCACACTAGACACAGTAATATCTGCATATCAAAATCAGTAATCCCTAATATCAGCATTCACTTGAATCAGTAATCCCAAACATCAGCATTCATTTGTATCAGTAATCCCAAACATCAGCATTTACTTGAATCAGTAATCCTTAACATCAGCATTCACTTGAATCAGTAATCCCAAATATCAGCATTCACTTGAATCAGTAATCCCAAACATCAGCTTTCACTTGAATCAGTAATCCCAAACATCAGCATTCACTTGAATCAGTAATCCCAAACATCACCATTCACTTAAATCAGTAATCCCAAACATCATCATTCACTTGCTGCCAGTGTAACTAACCTAAGGTACATTTCTGACATATTTTAAAAACGTACCTTCCTGGTTCTTGAACAGAGTTAGACTGACTGTTTAAAGAGCATGTGTCTACCTACCCTGCTTTTATCTGTGTCACTGTACTATTTAGTTGCTTTTCAGTATCTTCTTCCCCTTTCTATCTCTCATACCACCTGTCATACTTTTCTGTCCCCTCCCCACATTTGTTCAGCCTTCTGTTTCCCCCAACAATCTTGCTGGCTGATGATACCTTGGCCTGCTCTCATTTTCATGAATGCAAACACAAGTAAATATAGTAATGCTATACATAAATAAACATAATTATAACCCTAATGCTAAAAATTCTTACAATTAACCCTTATCCTAAAACTCTATCCTAACTATGATATTCAATGCCTAACTGTAACGGTCCATCCCTAGCCCTAAACCTTTACTTCCAAAATGATTTGCTGTATTATTTACAATGCCTACCTTCCATTTTATCTCAGAAGTGGAATATTGTTCACATGGCATAACTCGTGGTTACAACACTTCTGCTAATTTTAGCCTACTCAACCTTTAATTTTTTTGTATTAATTTTAAAGCTGTGAATATATATTTAGGTTTTCTATCAAAAGGGCAATAGGATTGTGTCTGAATTGGAAACAATGAATGCCCTAGTTCAACATTTTAAAATACTGAAAAAAAATGTTGAAGTCTCAACAGCAAATGCACACTAGCATTCACTGCTGTGGATTCAACATTTTGAATGCAGATTGAAGGAGCTGAGAAAGGTATGTAAAGTCAAAGGTGTACTGCCCATACAGAGCTATAGCTGATGAGTGGAGAAAGTACAAGTCATTATATATAGTGACATTGCTTACACAGCTGTAATATTGCTAGAATGACATTACTTACACTACTGTAGTACTGTTATAGTGATGTTACTTTACATAGCCAAAGCACTGTTATGATGACACAACTTACACAGCTGTAGTATTGTTATAGTGACATTACCTATGCAGCTGTAGTACTGTTATGGTGAGAATACATACACAGCTGAAGTATGGTTATGGCGACATTGCTTACAGTGCTGTAGTACTGTTATGGTGACATCACTTACACATCTGTAGTACTGTTGTGGTGATATCACTTACACAGCAGCAGTACTGTTGTGGTGAGATTACTTAAACAGCTGTAGTACTGTTATAGTAACATGACTTAAACAGCTGCAGTACTGTTATGGTGACATTACTTACATATACATAGCACCATTATGCTAACATTACATACACAGCTGAAGCACTTTTATGGTGACATTACTTACACAGCTGTTGCACTGTTATGGTGACATGACTTACACAGCTGCAGTACTGGTATAGTGACATTATTTACCCAGGTGCAGTACTATTATGGTGGTGACATTAATTGCACAGCTGTAGCACTGTTGTGGTGACATTATGTACACAGCCATAGTACTGTTATGGTGACATTACTTACACAGCTGTACTACTGTTACGGTGGCATTAATTAAATAGGTGTAGTACTGTTATGGTGACATTATATACACAGATGAAGTACTTTATTGGTGACATTACTTACATTACTGTATTACTGTTAAGTTGACATTACTTACACAGTTGTAGGAATGTTAGGTAACATTACTTACAAAGCTGTAGTACTGTTATGTTGACAATACTTACACAGCTGTAATACTGTTGTGTTGGCATTACTTACACAGCTGTAGTACTGTTATAGTGACATTACTTACACAGCTGCAGTACTGTTATGGTGTCATTACTTACATAGCTATAGCACTATTATGGTGAAATTACTTACACAGCTGTAGTACTGTTATAGAGACATTACTTACACAGCTGTAGTACTGTTATGGTGACATTACATACACAGCTTAAGTACTGTTATGGTGACAGTACTGTTATGGTGACATTACTTACTCTGCTGTAGTACTGTTAAGGTGACATTACTTACACAGGTGAAATATTGTTATGGTGACATTACTTACACTGCTGTAGTACTGTTAAGGTGACATTACTTACACAGCTGTAGTACTGTTGTAGTGACATTACTTAAACAGGGGCTGTACTGTTATAATGACATCACTTACACAGCTGCAGTACTGTTATGGTGACATTACATACACAGCTGTAGCACTGTTGTGGTGACATTACATACACAGCTGTAGCACTGTTGTGGTCACATTACATACACAGCTGTAGCACTGTTGTGGTGACATTACATACACAGCTGTAGCACTGTTGTGGTGATATTACTTACAAAGCTGCAGTACGCTTATGTGATAATACCTGCACAGCTGTAGTCCTGTTGTGGTGACATTACTTACACAGCTGTAGTACTGTTATAGTGACATTACTGACACAGCTGCAGTAATGTTATGGTGACATTACTTACACAGTGGTAGCACTGTTATGGTGAAATTACTTACACAGCTGTAGTAATGTTATACTGACATTACTTGCTCAGCTATAGTACTGTTATGGTGACATTACATACATAGCCATATTATTGTTATAGTGACACTACTAACACAGCTGTTGTACTGTTATAGTGACATTACTTACACCATCGTAGTACTGTTATAGTGACATTACATACACAGGTGAATTACTGTTATGGTGACAAGACTTACACAGCTGTATTACTGTTATGGTGATAGTTCTTACACAGCGGCAGTATTGCTGTGGTGACATTACTTACAAGGCTGTAGTGCTATTATTGTTACATGACTTACGCAGCTGCAGTACTGTTATGGTGACATTACTTACATAGCCATAGTACTGTTATGGTGAAATGACTTACACAGCTGTAGTACTGTTATGTTGTCATTGCTTACACAGCTGTAGTGCTGTTGTGGTGACATTAGTTATCTGTAGTACTGTTATGGTGTCATTATTTACACAGTTGCAGCACTGTTATGGTGACATGACTTACACAGCTGTAGCACTGTTGTGGTGACATTACTTATACAGCCGTAGTACTGTTATGGTGAGATTACAAACACAGGTGAACTACTTTTATGGTGACAGGACTTACAGCAGTACTACTGTTATGGTCATATGTCTTACACAGTGGTAGTACTGTTGTGGTGACATTACTTACACAGCTGTAGTACTGTTATAGTTACATGACTTACACATCTGCAGTACTGTTATGGTGACATTATTACACAACATATTGCTGCTATAGTGAGATTACTAACACAGTTGTAGTACTGTCATAGTAAAATTACTTACACAGACATAGCACTGTTATAGGGACATTACTTAAACAGCTGCAGTACTGTTATGGTGGCATTACATAAATAGTCATAGGACTGCTATAGTGCATTTCTTACACAGCTGTAGTACTGCTATTGGTGACATTACTTACACAGCTGTAGTACTGTTATGGTGACATGACTTACCCAGCTGTAGTACTGGTATGTTGACATTACCCAGCTGTAGTACTGTTATGGTGACATTAGTTTCATAGCTGTAGCACTGTGGTGACATTATGTTATATTGACATCACTTACACATCTGCAGTACTGTTATGGTGGTATTACTTACATACCTGTAGCACTATTACGATGACATTACTTACACAGCTGTAGTACTGTTAAGATGACATTACCTACACAGCTGTAGTACTGTTATGGTGATATTACTTACACAGCTGTTGTACTGTTGTGGTGACATTACTTAAACAACTGCAGTACTGTTATAGTGACATCACTTACCCAGCTGCAGTACTGTTATGGTGACATTACTTACATAGCCATAGCACTGTTATGGTGACATTACTTACACAGCTGTAGTACTGTTGTGACATTATGTTAGAGTGACATCAGTTACACAGCTGCAATACTGTTATGGTGACATTACTTACGTAGCCATAACACTATTATGATGACACTACTTATAGAGCTGTAGTACTGTTATAGTGACATTACTTACACAGCTTTAGTACTGTTATGGTGACATTACTTACACACATGTAGCACTGTTATGATGACTTTACTTACACAGCTATAGTACTGTTATGGTGACATTACATAGACAGCTGTAGTACTATTCTAGTCACATTACTTACACAGCTATTGTACTGTTATGGTGACATTACTTACACAGCTGTAGTATTCTTATGGTGGCATTACTCACATCCCTGTAGCACTTTTATGGTAACATTACTTATGTGGCCATGGCACTGTTGTGGTGAGGTTACTTATGCAGTTGTAGTACTGTGATTGTGACATTACTTATACAGCTGTAGTTTGTTCATTCATGGACCACTGTTGCAGTAGTATAAGTGAAACATATCAATTTATGGTAATTCCTATTATGGTGAGATTACTTAGCTGTAGTATGTTCAGTCATGGACCAGTGTTAGTAACATATGTGAAACAGATAGATTTACCATAACTACTGTTATGATGAGATTACTTACACAGCTGTACTTTGCTCAGTAATGGACCACTGTTGCAGTAGCATAAGAGAAACAGAGAAATTTACCATAAGCATTATCATGGTGAGATTACTTAGACAGCTGTAGTATGTTCAGTCATGGACCACCATCGCAGAAGCATAAGTGAAACAGATAGATTTACCATAAGTACTGTTATGGTGAGATTACTTACACACCTGTACTGTGTTTTGTCATTGACCACTGTTGCAGTAGTATAAGTGAAACAGACACCTTTAGCATATCTACTGTTATGGTGAGATTCCTTACAGAGCTGTAGTATGTTCAGTAATGGACTACTGTTGTAGTAACATAAGTGAAACAGATAGATTTACCATAACTATTGTCATGGTGAGATTACTTACACAGCTGTAGTATGTTCAGCCATGGACCACTGTCACAGAAGTGTAAGTGAAACATATAGATTTACCATGACTACTGTTATGGTGAGATTACTTACACAACTGTACTGTGTTCAGTCATGGACTACTGTTGCAGTAGCATAAGTGAAACAGATAGATTTACCATGACTACTGTTATGGTGAGATTACTTACACAGCTGTACTGTGTTCAGTGATGGACCACTGTTGCAGTAGCATAAGTGAAACAGATAGATTTACCATGACTATTGTTATGGTGAGATCCCTTACACAGCTGTACAATGTTCAGTGATAAACCACTGTTGCAGTAGCATAAGCGACCGTAACTTGCACAACTAATAAGGGGAGAAGGCCAATAAGCTAAAAGTTCAGGAGCCTCTGCAAAATGGTTCTAGCAAAGGCTGTTCTGAACCTGGAAAAGGAACCCAGGTTGTAGTGCTTTGTAAAAGTGCATACAGAAGACCAAGATAAGGGTCAGTTGTGTGCCATATGTGGAAATCATGACAATTGTTTGGGTGGAATGCACACACACATACACACACACACACATGCACACGCGCACACACACACACACACACACACACACACACACACACACACACACACACACACACACACACACACACACACACACTGTACATTATAAACAACCTGGGAGATGATGGAGTGATACCTTATGTGATTGATGTATTTCCTTCCCAGTTAACAGGAAACTGTGGCAACTCTGATGTAGTCAGTGTTATGCAGTGATAGGCCACTGACTTCCCATATAAAAGAGCAATGGATAACACAAGATGAAACTGGAGAGAATGTGGAACAGGAAGACACTCTGGAACTTTCTCTAGAATGCCCACAGGAAATGGAGAACAAAGAATGTGCCCTCAGTTTAGAAGACAATGATCTAAGAGAATAGTTGTTTGATTTAATAGATATGGACAGACATATTAAGATGAACGAAAAAACAGATTACAGAAAGTCAATAAAACCAAAAAAAATAGAATTTGATAAAATAAATAAACACAGTAATTAAGACTGTTCATAGAGATTCATGAAATATAACAAAAGTAGATAGGATATATTACTGTGCACCTAAATTAATAACAGATTAAGTCTTACCACAAAAGCACAGGTCACTAAGGGAAAGGAAGGGTAGAAATCAAATGCCATCATGGAAGCACAGAATACTGCAAACTATAAAGCAATTAAGGCAAGAAGTGTCACTGTTAGAGTATAGAAGAGGGAACAGAGCAACAAAATACTCTGAAAGATAGACGTGATAAAAGCAAAGTGCAATATTATAACAGATCAGGATCTATCATGCACTATCACAGATAATAAACTAAAAATATCACCACAGGCAGAAAAACTTAGAAGATATGCAGATAAACATAAAGGAAAAGTACAAAATAAGCACTTTATTGATGACCCAAAGAAGTTTTATAGAGAACTGGGAAACAAGGCAAAAGGAATTGAATCCCCACCAAAAAAGGAGAAATAGATACATTTTAGAGAAATATGTATGAAGATCCTGTTGACTATAACAAAGATGCTGAATGGATAGAAGAAGTAAAATAAAAACAAGAGTTCATATACACAGGATAAGAAATGGGATGAAGTAACAGCCAGAGAGACTGGAACAAAGTTAAATAAAACTCCTAAATGGGAAACCCCAGGCCCAGATGCAGTACCTAACTTCTGGCTAAAAGTATTAACATGTTTACATGAAGATTTAGCCACGAGTAACAACTATTTATATGCACACCCTGAACAGACAACAACCTGGAAAAACAATACTACTTAAGAGCAAACCTGCATGTCATCCTAAAAACTATAGCGGAATAACATGCCATCTGACGATGTATTGACTATACAATGGAATTGATGTCTACAGAGTTTATATTTAGAAGAAAACTCAATCATAGCAATAGAACAAAAGGGTAACAAAAGAAAGTCATATGGAACAAAGGATCATTTGTTATTAAATAAAGTCATAATAGAGAATTGTAAAAAAGGGAAGACTCTAACTATGGTATGGATAGACTACAAAAAGGCATTTAACAGTATTCCACATTCATGGATAAAAGACTGCTTAAAAATGTATGAGATACATCCTACACTGATTACATTACAGCAACCATGAAACAGTGGCAAACCACCTTCCAGTTAAGCCATGATAAAGGATAAATTACTATTCCAGGGATAAAAATTCAAAGGGGGATATTCCAGGGTGACTCTGTTTCCACTGCCCTTTTGCCTTACTCTTAATCCATTAAGTTCTCTACTTACAGATTAGGTCATGGCTATATTTTGACTCTCAGAAAACAACAAAGTGTAAAGACTTCTCATCTTTTTATGGATGATTTAAAACTGTATAGTTCATCAGATGAGGAACTGAAAGCACAGCTGCAAGTGATCAAAACTTTTTCCAGATGATATAAGAATGTCATTTGGTCTTGATAAATGTGCAAAAGCAACCTTTAAAGCAGGAAAGCTGCAGCACCAAGAAAACATCAGTTTGGGACAGGAATGTATTGTAAAAGAACATAAGCAAGAGGGAGTGTATAAATATTTGGGAAATGATGAAGGATCAACAATAAAACATGAACAAATGCGAATAAAACTTTAGAAGACTACAATTAATGTTGAAAACAGCACTGACATCTAGGAACAAAGTCCAAGCTATAAATCAATTTTTTTTTCCTGTCCTAATGTATAGCTTTGGAGTGATTTATTGACCCCAAAAGGTGTTGCATTGGTTGGACAGGAAAACAAGAAGGATGCTTCATGCTTATCAACTGATTTATAAAATCAGTGTATACCAAGACTATATATTCACTATTTCATAGGTTCATGGGTTCATACTAGGCTATCTGCCCTAGGGCATTTATAAGCCTAGCCAGAGTGTGTTTGGCTTTCGCCACCCATTTTAAATGAGTTTTGCAATGCCCTTTTTCGAGGTTAGTATACTGTGCCTCTGTCTAACAGTGACACAGAAGTGATACCTGGGTAAACCTACGATCTCTCATCCACTCATCAAGATTCCTCTTGAACAGAGTCAATGAGGGACTCTGCCTAACCTGGACTGGGATTTTATTCCAGAGTGAAGGGAGCCTCTGGGTTATGAATCTGTCCCTCCAGCATGTCCTATTTATTTCAGTGCTGAGGTTCAAGTCTCTCGAGCCAGAGCTCGATGGGATTTGGATTTTCTGAGGTGCAGCATGTCCATTAATTCCGGGTTGGACATGGCTTTATACGTCAGGCACAGATCGCCTCTGAGCAGGTGGTATGCCACTGAGTAGAGCTGGAGTTTCTTTAACCGGGCAGCATATGGCATCTTTTTGAGCCCTTTGATCCTCTTGGTGAGGTACCTTTGGGGTCTTTCCAGTTGCTGCAGGTGTCTGGTAAGGTACATCCCAAAAGGAGCATTGTACTCAATTATGGGCCTGATGAGGGATGAGTAAAGAGGCATGATGACCTCCCCTGATCTAGATGTGAATCCCTTCATGATTAGGTGGGCTATATAAAATGTTTTTCTAACCACTTTGGCCACGTGGTTGTCAAATGAGAGATTGCTATCAACTTGGGTCCCCAGGTCCCTAATTACTTCTTCTGTACTTAATGGATTACCACCTATGTGGTAATTAGTGGGCACTTTGTTTTTGCCAAAGGAGATGACTATACACTTTTTTGGCGTTTAGCTTGAGGCCATGGCTCTGGCACCAGTTGTCTGTTTCTATGAGGCCCTTTGGTAGGATGCTTTTGTCGGCTGGAGAGTTGATTATGACACCCAGTTTGTAGTCATCTGCAAACTTGGTCAGCCACAGTCCTTCCGTGTTGGCCTGTACCTCCGAGAAATATATACCGAGCACGAGAGGTCCCAGGACTGAGCCTTGTAGGATGCCACTTGTAACTGGTTTGGAGTCTGACATGGCTCCAGCAATTCTAACCATGTGGGTTCTGCCCTTGAGCCAGTTTGCAACCCATCTAGTGACATAGAGGTTTATATTTAAGCTGGTGAGCTTATCTATAATGCCCGAGTGGGGTATTGTATCAAAGGCTTTTGCAAAGTCCAGGTAGGCTGTGTGGACCACCTTCCCCTCGTCAATGGCCTTGGTGACTGTTTCAAAGAAATCGACCAGGTTTAAGAGGCAGGATCTGCCCTTAACAAAGCCGAACTGGGTAGGATCCAGTGTCTGTAGGTCCCCAATATCTTTATTTATGAGGTCCATGATGATCCTTTCCATAGCTTTGCAGACCAAGCAAGTCAAGCTTATGGGGCGATAGTTTCCAGGATCCGTTGAGGCACCACCTTTGTGGAGAGGGACCACTGTTGCTGTACGCCACTCTTTGGGTACATATCCTGTAGTAAGGCTGAGATTGAACAGTAGTTTTATGTTTGGGTTTAGTTCTTCTTGGAGTTCATGTAGGACGCAGCCCGGGACACCGTCTGGTCCCATTGATGCTGTGTTTTTTGCTTTGGAGAGGGCGGCTCTTACCTGAGCATCTAAGATGTCAGGGGGGCAGCACTCTGCTGGGATAGATATTTGCCCTTTTGGTGGGGAAGGAGAAGAGAAGTTTGCACTGAACCTGTCAGCTAGGATGTTGGCAATGTCTGTGGGTTCGGTGTATTTTTTGTCATTTTGGACTAATTCTGAGCATATCTGGGAATTCCCATCCAGGTTCCTAACATAACTAAAGAAAACCTTGTGATTATCCTTAGTGTCCTGTGCAATTTTTCTCTCGAAGCTGGCTTTAGATGATTTTATGAGTGCCCTTAGTTTTTTGCTAATACTGATCAGAGATGCCTTCCCTTTTTGGGATTTTGCTCTGTCATGTAGTAGCTTCCTCCTTCTATTGTATAGTTTGTTTATGGCTTGGGTCCACCAGACAGGATGCCTCCCTTTGGAGGATTGGGTCTTGGTTTTATTTGGGATTGCATGATCCATGCATTCCTGAAGGTGTTCATAGAATGCGTTTATAAAGGATTCTGCAGTCTGGGCCGTATTTTCCACAGGCCCGGGGGCTTTGAAGGATTCCACCTCGGTTTTGAGGAGTGTGAAATTTGCTTTAGAGAAGTTTTTCACTGTGATTTTCTGGACAGGGGCTGGGGTCGGAATGTGAATATCCAGTGAGATTAGTTTATGGTCTGATCTTACCAGTGAGGGATACACTTCTGGTCTGGAGCATAGAGTCCCCATGTTGGTGATGATCAGGTCCAGTATGTTTTCCCCTCTTGTGGGAGTGGTAACAAGTTGTTCCATAGCATTTGAGTTTATAAATTCTAGGAACCTTTGGGCTAGGGTGTTGGAGCTAGAGTAATGCTCCCAGTCTATGTTTGGGTAGTTGAAGTCGCCCAATATAATGGTGTTTGGAGAGACCTTCATATTTTCCAGTGTTCTCAGGAAGGCCGAGTGGGGTTCCTGGGTTTGGGAGGGTGGTCTGTAGCAGGCTATAAACTGGAAGGCAGTTTTACCCACTGTTAGTTGCACATGGATAGTCTCTGATGCTTCGTGCTTTGCCACCAACCTGGAGGTGTGGGTATCTTTGATGAATATCGATACCCCCCTCCTTTTGTGGTTCGGTCCAAGTTTTGGGGCGAGCATGGTATGAGGTATAACCTGGTAGTGCTGGGGTGCTCTCGGGAGCCCTGAACCAGGTTTCTGTTACTGCACAGATATCGATGTTCTCCATGCTAAGGAGAGTTTCGAAAGTCGTGCATCTTGAGGTTTAGACTTCTGGCGTTGAGTAGCATTACTCTTAGTTTCTTATCCCTTGTGATACCTATGGAGGTGGGTTTGTCTTTTGAGTCTTGCCTAAAAAGGCACTATGGGGTAGCAAGAGCCTTTGCCAATATCCGAAAGCCCAGGGGTGACAGGTGCAAGCCATCCCTAGCGAAGCATCGTGGCTTGTCGAGCATATCATCCCAAGCTGACAGGCATTGGATCACCTTTGAATGACACCAGTACTTAAGCCAATTGTTGAAATTGATCATCTTGTCTTCATATTGTGGCATCATTCTTGGTGAGGGTAAGATGCTACTCAAGGTCAGGGTCATACCGGCCTGGGCAACATGCTCAGAGAGCTCCTTTATGTCTCTTTTCATGTAGTCCAGGGAGGTATGTCTCAGGTCATTCACACCAGCATGGACAATGACTGAGTCATATTTGTACTTGCCTTGAAGTGACCTGAGTGCTTGTGTTATGTGGCGGATCCTAGCGCCCGACAGGCTGCTCACCGTGACCCTCTCCTTGTTCAGCCTGGTGAGCGGGACGTCAGTGTGCCTGACGATAGAGTCACCTATTACAAGTGTATCAGGTGTGTTGTTTAGTCTTAAGGGCTGTGACTGTTTGGCACACTGGCTTTGTGAGATATGTGTTGCACGTGTTTTGTTTTGGTGTAGCGGCTGCTTGGCTGTCTGCTTTGGAGGTCTCTGCTGCTTCGGCAGATCTTTATTTAGAGCCTCCAAGTATGTTTTTGTGTGATTATGTGTTTGATTTGCTGTCATGGTAGGTCTTTGTGAGACTGGAATTGTAGTGAGTGTGGTTTCCTTCTCCTCCTGACTGGTTATGCCAGTACTGAGTTGAGAGAGCTAAGCCTCCATTTTGGCTATATGGTTGCATCTCTCACATGTGTTCGAATTTGTTGGGAGGAGGAGAGGGTTGTCTGTGTACATGAGGCAGTTGTAACATTGCCTCAAGATTCCCAGATTCACCAGCTGGACCGGAGAGGAGATTGACAACTGACCTTTGGACATGCTAGAATAATATTGGGAATTCCTTAATAATTGAAAACCAGGGCCATTGGGGAGTGAGGGTGTAGTGCTTTTAATTTTTGGTGCTGACTTATATAATTGCTTTAGTGAGCAAGTGCCAGGTATCTTAAATGCAATGTGTTACAGGTAACTTAAATGCAAAAATGACAAACAGTAACTTTCTTTCAAGTGAAACAAGGAAATAAGTACAGTAAGCAATGCAGATATCACTAGTGATCCACAGAAGCACTGAGAAGCCGCGTATTAGGTGGAATTAGCGTTCCAGGGAAATAACAAGCAAACAAACAACAAGTATATAAACAAAGCTAGATTCAGCAGGCCTGGATCTAGTCTATGCTACAGCAAACAAGGTGTACCAATTTCAGTAAGATACAGTTCAAATATTCAGGCACTATAAACCTTTAACCAGAAATTCCCAGCTCAGAAGGGCAGAGTCCAGCCTCTTCTCCCACAAGAGTGCAGACCACAAACCTTCTTAATATAAAATAACGGGCCTGAAGCCCAAGTGCTTAAACCAGAACTAATACACTTTAAGAATAACAGACACTGGGCTCTCAATCAGCAGTTCCCAACTTAGAAGGATGAAAGCTACCTGTCCTGCCACCACAGTGCATGCCACAAACCTTCCTAATGTAAAACAACTGGTCTGAAGCCCAAGTGCTTAGTCCAAAAGACTTAGAATGATAGCTACACTTTAATCAAGTTACTACCAAGCAGTAATAAATACAATTGAATACTTTAGAGAATGCCTGGATTAGTGCTCAAGTTACACAAACAAAGCTAGAACCAGCAGGCCCGAATCCAGTATATGCCACAGAAAACAAGGTGCACCAACTTCAGTAAGAAGCAGTTCAGATATGCATGCACTATAAGCCTTCAACCAGAAATTCCCAGCTCAAAAGGGCAGAGTCCAGCCTCTCTACCCACAAGAGTGCAGACCACGAACCCTCTTAATGTAAAATAACTGGCCTGAAAGCCCAAGTGCTTAAACCAGAATTAATACACTTTTAGAATAACAGACACTGAGCCCTCAATCAGCAGTTCCCAACCTAGAAGGCTGTAAGCTACCTGTTCTGCCAATACAGTGCAGACCACAAACCCTCTCAGTGCAAAACAACTGGTCCGAAGCCCAAGTGTTTAAACCAAAAGGCTTAGAATGAGTACACCAAGCAGTAATAAATACAATTGAGTACTTTTAAGATGATGCAAAAGTAAAAAAAAGTAGGTAGAAACACAAGTACAGTAAAAGCAGATGAAATCTTTTTTTTTTTTTTTTTTTTTTTTTCTGAACAAGTGCTGAGATCAAAGAAACAGATTTGAGTGCTGAAACTAGAAAACTGGCTAGTTATAAGAAAAAAAAAAACTAAGCTAGAAGGCTTCCCTCCAACACAGAAGGGCTTGGGGGCTCAGAAGCCTACAAATAGTCTATACCACTTAACAGGAAAGTCAGGAAACAAGCTTAAATTTTTTTTTTCCCAGATGCTCTCTTTGTACACAGTAGGAGTGCCTGAAATCAGAATATGAACTCACTGCACTCAGTTGACTGAGCAAATGAGATGGGCCCAACAGGAGTATCCAAACACAAATTTACAAGAGGGCCGGGCAGTTGCAAGGCCACTAAGATTAACACCAAAACAAAAACAGGGAGGGTGGGTGGAACCAACTGAAGAGCAGAGTGAAAACTTTCAGTTCAGTTAATATTCCTTCCACACAGTTAAAATCAATTTAAACACTGTATTTTTTTGAAAAAAAAAAGAGCAGATAAAGGTACTTAAATTCTCTTATACGTCCAGTTGAATATAGCAAGTTCTTAGCCGGCCAAAGCTGAGGTTTTTAAGCAGAAAATATTTCACACTGTACCACTTAAATAGGCAAGGACAGGAAATCAAAGAATGTGACTACCCCCACACCATGTAACATGTACAGAGTCCCATTCTATTGTAACATGTACAAAGTCCCATTCTCTAGTAACATGTACAAAGTCCCATTCTCTTGTAACATGTACAAAGTCCCATTCTCTAGTAACATGTACAAAGTCCCATCCTCTTGTAACATGTACAAAGTCCCATCCTCTTGTAACATGTACAAAGTCCCATTCTCTTGTAACACGTACAAAGTCCCATTCTCTAGTAACATGTACAAAGTCCCATTCTTTAGTAACACGTACAAAGTCCCATCCTCTTGTAACATGTACAAAGTCCCATTCTCTTGTAACACGTACAAAGTCCCATTCTCTTGTAACATGTACAAATTCCCATTCTCTAGTAACACGTACAAAGTCCCATTCTCTTGTAACATGTACAAAGTCCCATTCTCTAGTAACACGTACAAAGTCCCATTCTCTAGTAACATGTACAAAGTCCCATTCTCTAGTAGCATGTACAAAGTCCCATTCTCTTGTAACATGCACAAAGTCCCATTCTCTTGTAACATGTACAAAGTCCCATTCTCTTGTAACATGTACAGAGTCCCATTCTCTTGTAACATGTACAGAGTCCCATTGTCTTGTAACATGTACAAAGTCCCATTCTCTAGTAACATGTACACAGTCCCATTCTCTTGTAACATGTACAAAGTCCCATTCTCTAGTAACACGTACAAAGTCCCATTCTCTTGTAACATGTACAGAGTCCCATTCTCTTGTAACATGTACAAAGTCCCATTCTCTGATAACATGTACAAAGTCCCATTCTCTAGTAAAATGTACAAATTCCCATTTTCTTGTAACATGTACAGAGTCCCATTCTGTTGTAACATGTACAAAGTCCCATTCTCTAGTAACATGTACAAATTCCCATTCTCTTGTAACATGTACAAAGCCCCATTCTCTTGTAACACGTACAAAGTCCCATTCTCTAGTAACATGTACAAAGTCCCATTCTCTTGTAACATGTACAAAGTCCCATTCTCTAGTAACATGTACAAAGTCCCATTCTCTTGTAACATGTACAAAGTCCCATTCTCTTGTAACACGTACAAAGTCCCATTCTCTAGTAACATGTACAGAGTCCCATTCTCTTGTAACATGCACAAAGTCCCATTCTCTTGTAACATGTACAAAGTCCCATTCTCTTGTAACACGTACATAGTCCCATTCTCTAGTAACATGTACAGAGTCCCATTCTCTTGTAACATGCACAAAGTCCCATTCTCTAGTAACACGTACAAAGTCCCATTCTCTTGTAACATGTACAAAGTCCCATTCTCTAGTAACATGTACAGAGTCCCATTCTCTAGTAACATGTACAAAGTCCCATTCTCTTGTAACATGCACAAAGTCCCATTCTCTTGTAACATGTACAAAGTCCCACTCTCTTGGAACATGTACAAAGTCCCATTCACTTGTAACATGTACAAAGTCTCATTCTCTTGTAACATGTACAGAGCCCCATTCTCTAGTAATACGTACAAAGTCCCATTCTCTTGTAACACGTACAAAGCCCCATTCTGTTGTAACATGTACAAAGTCCCATTCTCTAGTAACATGTACAGAGTCCCATTCTCTAGTAACATGTACAAAGTCCCATTCTCTTGTAACATGTACAGAGTCCCATTCTCTAATAATACGTACAAAGTCCCATTCTCTAGTAACATGTACAAAGTCCCATTCTCTTGTGACACATACAAAGTCCCATTCTCTTGTAACATGTACAAAGTCCCATTCTCTAGTAACATGTACAGAGTCCCATTCTCTAGTAACACGTACAAAGTCCCATTCCCTAGTAACACGTACGAAGTCCCATTCTCTTGTAACATGTACAAAGTCCCATTCTCTTGTAACATGCACAAAGTCCCATTCTCTTGTAACATGTACAAAGTA